>NC_072379.2:63316935-63623629 GCF_028885625.2 Pongo pygmaeus
TGTATTTATGTATGTTTTAGGAGATGGTGAAACACTAATTTATTTGCTGATAGTTAAATTGAACTTTAATGACTTTGGTAATCAGTATGATAGAAACACTCTATTAAAATATTAATACCTTTTCTTGACTTGTAAGTATTTAGAATCAAACCCAAATATAAACTAATTCTCAAATCTCAGATGGAATATGACCATAGAAGCAGTAGAGTATTTTAATTGTATAGCTGACTGAGATAGATTTTTCTCCAGTTCTTTCCATGCCAGAAATTTGTTTTTATCTGTGCTGGATGATTACAATTCATGCCTTTGGTTCATTCCTGTTAATGTTGAGACTTTTGGCTCTTGTACTGGTAAGAGCAGAGCACAGGGTTAGGAGCCAGAGGTAAACGTCACACAGTTTAAGATTAGTTACTGAGCAAATGGGAAAGAACAATTCTAGATATCAAACACTAACTGCAGGTCCGGGCGCAGCGGCTCACGCCTGCAATCCCAGCACTTCGGGAGGCTGAGGTGGGCGGATCACTTGAGATCAGGTGTTTGAGACCAGCCTGGCCAACATGGTGAAACTCCATCTTCACTAAAGTTATTGGGCATCTAATAATCCCACCTACTAGGAAGGCTGAGGCAGGAGTATTGCTTGAACCTGGGAGGCAGAGATTGCAGTGAGCCGAGATTGCGCTACTGTACTCCAGCCTGGGTGAGAGAGCGAGACTCTCATCTGAAAAACAAAGCAAAACACTGCATAAAAATAACTCTGATGTTTGTCTAAAATTAAACTTAAGAGTATCAGGTAAGGGAAACGAGAAAACCATTTAAGGGAAATAATTATTCTGGAGTAACATCTAAACTTCCAATAATTAAATGGGTGTTGGATGTACATTTTGAAGAGTGGGTAGAAAATCTGTGGGATCCTTGAGTATGAGATTCTTAAAAAGTCTTTGGGAAAACATGGCAAACGGATTGCTTTGTGTGTGTGTGTGAGACAGGGTCTCAATCCGTTGCCCAGGCTGGAGTACAGTGGCGTGATTATAGCTCATTGAAACTTTAAACTCCTGGGCTCATGTGATTCTCCCACCTCAGCATCCTGAGTATCTAGGACTACAGGCGTGTGCCACCACGCCAGGCTAATTTTACTCCTGGCCTTAAGCACTCCCACCTTGGCCCCCCAAAGGGCTGGGATTACAGGCATGAGCCACTGTGTACCGCCTGGATTACTCTTAATAAACAAAAGATAGTATCCTCTTTGTGAAGTGGATATTTATTTTTGTAATATGTATGATCACGTGCTAACTAACCTGAACTCTCTATGTATATTTACATGTGTACTTTTGGGAAAATTTTTTGGTAATATATACACCCTCCAAAATGAGGCCAGTGGAGGTGAATACTTAGTTTCTTAACACTGCTGCTAATCCTTAATGTGTTAGATACTTGATTAAAACAGAATAGGGCCAGGCATGGTGGCTCACGCCTGTAATCCCAGCACTTTGGGGAGGTCAAGATAGAAGGACTGCCTGAGCCCAGGAGTTCAAGTTGAACCTGGACAACATAGCGAGACCATCTCTATAAAAAACTAGCCGGATGTGGTGGTATGCACCTGTAGTCCTAGCTACTCAGGAGGAAGAGGCAGGAGAATCCCTTGAGCCCGGGAGGCGGAGGTTGCAGTGAGCTAAGACCGCACCACTGCACTCCAGCCTGGGCGACAGAGTGAGACTCCATCTCAAAACAGAACAAAAACAAACAAAAAACCAGATTAGTACTTGCATATATGTAGTAAATCATACCTTCATTAGTCAGGTAAATACAGTGTGAGCACCTTTTTTTTTTTTTTTTGCGATGGAGTCTCGCTCCGTCACCCAGGGTGGAGTGCAGTGGCACAATCTTGGCTCACCGCAAACTCTGCCTCCCGGGTTCAAGCAATTCTCCTGCCTCAGCCTCCCGAGTAGCCGGGATTACAGGCATGTGCCACCATGCCCAGCTAATTTTGTATTTTTAGTAGAGATGGGGGTTTCTCCATGTTGGTCAGGCTGGTCTCGAACTTCTGACCTCAGGGGATCCGCCCACCTCAGCCTCCCAAAGTGCTAGGATCACAGGTGTGAGCCACTGTGTCCGGCCGCAACTTTTCTTTTAACTGAAGCAACATATAACAGTTGTGAAATCTATGAATTATAAATCTTTTTATTAGGGTATATATTTTAAACCTTTTATAGAAAATACTGCCAGGCACAGTGGCTCACGCCTGCAATCCCAGCACTCTGGGAGGCCGAGGCGGGCGGATCACTTGAGGTTAGGAGTTTGAGACCAGCCTGGTCAACATGGTGAAACCCCATCTCTACTAAAAATACAATAATCAGTTGGGTGTGATGGCGCATGCTTGCAATCCCAGCTACGCAGGAGGCTGAGGTGGGAGAATTGCCTGAACCTGGGAGGCGGAGGCTGCAGTGAGCTGAGATTGTGCCACTGAATTCCAGCATGGGCGACAGAGCGAGACTCCTGTCACACACACAAAACAGAAAAAGAAAATATAAAACTTACATAAAAGCAGAGAGTTACCTGTCCTGAAGCTTTAACAGTTATTACCACATGAGTTATTTTGAAACAAATCCCAAACCAGCATTTTGTCTGTAAACCTATACTAGCTATAGTTTGGGTTTTTTTTTTTTTCTCTTAAACTGGCATTCTCTTTTATCTCTTTGGTATATTTTACCCTGTTGACTGTGCTTTTACTTTGTCATGAAAATAATGTAAAAGTGCTTCTCTTCCTTCCCTCCTCTATTTTATGATTGTAGACAGGATGTACCTGAGTTTAGTTAATCTGCGTTTTCTTTGATGTTCTCGAAGTGATCAATGGCAGCTGTGGTATTTGTTTGTTCTCACCCTTTTGGGAAAAAGGAAGAGGCAAAGGACTAAACTAGGTTATGAATCTAGACTAAACTGGTGTTTTCCTCAGATGCTTCAAAATTGTGGATTATTTGACCTGGAAAGAGAAGTTCACTATAGTTCTTTGTTTTTTTCTATTTTTTATTTTTCTTTTTTCTTCTCGAGACAGGGTGTCACTCTGTTGCCCAAGCTGGATTGCAGTGGTGCAGTCACAGTTCACTGTAGCTTTGAACTCCTGGTCTCAAGCAATCCTTCCATCTCAGTCTCCTGAGTAGCTGGTACTACAAGCATGCAACACCATGCCCAGCTAGTTTAAAAAAATTTTTTTAAAGATTTTTGTAGAGATGGGGTTTGGCTATGTTGACCAGGCTGGTCTGGAACTCCTGGGCTCAAGTGATCCTCCTAAAGTGCTGGGATTACAGGCATGAGCCACAGGCCTGTCCCGTAGTTCTAATTTTGGAAGTTAAGTAATTTATTTCACTTGAAATGTCAAGCTCAATTGCTAGTTTTTGTTTTATTTTGTTTTTAATAGCTAGTTGACTATAAATTCTTCCTCCTTCAAAGGAGGTGACTGGCGTGTGACTTCTTTGGTATAGTCTCATATAGTTAACATGCAGTTGTGTTATATGTGTCGCCCTCTTCCTTCCGTTATACATACATATATACATGTGTAGGGAGGCATTTGAACTAAGGTGCTGATTCTTAACATTTTCTGTACTGTGCACTCCTTTAGCAGTCTGAAACCTATGGATCTCTTCTTACGTTTCAGTATGTCTTATTTTTTATTTTTTTGAGATGGAGTCTCGCTCTGTCGCCCAGGATGCAGTGCCGTGATGCAATCTTGGCTCACCGCAACCTCCGCCTCCCAGGTTCAAGCGATTCTCCTGCCTCAGCCTCTGGAGTAGCTGGGACTATAGGCACCTGCCACCATGCCCAGCTAATTTTTTGTAATTTTAGTAGAGAAGGGGTTTCACCATGTTGGCCAGTCTGGTCCTGAACTCCAGACCTCAAGTGATCCACCTGCCTCGGCCACCCAAAGTGCTGGGATTACAGGCATGAGCCACTGTGCCTGGCCTCAGGATGTTTTAAAATGCATAAAATATGTAGGATTATAAAGGAAACCAATTATTTTGAAATGTAGTTAGCAGAATGTTAAAACTTAGTGATAGGTGCTTAATATAATAAGCAACAAGTTCTAGCAACACATCTAAGTTTCACAGTAATGAGTATAGATGATAAAGATCTCCAACAGTCTAATGTGGTATGAAAATATCTGATTTATATTGATGTCAAAATTACAAGTACTGTAATTCTGTGGTTTAGTGTCAGCATTCATAATTGAAGGACGTGTTAAATTTCATTTAGGGGATAGTGAAGATAAATGTGTAATTTCCTCCCACCCACACCTCATTTTTATTTCCCTGAATTTTATCCATGGACTCCTTAGCTGTGACGGTCAGAGTAAGATCACCTGGACTAAGGCCTTGTTTGTGTCCTGGGATGCCTAATTTGAAGCTAAAGGATTTGAACTTAGAATGTAGTCATCAGATAAGTGTGTTTTAAACATTCTATCTGCCAATTTTAGTGGCTTTTAAAATACGTCATAACAGTCCAATAAATGCCGGATCTCCAAATGGTCTCTATGCATTTTTTGACTTTGCTTCTTTGCTTTTCCTTCTTGGGCTGTATTTTCTTAATAGATATTGGTTTGTAATTAATATAGAGTTAATATTTTAAGTAGTTTCTAAACTTCCATGTTGGCTATTATTGTTTTGCTTTTATGTTTTTTTTCTTTTAAAAAACATTTTAATTCTTCTGCAGGATTCGGAAACTTCAGATACGAAATATCCCGCCTCATTTACAGTGGGAGGTAAGAATTTCTATATTTAAAATTCAGATCTAAGTATGGAAGCCTATTGCTGTTAGTTTTTTCAAAGCTTTTTCTCCTTTCCTCAACTCTTGGGTATGCTAGAACATAAAATTCTTCTCTTATGACCCGTGCCTTGGTATGGGTTTTTCTTCATAAGGGCACAGTATATCTTTTAAAAATCTGCTCTTTGGGATAAGAAACCAAAAATTGAAATATATTCTTGGGTAACTGGGTAATCTTTCTCATTCATTCCCTTCCCAACAGGATTTTGTTGATTTCAGTTCTTTCTGATGAGTTTGCCAATTGTATTTAAATATGAAGTTCCTATCTTGGCAAAGTTTTAAAAAGACAAATACCTGCTATTTTGTGCTTTTACTTTAAAATGTTATTCTGCTTCCTTTTGCTCAGATGGTGGCACTGCACTGATTGTGTAATATGCATAAGCACAAACTATTTAGGACAATTGAATAGCCTGTGTCAGCAATTTCCAAAGCATAATAATGATGTCATGGTGAGAATTTGAGACACCAGTAGTTGAAGGGATAAAAGAAAATGTCTTTTGACTCTTCAGACAATGGAACCTGAAAGTTCTTAAAACCCACCTTGGAGAGGGTGGTGCAGAGAAACTGCTTAGCTTTTATGTATTTCTAATATAAAAAAAATCAAGAGTAACTAGTTTTGTGTGTTTTAGACTAGTCTTCTAAAATGACATTTGATGAGTCACTAAATCATAACCCCCATCAAAATGCAAAGTTTGGTTAAAAGGTTAGTTTGGTGGGAAGTTGATCTAAGTCTGATTCTCCAAGGTTTCTCAGTTGGTCACAGGTGATTTGTGCTGAGAATATTTATCTTCAAAACAGTATTATTGAGATTAAGCTTTGTAGGAAGGGGTTGGTTTTTGGTATATGCTGAATATATTGCAAGTTATATAATGCACTAAAATATACTTTATAGATGGAAACGGTGGGTTATAAGATTAAACTTTTTACATGTTCCTGTTTTAGATTAACATTTATTTAGGGAATTCAGTAGCTTGGGGGATAGGTCCTCAAGTGTTGTAATAGCAAGATTACTAGTTTGATCCCCTTATTTTAAGATGAGCCATATTAAATATGATTTAAAATGTAATTTAATATGATTTTTTTTGTTCAGGAGCTACATCTGGTATAATGTAGCTTTCTGTGAAATAGCCAAATGGTAGAAACCAAGTTTAAGTAAATTATTAGAGTACTAGCATATCGGCTATGGGCAGAGTTTCCTTTTAATTCATTCATAATCTCTTCAAATTTAGAGAATTTAGCTTTTAGTTTATTGCATTTTCCCTTATTCTGGGTATTTGCCATATCTAACTTTTCTTAATTTTTGTATTTCACTTTACTCTCCTCATTGTCCTTTGAGGTAGTGTCAAGTTAGTGGATTATCTCTGTTTTCAAATGGGCAAATACGGGCACGCAAGATAAAGTTAATTAAGCAAGAGCACATACTGAATTGTAAGATGCTTAGAACTAGACTTTGGAATTCTTCACCTTTGACTCCCTTTAAAAATTTAATGATTATTTACATATTGATCAACAAAAACAATTTTATTGAGAGTTCATTAGGAATAAGATGGGCTGCTGTTGTTAGGTGTTTCTTTCCTTAAAGACTTGAGGGAACACTATTTCCTTTTTGAGAAGGGTCACTTTGTATGTTTTTTTGTTTGTTTGTTTGTTTGTTTTTTTGAGATGGAGTTTTGCTCTCGTTGCCCGGGCTGGAGTGGAATGGTGCAATCTTGGCTGACTGCAACCTCCTCCTCCCAGGTTCAAGTGATTCTCCTGCTTCAGCCTCCCGAGTAGCTGGGACTACAGGTGTGCGCCACCACGCCCAGCTAATTTTTTGTATTTTTAGTAGAGACGGGGTTTCACAGTGTTAGCCAGGATGGTCTTGATCTCTTGACCTTGTGATCTGCCCGCCTTGGCCTCCCAAAGTGCTGGGATTACAGACTTTCTGAAGGACTCACTGCTAGAGAATTAGGTAGGTTTGTTTTCTCCCAAATATATGGAATATAGCAGAGAAATAAGGGAAAATGGTTTCTCATCCATCCATCACTGTTTTGCCTGAGGTACCTGAAGAGTAGACTCAGTGTGACCAGACTGGAAGGGTTCCTCCACAGAAACAGTCCCAGCAGACAACGATGTGGATGTTCAGATGCCACAAGGGAGGTGTACATTAGGAGGAGGATTTGAGAGCCCTTCCTTAAATGGATAAGGGTAGGGCTTTGGGAGAAAGCCTTAGTGGAGTACTTGATGTTAAACACCTTTAGATATTTTTTTCTTTTGCCTACCCAGTTTCTCAAGTGGGCTCCATTTTCTAAATTTAAGGAATGTTTTGTTGTTGTTGTTGTTGTTTTGTTTTTGAGACGGAGTCTTGCTCTTTCACTGAGGCTGGAGTGCAGTGATGCGACCTCGGCTCACTGCAACCTCCGCCTCCTGGGTTCAAGCAATTCTTCTGCCTTAGCCTCCTGAGTAGCTGGGATTACAGGTGCCTGCCACCACACCCGGCTGAGTTTTGTATTTTTAGTAGAGATGTGGTTACACCATGTTGACCAGGCTGGTCTCGAACTCCTGACCTCAAGTGATCTGTTTATCTCAGCCTCCCAAAGTGCTGGGATTACAGGCGTGAGCCACCGCGCCCGGCAGGAATGTCTTTTTGTATGTAGAAAATACACAGTAAGTAGGGCCAGTTGCAGTGACTCACGCCTGTAATCCCAGCACTTTGGGAGGCCAAGGCAGGTGGGTCACTTGAGGTCAGGAGATAGAGACCAGCCTGGCCAACATGGAGAAACCCCATCTTTACTAAAAATACAGAAATTAGCCAGGCGTGGTGGCACAGGCTTGTAATCCCAGCTACTAGGAAGGTTGAGTCAGGAGAACCTCTTGAACCCAGGAGGCAGAGGTTGTGCAGTGAGCCAAGATCGCACCACTGCACTCCAGCCTGGGTGACAAAGCGAGACTCTGTCTCAAAAACAAAAAAAAAACAAAAAAAACAGGCCAGAGTCTTAAGGAAAGGATTTCTCAGTTTCTCCTAATGTTATTTTCTTGAAACTACTCTCCAATCAAAAGAATCAAAACTCCTAGTAAGTACTCAAAAAATGCCCAAAGCTGGGCGTACCTTCCCTGAAGTGAAGCATAAAACCTTATGTAAAGGAAGACATTAGGTAAATGAAGTGGTCCTAGAGGAAAGGGCAAGGAAGGTTGTCATTTTGGGGGCTGATGAGGAAGGTGAAACAATATTTCCCTATGTTTACTGTGTGGGGAAACAGCCTGTGCTACAGTTAGTCACCTGCATCGCCAGGTTCTCCATACTGGTGGGGCCCCCACATCACTCATGACTGTAATGACTGTTTTCTGAGCAAAGATTTGAATACGTGATCTGACAGGTACTTATGGGGAATACATACTTTAAAATCACAGTCTTGCTAGAAAATTCAGAACGTTTCTTGGTTTTACTTCAACACTTGCATATTTGTTTTTTTTCCTGGACTTCATTGATCTGGGAAGATGAGTATTAAGTGAGGCTCTGGTCAAAGAAGGGAAACTAAGTATTCCTTATTTAGAAGAAATAAGTAGGCCTGGTATGGTGGCTCAGGCCTGTAATCCCAGTACTTTGGGAGGCTGAGGCAGGCAAATCACTTGAGGCCAGGAGTTCGAGACCAGCCTGGCCAACATGGCAAAACCCTATCTCTACTATAAATACAAAAATTAGCCAGGCATGGTAGCGCATGCCTGTAATCTTAGCTACTCAGGAGGCTGAGGCACAAAAATTGCTTGAGCCTAGGATGCAGACATTGCAGTGAGCTGAAATTGTGCCACTGTACTCCTGGGCGACAGGCGAGACTCTACTAAAAAAAAAAAAAAAGAAATAAGTGGGAAAGTAGTGAAGAAATAAGTAAATGGAAAAGTAGTGATGCCATGTTATCTAGTCTGGAGGAAAAACAAAACAATACCATAGTTAATATAAAATAGCTCAGAGACACCCCACTGTAAGCTGTGGATGAACGTGTGCTGAGAAGTGGAAAGCTGTCTTGAGGTTTGTGGGGAGGTAGATGACCTCCTGGGGAAGAGAGTAGGCAGGGACCACGGAGTGAATTAGGTGACATCCCTGCTGGATGCTGGCATCTTTAAAGGCAGGAACTGGAAGTGGGAGGAGGAGCCAAGATGGCCGAATAGGAACAGCTCCGGTCTACAGTTCCCAGCGTCAGCGACGCAGAAGACGGGTGATTTCTGCATTTCCATCTGAGGTACCGGGTTCATCTCACTAGGGAGTGCCAGACAGTGGGCGCAGGACAGTGGGTGCAGTGCACCGTGCGCCACCCGAAGCAGGGCGAGGCATTGCCTCACTCGGGAAGCCCAAGGGGTCAGGGAGTTCCCTTTCCTGGTCAAGGAAAGGGGTGACAGACGGCACCTGGAAAATCGGGCCACTCCCACCCGAATACTGCACTTTTCTGATGGGCTTAGGAAATGGCGCATCAGGAGATTATAACCCGCACCTGGCTCGGAGGGTCCTACGCCCACGGAGTCTCGCTGATTTCTAGCACAGCAGTCTGAGATCAAACTGCAAGGTGGCAGTGAGGCTGGGGGAGGGGCGCCTGTCATTGCCTAGGCTCGCTTAGGTAAACAAAGCAGCCTGGAAGCTTGAACTGGGTGGAGCCCACCACAGCTCAAGGAGACCTGCCTGCCTCTGTAGGCTCCACCTCTGGGGGTAGGGCACAGACAAACAAAAAGACAGCAGTAACCTCTGCAGACTTAAATGTCCCTGTCTGACAGCTTTGAGGAGAGCAGTGGTTCTCCCAGCATGCAGCTGGAGATCTGAGACCGGGCAGACTGCCTCCTCAAGTGGGTCCCTGACCCCTGACCCCCGAGCAGCCTAACTGGGAGGCACCCCCCAGTAGGGGCAGACTGACACCTCACACGGCTGGGTACTCCTCTGAGACAAAACTTCCAGAGGAACGATCAGACAGCAGCATTCGCAGATCACGAAAATCCACGGTTCTGCAGACACGGCTGCTGATACCCAGGCAAACAGGGTCTGGAGTGGACCTCTAGCAAACTCCAACAGACCTGTAGCTGAGGGTCCTGTCTGTTGGAAGGAAAACTAACAAACAGAAAGGACATCCACACCAAAAACCCATCTGTACAACACCATCATCAAAGACAAAAGTAGTTAAAACCACAAAGATGGGGAAAAAACAGAGCAGAAAAACTGGAAACTCTAAATAGCAGAGCGCCTCTCCTCCTCCAAAAGAACGCAGTTCCTCACCAGCAACGGAACAAAGCTGGACGGAGAATGACTTTGACGAGTTGAGAGAAGAAGGCTTCAGATGATCAAACTACTCCGAGCTACAGGAGGAAATTCAAACCAAAGGCAAAGAAGTTGAAAACTTTGAAAAAACTTTAGATGAATGTATAACTAGAATAACCAATACAGAGAAGTGCTTAAAGGAGCTGATGGAGCTGAAAGCCAAGGCTCGAGAACTATGTGAAGAATGCAGAAGCCTCAGGAGCTGATGCGATCAACTGGAAGAAAGGGTGTCAGTGATGGAAGACAAAATGAATGAAAGGAAGCGAGAAGGGAAGTTTAGAGAAAAAAGAATAAAAAGAAACGAACAAAGCCTCCAAGAAATATGGGACTATGTGAAAAGACCAAATCTGCGTCTGATTGGTGTACCTGAAAGTGACGGGGAGAATGGAACCAAGTTGGAAAACACTCTGCAGGATATTATCCAGGAGAACTTCCCCAATCTAGCAAGGCAGACCAACATTCAGATTCAGGAAATACAGAGAACACCACAAAGATACTCCTCGAGAAGAGCAACTCCAAGACACATAATTCACCAAAGTTGAAATGAAGGAAAAAATGTTAAGGGCAGCCAGAGAGAAAGGTCGGGTTACCATCAAAGGGAAGCCCATCAGAATAACAGCGGATCTCTTGGCAGAAACTCTACAAACCAGAAGAGAGTGGGGGCCAATATTCAACATTCTTAAAGAAAAGAATTTCAACCCAGAATTTCATATCCAGCCAAACTAAGCTTCATAAGTGAAGGAGAAATAAAATACTTTACAGACAAGCAAAGGCTGAGAGATTTTGTCACCACCAGGACTGCCCTAAAAGAGCTCCTGAAGGAAGCACTAAACATGGAAAGGCACAACCGGTACCAGCCGCTGCAAAATCATGCCAAAATGTAAAGACCATGGAGACTAGGAAGAAACTGCATCAACTAAGGAGCAAAATAACCAGCTAACATCATAATGACAGGATCAAATTCACACATAACAATATTAACTTTAAATGTAAATGGACTAAATGCTCCAATTAAAAGACACAGACTGGCAAATTGGATAAAGAGTCAAGACCCATCAGTGTGCTGTATTCAGGAAACTCATCTCATGTGCAGAGACACACATAGGCTCAAAATAAAAGGATGGAGGAAGATCTACCAAGCAAATGGAAAACAAAAAAAGGCAGGGGTTGCAATCCTAGTCTCTGATAAAACAGACTTTAAACCAACAAAGATCAAAAGAGACAAAGAAGGCCATTACATAATGGTAACGGGATCAGTTCAACAAGAAGAGCTAACTATCCTAAATATATATGCATCCAATACAGGAGCACCCAGATTCATAAAGCAAGTCCTGAGTGACCTCCAAAGAGACTTAGACTCCCACACAATAATAATGGGAGACTTTAACACCCCACTGTCAACATTAGACAGATCAACGAGACAGCAAGTTAACAAGGATACCCAGGAATTGAACTCAGCTCTGCACCAAGCAGACCTAATAGACATCTACAGAACTGTCTACCCCAAATCAACAGAATATACATTTTTTTCAGCACCACACGACACCTATTCCAAAATTGACCACATAGTTGGAAGTAAAGCTCTCCTCAGCAAATGTAAAAGAACAGAAATGATAACAAACTGTCTCTCAGACCACAGTGCAATCAAACTAGAACTCAGGATTAAGAAACTCACTCAAAACCGCTCAACTACATGGAAACTGAACAATCTGCTCCTGAATCACTACTGGGTACATAAAAAAATGAAGGCAGAAATAAAGATGTTCTTTAAAACCAATGAGAACAAAGACACAACGTACCAGAATCTCTGGGACACATTCAAAGCAGTGTGTAGAGGGAAATTTATAGCACTAAATGCCCACAAGAGAAAGCAGGAAAGATCCAAAATTGACACCCTGACATCACAATTAAAAGAACTAGAAAAGCAAGAGCAAACACATTCAAAAGCTAGCAGAAGGCAAGAAATAACTAAAATCGGAGCAGAACTGAAGGAAATAGAGACCAAAAAGCCCTTCAAAAAATTAATGAATCCAGGAGCTAGTTTTTTGAAAGGATCAACAAAATTGATAGACTGCTGGCAAGACTAATAAAGAAAAAAAGAGAGAAGAATCAAATAGATGCAATAAAAAATGATAAAGGGGATATCACCACCAATCCCACAGAAATACAAACTACCATCAGAGAATACTACAAACACCTCTACGTAAGTAAACTAGAAAATCTAGAAGAAATGGATAAATTCCTCGACACATACACCCTCCCAAGACTAAACCAGGAAGAAGTTGAATCTCTGAATAGACCAATAACAGGATCTGAAATTGTGGCAATAATCAATAGCTTACCAACCAAAACGAGTCCAGGACCAGATGGATTCACAGCCGAATTCTACCAGAGGTACAAGGAGGAACTGGTACCATTCCTTCTGAAACTATTCCAATCAATAGAAAAAGAGGGAATCCTCCCTAACTCATTTTATGAGGCCAGCATCATCCTGATACCAAAGCTGGGCAGAGACACAACCAAAAAAGAGAATTTTAGACCAGTATCCTTGATGAACATTGATGCAAAAATTCTCAATAAAATACTGGCAAACCGAATCCAGCAGCACATCAAAAAGCTTATCCACCATGATCAAGTGGGCTTCATCCCTGGGATGCAAGGCTGGTTCAATATACGCAAATCAATAAATGTAATCCAGCATATAAACAGAACCAAAGACAAAAACCACATGATTATCGCAACAGATGCAGAAAAGTCCTTTGACAAAATTCAACAACCCTTCATGCTAAAAACTCTCAATAAATTAGGTACTGATGGGACATATCTCAAAATAATAAGAGCTATCTATGACAAACCCACAGCCAATATCATACTGAATGGGCAAAAACTGGAAGCGTTCCCTTTGAAAACTGGCACAAGACAGGGATGCCCTCTCTCAGCACTCCTATTCAACATAGTGTTGGAAGTTCTGGCCAGGGCAATCAGGCAGGAGAAGGAAATAAAGGGTATTCAATTAGGAAAAGAGGAAATCAAATTGTCCCTGTTTGCAGATGACATGATTGTATATCTAGAAAACCCCATTGTCTCAGCCCAAAATCTCCTTAAGCTGATAAGCAACTTCAGCAAAGTCTCAGGATACAAAATCAGTGTACAAAAATCACAAGCATTCCTATACACCAATAACAGACAAACAGAGAGCCAAATCATGAGTGAACTCCCATTCACAATTGCTTCAAAGAGAATAAAATGCTTAGGAATCCAACTTACAAGGGACGTGAAGGACCTCTTCAAGGAGAACTATAAACCACTGCTAAATGAAATAAAAGAGGATACAAACAAATGGAAGAACATTCCATGCTCATGGGCAGGAAGAATCAATATCGTGAAAATGGCCATACTGCCCAAGGTAATTAATCCCCATCAAGCTACCAATGACTTTCTTCACAGAATTGGAAAAAACTACTTTAAAGTTCATATGGAACCAAAAAAGAGACCGCATCACCAAGTCAGTCCTAAGCCAAAAGAACAAAGCTGGAAGCATCACGCTACCTGACTTCAAACTATACTACAAGGCTACAGTAACCAAAACAGCATGGTACTGATACCAAAACAGAGATATAGATCAATGGAACAGAACAGAGCCCACAGAAATAACGCTGCATATCTACAACCATCTGATCTTTGACAAACTTGACAAAAACAAGCAATGGGGAAAGGATTCCCTATTTAATAAATGGTGCTGGGAAAACTAGCTAGCCATATGTAGAAGACTGAAACTGGATCCCTTCCTTACACCTTATACAAAAATTAATTCAAGATGGATTAAAGACTTAAACGTTAGACCTAAAACCGTAAAAACCCTAGAAGAAAACCTAGGCATTACCATTCAGGACATAGGCATGGGCAAGGACTTCATGTCTAAAACACCAAAAGTAATGGCAACAAAAGCCAAAATTGACAAATGGGATCTAATTAAACTAAAGAGCTTCTGCACAGCAAAAGAAACTACCATCAGAGTGAACAGGCAACCTACAAAATGGGAGAAAATGTTCGCAACCTACTCATCTGACAAAGGGCTAATATCCAGAATCTACAATGAACTCCAACAAATTTACAAGAAAAAAACAAACAACCCCGTTGAAAAGTGGGCGAAGGATATGAACAGACACTTCTCAAAAGAAGACATTTATGCCGCCAAAAAACATGAAAAAATGCTCATCATCACTGGCCATCAGAGAAATGCAAATCAAAACCACAATGAGATACCATCTCACACCAGTTAGAATGGCATTCATTAAAATGTCAGGAAACAACAGGTGCTGGAGAGGATGTGGAGAAATAGGAACACTTTTACACTGTTGGTGGGACTGTAAACTAGTTCAACCATTGTGGATGTCAGTGTGGCGCTTCCTCAGGGATCTAGAACTAGAAATTCCATTTGACCCAGCCATCCCATTACTGGGTATATACCCAAAGGGCTATAAATCATGCTGCTATAAAGACACATGCACACGTATGTTTATTGCAGCACTATTCACAATAGCAAAGACTTGGAACCAACCCAAATGTCCAACAACAATAGACTGGATTAAGAAAATGTGGCACATATACACTATGGAATACTATGCAGCCATAAAAAATGATGAGTTCATGTCCTTTGTAGGGACATGGATGAAATTGGAAATCATCATTCTCAGTAAACTATCGCAAGGACAAAAAACCAAACACCGCGTGTTCTCATTCATAGATGGGAATTGAACAATGAGAACACATGGACACAGGAAGGGGAACATCACATTCTGGGGACTGTTGTGGGGTGGGGGAAGGGGGGAGGGATAGCATTAGGAGATATACCTAATGCTAAATGGCAAGTTAATGGGTGCAGCACACCAGCATGGCACATGTATACCTATGTAACTAACCTGCACATTGTGCACATGTACCCTAAACCTTAAAGTATTTGGGGGAAAAAAAAAAAAAAAAAGGCAGGAACTGTCATTCATCTGTCCAACTGCTGATTGTTTTTGGTGCTGTGTTAGGTGCTACTTGGTCCATATGGATACAGGACTTAATGTCAAATAGAAATTTGAGAAGCATTTTATTTACTTATCTTTTGAGACAGCATTTCACAGTTGTTGCCCAGGCTGGAGTGCAGTGGCGTGATCTCTGCTCACTAGTCTCCACCTCCTGGGTTCAAGCCATTCTCCGCCTCAGCCTCCTGAGTAGCTGGGATTACAGGTGTGTGCCACCACGCCCGCATAATTTTTGTATTTTTAGTAGAGACAGGGTTTCACCATGTTGACCAGGCTGGTCTCAAACTCCTGACCTCAAGTGATCCACCCACTTTGGCCTCCCAAAGTGCTAGGATTACAGGCATGAGTCAATGTGCCTGGCTGAGAAGCATTTTAAGTGTAATTGGCAACCTAAAGCTAACACCATGAGGTGCTTTAACTCAACAGAAGAAAACATCTGTAGAAACAGTGACAATGAGATTATCCATGAACTGAGCAAGAAGAAGTAATGGGAGTCAGAGATGTTAAATATTAGAAATAACCAGTTTAAAGGTTGCCTTTATAGCAGACAGCTTGGAGTTCTAAATAAATAGCAGATAAACTGTGTTCTCTGTAGGTGCCTTTCTTCTTCTCAGTGGCCTGACTTTGAGCACTTGGCCAATAAGTAGCTGACACTTACTAAGCACTTATGTGCCGGGCACTGAATTAACATGTTTTAATCTTCACAGCAGTCCCATGTCCCCACTTTACAGATAAGGCAATGGTGGTACAGAGAGGTGAAGTAGCTTGTCCAGGATCATGCAGCTGGAAAGTGTTAGTGTCTGCTCTCAGTCAGGTTGCTCTAACAGAAAACTTCCTCCCAAAGGGTTGTTCTTGTTTCTTCTAGTTATTATCATTTGGTTTCAACATGCCTCTGAAAAGCTTGACAGTGAAGCCAATAGAAACTGGATCCTCCCCAGGTCTGGAAGTAATGTATGGTTATGAGTGATGAATGAATTTCCTTGGGGAAGTTATTAGTAAAGTTCTCTGTTTAAAGAACTGTAGACAGTAGAGTTCTTCATGCATGGCTGCTCTGGGATGGGCCAGACTTTACATCATTAGAAGTAATCTGGTGATGGGTGTGCGGGGGGAATACCAGAGTTCTCTATAACCGGTATATATGAATGGTGTATGAGGCAAGCATTTCTGACCCCACCCTGCTCCCTCCATGTTTACCCCATGTCTTTTGTGCTATGCTGCCTGGACTTCTGTCCTGTGCTTCTGTCATTTTTCTGGATATGATCATCTTAAAGGTCATCATGCCCTTTATCAGTTGATTGAGACAGAATCTTCACTCCTATCACCCAGGCTGGAGTGCAGTGGTGCAATCACAGCTCACTGCAGCCTTGACTTCCCAGGCTCAGGTGATTCTCCCATCTCAGCCTCCCCGGTAGCTGGGACTACAGGTGCGTACCACCACACCTGGCTATTTTCTTTTCTTTTGTATCTTTATTTAAAAAAATTTTTTAAGATGGAGTGTCGTTCTGTCACCCAGGCTGGAGTGCAATGGTGCGATCTCGGCTCACTGCAACCTCTGCCTCCTGGGTTCAAGCGATTCTTGTGTCTCAGCCTCCTGAGTAGCTGGGATTACAGGTGCCCACCAACATGCCTGGCTAATTTTTGTATTTTTAGTAGTGATGGGGTTTCACCATGTTGGCCAGGCTAGTCTCAAACTCCTGACCTCAGGTGATCAACCCATCTTGGCCTCCCAAAGTGCGGGGATTAGAGGCTTGAGCCATCGCACCTGGCCAAAAGTTTTAAATTTTAATGAAGGTTCAGTGTATTCATTTCTGCCAATCTCATTTTATGAATAGTATTTTTGGTGTCCTGTCTAAAAACTTTTTGCCTAAATCAAAGTTGTGAAGGTTTTCTCCTGTTGTCTCAAGCCATGGTGCATTTTGAGTTAATTTTTATGTAATGTATGCTTCACAGGCTGTGGTTTTATTTTTTGCATGTAAATGTCTCATTCTAACACCATAAATTGAAAATATTGTTCCTTTTCCATTGAATTGCCCTCACACTTTTGTTACAAATCAATTGACCATATTCGTGTGGGTCTGTGTCTGGACTCTTATCCCATTGATTTATGTGTCTGTCCCTTTGCTACTACACTTTCTTGGTTACTGTGTCTTTATAAGTCTTAAAATTGAATAGTATTATTCCTTCAACTTTATTGTTTTTCAGAATTGTGGCCATTGTCGTTACTTTGCTTTTCCACATGTATTTTGGAACCAGCAAGTCTATATACAAAAATTCTGCTGGGATGTTTATTGGGATTGCAATAAGTTAACAACAAAAAAACCCTTTTGGAATAATTATCAACTTTACTAAGTTGTCTTTTTATGACTGGCTTATTTCACTTAGTTTGCTGTTCACCCATGTTGTAGCACAGGGGTCCCTAACCCCCAGGCCTCAGACTGGTACCGTCTGTGGCCTGTTAGGAACTGGGCTGTACCACAGGAGGTGAGTGGCAAGTGAGCAAGCATTACTGCCTAAGCTTCGCCTCCTGACAGATCAGTGACAGCATTAGATTCTCATAGGAATGCATACCCTATTGTGAACTGCACACGTTGAGGGATCTAGGTTGCTCACTCCTTAGGAGAATCTAATGCCTGATGATCTGAGGTGGAACAGTTTCATCCTGAAGCCATCCCCCCATCCCCACTGTCTGTCCGTGGAAAAATTGTCTTCCATGAAACCAGTCCCTGGTGCGAAAATAGTTGGGGACCACTGTTGTAGTATGTGTCAGAATTTTCTTTTGAAAGCTAAGTGTAGTATTCCTTTGTCTGTGTATTCTACCTTTTGCTTATTCTTCTGTCCATGGGCATATGGGTTGCTTCTACCTTTTGGCTATTGTGATCAATGCCACCGTGAATGTAGGTGAACAAATATCTCTTTGAGACTCTGCTTTCAATTCTTTTGGGTATGTACCTAGAAGTGGGATTGCTGGATGTTATAGCAGTTCTTCTTTTCCTCTCCTTAAATAAACCAGTGAAAAAGATGTTATAGCAATTATGTTTTTCATTATTTCAGGAATTGCCATTACTGTTTTCCATAGCAGCTGTACCGTTTTACATTTCTACCAACAGTGCCCAAGTGTGTTCTAACTTGTCCACATCCACTCCAACACTTGTTATTTTGTTTTTGTTTTTTCTAAATAGTAGGCGAATATTATTTTTTAAGTTTTGACTTCCACTTGTTTTTAGTATGTAGAAATATTTTAAATTTTTGTGTGTTGACCTTATATCCTTTGACATTGCTAAACTTACTAATTCTGAAAGTTTGGTTTTTATTTTTTAATAGATTGCTTGGGATTTTCTACTTAGACAATTATGTATTCAAATGGGCATAGTTTTATTCCTTTATAGTCTGTATGCCTTTTCTTTTATTGCTGTAATGTACTGTCTAGGACCTCCAATGAGAGTCCGACATCCTTACCCTTCCTCAATTTTTGTGAGAAAACATTGTCTTTTATCATCACATAAAATGTTAGCTGTGGGTTTTTTGTAGATACTCTTTATCAGGTTGAAGACATTGCCTTCTGTTTCTAGTTTGTTGACAATCTATATGATGAGTGAATGTTGGATTTTTTCAAATGCTTTTTCTGCATGAATTGATATTATCATGTAGTTTTTAGGCTGTAAATGAATTACATTGACCGTTCCCCCCCACAAATGTTGAACCAACCCTGCATTCCTATGATAAACTCCACTTTATTGTGGTATTTTATTCTTTTAAGATATTGCTTGGTTTAATTTGCTAACATTTTTGTTGAGGACTTACTGTGTCTCTACTCATGAAGGATATCGATCTGTAGTTTGATGTTTTTTGTGTTGCCATTGATTTTGTTATCAGGGTAACACAGCCTTAAAATGTGTTGGGAAAACATGCTTATGTTTTCTGGAAGTGATTGTGCTGAATTGGTGTTATTTCTTTAAGTATTTGATAGAATTCACCTGTGAAACCACTTGAACAATTTCTCTCAGAAGTTTTTTTTTTCTTTTTTTGAGACGGAGTTTTGCTTTTATTGCCCAGGCTGGAGTGCAAGGGCCCAATCTTGGCTCACCACAACCTCTGCCTCCTGGTTCAAGTGATTCTCCTGCCTCGGCCTCCCAAGTAGCTGGGATTACAGACATGCGCCACCATGCCCATCTAATTTTTGCATTTTTAGTAGAGATGGGGTTTCTCCATGTTGGTCAGGCTGGTCTCGAACTCCTGACCTGAGGTGATCCATTTGCCTCGGCCTCCCAAAGTGCTGGGATTACAGGCGTGAACCACCACGCCCAGCCCTTTTTTTTTTTTTTTCCTTATGCTCAAATTCAATATCTTCAGTAATTATAGTGTTCTTCAGGTTATTTCATCTTGGGTCGTTTGTAGTGTTCAAAGAATTGGTCAATTTCATCCAAGTTGTTTCTTTTTTTCTTTTTGTTTTTAATAACTTTACATCATCATGGACAAGTTGCATAAAGCTTTGTAGTATTCCCTTATCCTTTAATGTCTGTGGGGTCTCTAGTGATATCTCCACTTTTTAGTTCTGATACTAGTAAGTTTTGTGTTCTCGCTCTTAAAATCGTCATCAGCCTTGCAGAGGTTTATCTGTTTTATTGATTTCTAATAACTTCATGATGTTGAAGCTGAATGAGCTTCTCTGTCTCCATGATTTTGAGAGGTGAAGCTGGCTGGGCTTCTGGGTCAGGTGGGGACTTGGAGAACTTTTCTGTCTAGCTAAAGGATTGTAAACACCCCAGTCAGCACTCAGTGTCTAGCTAAAGGTTTGTAAATGCACCAATCAGCACTCTGTAAAAATGCACCAATCAGTGCTCTGTGTCTAGCTAAAGGTTTTGTAAATGGACCAATCAGCACTCTGTAAAATGGACCAATCAGCAGGATGGGGGTGGGACCAAATAAGGTAATAAAAGTTGGCCACTCAAGCCAGCAGTGGCAACCTGCCAGGGTCCCCTTCCACACTGTGGAAGCTTTGTTCTTTTTCTCTTCACAGTAAATCTTGCTGCTGCTCACTCTTTGGGTCCACACTACCTTTAAGAGCTGTAACACTCACTGCGAAGGTCTGCGGCTTCACTCCTGAAGTCAGCAAGACCACGAACCCACTGGAAGGAAGAAACTGTGGACACATCTGAACATCTGAAGGAACAAACTCCAGACACACCATCTTTAAGAACTGTAACACTCACCGCGGGAGTCCGTGGCTTCATTCTTGAAGTCAGCGAGACGCAGAACCCACCGGAAGGAACCAATTCCGGACACAATTTGATTAGTACTTTGTTTCCCTGAGGCTTCCCTTTTTGATTCTCCAGTCAGAAAAGCAAGGGCCTTAGATACCTTGCGTGGTTGTGCACTTCCTGTAACTGTATACATGTCCAGGGCTAACGAGAGGCAAACAGAAGGAAAAGAAGCAAACAGGTTCAACCCATCCCCTTGGAGCTATAGCTTCTTCCCTCCATCGGAGTTTTAGATCAGTGATCCCCAACCTTTTTGGCACCAGGGACTGGTTTCGTAGAAGACAATTTTTCCATGGTCGGGGAAGGGGAGTGGTTTCGGGATAGAAACTGTTCTACCTCAAATCATCAGGCATTGGTTAGAATCTCATAAGGAGTATGCAACCTAGATCCCTCGTGTGCGCAGTTCACAATAGGGTACGCACTTGCATGAGAATCTAACGCCGCCATTGCTGATCTGACAGGAGGCGGGGCTCAGGCAGTTAGGCCTGTTCACTTCTCTCACCTTCTGCTGTGCGGCCCGGTTCCCCTTTCTTGCTTCTCCAGCCTAAACTACAAGGTTTCTCCTAAGATCTGTCTGTATCCACTAACAACTTGCAAGTTTTTTGCTGCTGAGTCTAGGCTGGGGCATAGCAGAGCGAAAAAAAGAAGCAAATCACTTCAGCTCATGTAGTACTATAGAGTTCCTAGTCTGTCTGCTATCTTTACTTTGAGTCTTAAAATTATTGTTTGATACTTTCTGTCCAGATTTTTTAACTGCTTTCAGTGGGAGAAACAAGGTGTGCTTATTGAAATTTGTCTGGATCTAGAACCTGGAACTAAAGTTTAAGTTGTTTCTTTGAATATTGTTTTTTGGTGCCTTTTAAATTTCAAAAGAGGTGAATTTGAATTTTTTATTTCTCAAGAACAGAGTAACTACTCATAAGTAATTTGCTTTTAAATTTATTCTTGTAGATAACCTTTGGTTGAATTAAGACTGAACAGGACTTTACCCTCTTAAAAGAAATGCGTATTCAGTTTTTCCATGTGACTCAGCACTAGAGATGTGTGTGCAGTGCTCATCATTTTAAATTTAAGTATATAAAAACCTTCACCTGTTGCTCTTTTCCTAACTTTCTACCTCCAGTTTTAATGAACAAAATATACAAGGTTAAGACTGGGGAGGGCAAAGTCTCCTGGTAGGGTTTTAGAACAGTAAACCAATTGGGAATGACAGGGCACTATTAATGCTGTTTCTAATTTTATTATCAGCAGCCAGAAAAGCAAGAGTTTTCTCAGTACTAAGGCCATCCCCACCCCCACCCCCCACTCGCTGTATTTTGATTTCCTGAATGGCCTACTTTGTCTTACTCAAAACACAATATTACTATTGCGTAATTACTATTCAGTATTACTTTCCATGTGGGGATGAGAAAGGCTGTAATTTACTGCGATCTTGCCTAGATGTCTATTGTATATATTCACAGATACCTTTCCTCAATTTTTTATTCCAATCTGGTAGACAAAGGTGGTGCTTAGTAAGTTAAGTGTTGGTTGAATTGAGGGTGTATGATGCTTTTCAAAGCTTGACTATCAACCCAGATAGGGATGTCTGTGTTCATCTTGCTGGATTTTTTTCTTGTTTTGTGTCCACTACTCCTAGACTCTCACATGTGTCCAGGTATATATACAAAGATTGAAATTGTTTAATTAGCTTACTCTGGCTAATGGTAATGACTGATATTTCAGATTTCTTTTTAAAAGAAGGCCTATATTTGATTTGTCTGTCTTTCACTCATTTTTATGCCTACTCTCATATTCTTAGCTCATTTCCTTCTCTTTAGTACTCTGCCTTTGGGTTTTAGATTAACTTAATATCACACATGTGCGTTGTGCTGATTATGAGCAGAACAATATGCGAACCTCTTTTTTTTTTTCCATTTGATTTTTTCAAGACTCTGTCACCCAGGCTGGAGTGAGGTGGCACGATCACGACTCACTGCAGCCTTAAACTCCTCCTGGGCTCAGGCAATCCTCCTGCCTCGGCCTCCCAGGTAGCTAGGACTACAGGCACATGCCGCTGTGCCCCATTAATTAAAAAGAAAAAATTTTTTTTTTTTTTTTTTTACAAACAGGGTCTTACTACATTGCCCAGGCTGGTCTCAAACTCCTGAGCTTAAGCGATCCTCCTCCCTTGACCTCCCAAAGTGTTGGGATTACAGTTGTGAGCCACCGTGCCTGGCCAAGTACCTCTCTAGATGGATTCTCTTCTTGTTATATTCTTAGAGCCAACCCTAGTTATAGAAGGGAATAGTGCTATTCTTATTTTTAAAAACAACAAAGTAATTGGGAAATGGAAAAACTTGCCAAGGTCTTGCAGCTACCATTGGCTGAATTAGGATTTAAACTAGGCAGAACCTCCTTTTTAAGCTGCTGCTGTATCTAAACTGTATATACTTCTGTCATCTCAAACGCAGAAATAAGGATGTCTTCTAATATCTACTGCAAGTTCACTTACGCATTTATGACTTTTAGCACCAATTTAATCAGTGTTTTTATTGAGATCTATAATTTCCTCTTATGTAATGTCCCAATTACAATCCTGAAGTGAAATTCACAGAAAATATAACCCACTTATATATATCTATAATTTAAAAATCAATATAACGTCCTAGTAATACCAGAAAGGAGACATAAAAATTATTTATACAAAAAAAAATTTAGCACATAAATACTTAGGCATGATCAGAGTTTAGGCGTAATGAAATAGCCAAGTGCTTGTACCATATGTAGAATAATCCTCAGTGGACCAATACTGGTGTTGAGACAGGAATAATATGCAGGCAATGTAAAGTTGTGTGCTCTCAGTTTAGTGGTTTTCTCTAGTGATAAGCAGACCAAAATATAATAGTATCTTGATTTACATGATACAGTTTTGGAAGATACAGTATATATGAAAACTGAGCAATAAATATTTTGTCAGGTTATAGGGTCAGTTAAATGGGTTTCCCCTGTATCTGAATATCAAGGACCTTCAAAGGCTTTGCAGGACATGAGGCCACCTCTCTTTATTGTGTGAAGCTGTACTGCACACTTCAGGATGTGTGACATACCTGGTCTGTGCCTATCAAATATTAGTGAAGGACCCTTTTCCTAATCCCAAAAGATCCACAGATTTCTAAAACCACTTCCTTAAGGGGTGAAGGTTTCTCCATTGAGAATTACTGTTCTAAATCATTCCTTCCTCAGCTGTGTTGAAGGACCAGTTATTTTTAAAT
This sequence comes from Pongo pygmaeus, assembly GCF_028885625.2. Classification (NCBI taxonomy): domain Eukaryota; kingdom Metazoa; phylum Chordata; class Mammalia; order Primates; family Hominidae; genus Pongo; species Pongo pygmaeus. Next base: position 63,340,571 of record NC_072379.2, read on the forward strand.
TTCTAATTGATTACTGACTTTTTTGTAAAATACAATGGAAATAAATTATTACAATGAAAGCTTAAAGTCAGCCAAAAGACAAGCTGATTTTTATTATTAGATTCAACAGACATAAAATTCTTGTCAGTCTGCTATAAAAATTTGTAAATGCTTAATCTCCACTTATAAGTTTGTCTTGTCATGATATGGTCTCTATCTTCATCTCACTCTTTCTCTTCCCACAGTCACCCAAAATGACAGTATGTTCCTAAAATAATGTTCCTAAAACTTTCCCATGGAAGGTGTAAGTTCCCCTCTTCCTGGCCAAATGCTCAAATGTTTTACTCCCATCATCTCCTTTGTTTTGCAAAAGTATCACTTTCTATAAAAATTATCATTTAATGATGGAAATGAACTTAACTGCCTTTACCATCAGCAGTCTCTTTTTATCCATGATAAAATTTCCAAAGTAGTTTAACAGGCATAACTCAAGTTGTTTATTTCTTCTTAGCTTTATATACTTATGGATAGGAAGTCATGCAATACAAGTGTGCAAAAGTTCTGCAAAGTATATGTTACTTTTGCTGATCACATACGGGTAAATCCATCTTAGATGATCTGATTTCTAATACAACTCAACTCTAAAAGTCTAAAAATATCTCTGAGCTATGTATTAAGCAGGTGGTTTTGGACTTAGACTGCGTTTTTTTGTTTGTTTGTGTTTGTTTTTGTTTTTGAGACAGAGTCTTGTTCTTTCGCCCAGGCTGGAGTGCAGTGGTGCAATCTCGGCTGACTGCAGCCTCTGCCTCCTGGGTTCAAGCGATTCTCATGCCTCGGCCTCCCGAGTAGCTGGGACTTCAGGGACACGCCACCATGCCTGGCTAATTTTCGTAATTTTAGTAGAGATGGGGTTTTGCCATGTTGGCCAGGCTGGTCTTGAATTCCTGACCTCAAGACGTCAGGTGATCCACCTGTCTTGGCCAACCAAATTGCTGGGATTATAGGCTTTACAGGCTTCAGCCACCGTGCCCGGCCTAGACTGCATTTTGCTTCATGCCAATCCCTAGGGAAGCAGTGACTTTTTTTTGGAGACGAGTCTCGTTCTGTCACCCAGGCTGGAGTGCAGTGGCGCAATCTTGGCTCACTGCAACCTTTACCTCCTGGATTCAAGCCATTCTCCTGCCTCAGCCTGTCGAGTAGCTGGGATTACAGGTGACTGCCACCAAGCCCAGCTAATTTTTGTATTTTTAGTAGAGACAGGGTTTCACCATAATGGCCAGGCTGGTCTCGAACTCCTGACCTCAGGTGATCCACCTGCCTTGGCCTCCCGAAGTGCTGAAATTACAGGTGTGAGCCACCATGCCTGGCATAGCAGTGACTTTTCAAACCTTAATTTCAGAAGACTTCCTGCTGTATTTTTTGTACTGTGAGTTTGAATGATGGAAGACAATTCCTAATACAAGGCAGGAAGGATCCTGGATTATCAGACTCCTGGCAGTTCATGCTGGTGATGCTGATGGTGAACCCCCTCAGCAGGGGGCTCGCAATTGTTCCTCTGGTGGGTCTGTGTGAAGGCAAGTACTGCTGGGAAGGGGTCCTACTACTCGGCCACAGTGACTGAATCTTAAATATGGTTGGTGTCCTTACTTTTGGTTACTCTCTATCAGCAGAAAAGTTACAATTTTTAAATGGAGAACATTTCTTCAATCGTGGTTTAACAATCAGGGTTTTGGGCTGGGTGCGGTGGCTCACGCCTGTAATTCCAGCACTTTGGGAGGCTGAGGCAGGTGGGTCACTTGAGGTCAGGAATTCGAGACCAACCTGGGCAACATGGTGAAACCCCCGTCTCTACTAAAAATACAAAAATTAGCGTTGTGTGGTGGCACGTGCTTGTAATCCCAGCTACTCGGGAGGCTGAGGCACGTGAATTACTTGAACCCAGGAGGTGGATACTGCAGTGGGCCAAGATCATGCCTCTGCACTCCAGCTTAGGCCACAGAGCGAGGCTCCATCTCAGAAAAGTAGGGTTTTGACAGCATCTTAAATACTTCTGCTCTTCCAGCTGACTCATTTTACACACAGTCATTACGCCGCGATGCATATGGTTGGCTTTGGTGTGTGCTTGTGTAGGTATTTATGGTTGGATCCATGCACACAGTCATGAGATGGCTTTTGAAGTTGTTCTTGTGTGAAATGGAAATTCTTGGGCATCTAGGTATTTCTTAATTTTCAGTGAGTGGAACAAGTACAGCCAGATTGAAGGATGTGATTTTATCACGTACTTTGCTTTCTGAGGCTGGGTCAGCCTTAGTCAGAATGGCCCCTTTTGGTTGTAATGTTGGTGTGGCAGACAATACTTAGGCTATGAAGAACTTCTGATAGCATTGTCCTCAAAATGTTACCCTGGAGGAGCAGGAGCTGTGGCTCTCTAAGTCCAAAACCACCTGCTTATTATATAGCTTAGAGATACTACTTTTAATGGCAAAAACTCCAATTACTTTTGTACCAACCTAATATTTTGTTTTAGACTTTCACAGAATTGAATTGCATTAGAAATCAGATCATCTTAGATGCATTTGCCTATTTATGATCAGCAAAAAGTAATATAATACTTTGGAGAACTTTTGCACATTGTTTTAATGCATGATTTACTATCCTGGAGAAACAAGATATTGGAAACACAAATGTTTCTTTAGTTGCTCAGCTCCTGTGTGCCTCTTAGATGTACTGAGAACATGTTTAAGGATGCAAACTTTTTATAACATGTATCCCTTATCCACTAGCCAAGGACCTGGTGTGGCATTGAACTAAAGATATGACAACTTGTTCCAATGTTGGGGAAAAAAAAACTGGCTCATATGGCTCAGTGGGAGATGGTGTAGAAATGTGATTCCTTTCTTAGGAATTTTAAAGTGACTTTTTAAACCCTGTACTTTGGGAGTTTTCAAACGTACACACATTGAGAAAATAGTATACTGAACCCCCCATCTACCGACCTTAATGATAGTCAACATTCTGCTTTTGTTTTACTGATCAATATTGCTTCACATTTTTTAGGTGGAGGAGAGGTGGATTATTTTAGAGCAATTCAATATGAGTGATGGTATAGAAAATGTACATGCTAACGTAAAATAAGAATAGGTATATTAGTTTCCTATGCTGCTGTAACAAATTAATCACAAACTTGGTGGTTTAAAGCAACAGAAATTAATTTTTGTTCTAGAAGCCAGGAGTCTGAAATCAGTCTCTGTGGGTTAAAGTCAAGGTTGTCATGAGAACTGGCTCCCTCTGGAAGTCTTACGGGAGAATCCGTTTGCTTCCTTGGTTCTAGTGCCTGGCTGTAGTCCTTGGCTTTCATGGTTTCCTCTTTCTTTTTCTTTTTTTTTTTAAATTTAATTTAATTTTATTATTATTATACTTTAAGTTTTAGGGTACATGTGCAGAATGTTCAGGTTTGTTACATATGCATACATGTGCCATGTTGGTGTGCTGCACCCATTAACTCGTCATTTAGCATTTGGTACCAAAACAGAGATATAGATCAGTGGAACAGAACAGAGCCCTCAGAAATAATGCCGCGTATCTACAACCATCTGATCTTTGACAAACCTGACAAAAACAAGCAATGGGGAAAGGATTCCCTATTTAATAAATGGTGCTGGGAAAATTGGCTAGCCATATGTAGAAAGCTGAAACTGGATCCCTTCCTTACACCTTATACAAAAATTAATTCAAGATGGATTAAAGACTTAAATGTTAGACCTAAAACCATAAAAACCGTAGAAGAAAACCTAGGCAATACCATTCAGGACATAGGCATGGGCAAGGACTTCCTGTCTAAAACACCAAAAGCAATGGCAACAAAAGCCAAAATTGACAAATGGGATCTAATTAAACTAAAGAGCTTCTGCACAGCAAAAGAAACTACCATCAGAGTGAACAGGCAACCTACAAAATGGGAGAAAATGTTCGCAACCTACTCATCTGACAAAGGGCTAATATCCAGAATCTACAATGAACTCCAACAAATTTACAAGAAAAAAACAAACAACCCCATTGAAAAGTGGGCGAAGGATATGAACAGACACTTCTCAAAAGAAGACATTTATGCCGCCAAAAAACATGAAAAACTCATCATCACTGGCCATCAGAGAAATGCAAATCAAAACCACAATGAGATACCATCTCACACCAGTTAGAATGGCAATCATTAAAAAGTCAGGAAACAAGTGCTGGAGAGGATGTGGAGAAATAGGAACACTTTTACACTGTTGGTGGGACTGTAAACTAGTTCAACCATTGTGGATGTCAGTGTGGCAATTCCTCAGGGATCTAGAACTAGAAATACCATTTGACCCAGCCATCCCATTACTGGATATATACCCAAAGGATTATAAATCATGCTGCTATAAAGACACATGCACACGTATGTTTATTGCGGCACTATTCACAATAGCAAAGACTTGGAACCAACCCAAATGTCCAACAACAATAGACTGGATTAAGAAAATGTGGCACATATACACCATGGAATACTATGCAGCCATAAAAAATGATGAGTTCATGTCCTTTGTAGGGACATGGATGAAACTGGAAACCATCATTCTGAGCAAACTATCGCAAGGACAAAAAAACAAACACTGCATGTTCTCACTCATAGGTAGGAATTGAACAGTGAGAACACATGGACACAGGAAGGGGAACATCACACTCCAGGGACTGTTGTGGGGTGGGGGGAGGGGAGAGGGATAGCATTTGGAGATATACCTAATGGTTTCCTCTTTCAAAGTGTACCACTTCAGCCTCTGCTTGTGTCCTCACATTGCCTTCTCTCTGACTTTCCCTCCTCTCTCACCCCTTTTGTAAGGATCCGTGATTACGTAAGGCTCACCCAGGTAATCCCATATAATATCTCCACCTCAAGATACTTAATTATACCTGCAAAGTCCCTTTTGCCGTATAAGGTAACACTCATAGGTTTTAAGCATTAGGAGGTAGATATATTTGGGACCATTATTCAATTTACCACCAGTGTAGTCAGCACTCAAGTGTCAAATAAATGGTAATAGGACCACAACCTCGAGAGTGGGGACTCTAAATACTCAGTGGTGAAATACATTAAGATAAAGTTCTTCAGTACCTAGAGGGATTTCTATGCAGAATACATTTTGTCATTTCATGTAGGGGATGCAGCATTCCTATTATGAGATGACAAGATAGAAGGAGGCATGTGTTGGTGTAAGGCCAGTTAGGTGTTGAAGGAGGCATGGTGTATGGCCAGTTAGGTGCTAGAAGGAGGCATGTGTTGGTGTAAGGCCAGTTTGAGACCTTAGAGGAGACGGCTGCAGTTCAATATCAGAGCCGAGATGGTGCTAGTTCATGGCTCCTGTCTCAGGCTTGACACTGACAGTTGACAACACGGTGCTCTCCTGGGCCTTAGGCCATTGTGTCACCCTCCCTGAACTGTGGAGCTGAGCTCCTTCCCTGTCCTTGCTTCTGCCTCTTCTTAGAAGCCTTTTTGAATGTGTCAGAGTGCCTACTATGTGCCAGAGGAGAATTTGCTGCAGAAGACAACTTTGATGTCTTATCCAAGTCAGCTTCTCTGGACTCGCAAAAAAACAGATTTCTCCTAACTCTGATTTTCACTAAATGTTTCTGAGGTCTTGGTTATTCTCCACATAAACTTGGAGACATACTTTTCATTAAAATATAAGGCAGAGGTATGGGGTTTCTGGGTCTGAAACCCAGAATGGTCGAATGGAAAGACGGGGTAGGGACTTTGAGGGCAGCTTCTTACTGGCTATGAGACTTTGGATAAAAGTGACAACCATACAGAGTCCCTTTCCCATCTGTGAAAATGGGATTAACAAAAAAAAGTCCTTTCAGGGTCAATGTGAGAACCAGCAAATATGACAAGTGCCTCGCCCTGCTGCACTGTGAATTAACTTTTCTTGGAGGCATTTGTCCTTTGGCTGAAATTCACATGCTGTGTGCTCCAGTACTGTGAAGTGCTTTACTTCCTCAACCCCATCCTTCTCTTAGCTTCAGGACTTTTTGCATATGTTTTCTTTGCCAAGAATCCATTTGCTCTTTTTCTTTCCCCCCCAACAGTCTTATTTTGTTCTGGATCCTTTCCATCTTTCTTGATTCTCACCAATTATTTAGCCCTCAATTTAGACATCATTCCTACCACACTTGGATTAGACATCTCTCCTGTATTTCTCCCATACTTAACACTATGGTAGCACTTTGCATGTAGGCTTGCATTCTCTCATGTATTTTTTTGTTCTTCAGAAAACTAGGTTTATTGCTACACAATCTGCCAGTAATTCCAGCTATTTTGGGTGATTTCATTATTTGACTTAGCATTGTGTGTGTGTGTGTGTGTGTGTGTGAAGTACATATTTCAGAAGTCAGAGTCTTCTCTGTTGCCCAGTGCAGTGGTGAGATCATAGCTGACTGCTGCATCAAACTCCTGGGCTAAAGCGATCCTCCCTCCTTTGCCTCCCAAAGTGCTGGGGCTATAGGTGTGCACCCTTCCCTGCTCCTACCCCCAAGCCAGCACTTTATATTTAATTGTCTTCTGACTTGTGTCTATTTCTCCCACCAGAGCTAAGGTGGGTAGGGCTCTGTTCTCCCATGTTATCAAAGACTCAGAACAATGGCTGGCATGGACTTGCTGGTCAGTATTCCCTCACTGAAAGTGTATTGGTTGGGAATTTTTTCAACTCTGTAATGGGTTATTGGGTTAAAAAAAAAAAAAAAAGCTCACTGGATTTTTTTGTGTAGGGGTGGGGTAGCGGGGTGGGTATAAGAAAATAGGATATAAATTTGTTGTCTCGGGTCATTGAGGTTTGTATTTTTGTTATTTTCTTCTTTTTTTGAGATGGAGTCTTGCTCTGTTGCCCAGGGTGGAGTGCAGTGATGTGATCTCGGCTCACTGCAACCTCTGCCTCCCAGGTTCAAGCAGTTCTCCTGCCTCAGCCTCTCGAGTAGCTGGGATTACAGGCACCTGCCACCGCGCCCAGCTAATTGTTGTATTTTTAGTAGACAGAGTTTTACCATGTTGGCCAGGCTGGTCACGAACTCCTGACCTCAAGTGATTCGACTGCCTCAGCCTCCCAAAATTCTGGGATTATAGACGTGAGCCACTGTGCCTGGCCTGTTGGTTTTTCAGTTAATTTTTTTCTTTTTCTTTGGCGGGGGCCGGTAGAGATGGAGTCTCACCATATTGCCCAGGCTGGTCTCAAACTCCTGGGCTCAAGCTGTCCTCCCGCCTCAGCCTCCCAAAGTGCTGGGATTATAGGTGTCAGCCATTGCACTTGGCCCGAGGTCATTGAGTTTTATTGATGGCAGAAATCACCGAAGTTCTTAAAAAAAGTTTTCATTTTTTTGTTTGTGTTTTTTTTTTATTTTTTGGTGGCAGCAAATGGAAATCTTGGTGCCAGCTATGTTGGCCCTTCACTAGCAGGGATCAGATGTTTTGGAAAGTATATTGCGGGTGTTTTATCTTGATCTGGTTACTTGTTTTAAATAGTTCAGGTTGTTTTGGTTAGGCTTTCTAATAGTAGTTGATCATAATATTCAGCTTTCTATTTTGGGGGAAGTTTAATTTCTTATTAAAAAAATTTTAAGGAAAACCTCAGACTTCAGTGTTGAAAAAATGAGTCACAAAGAAGTCAGAAGCATCAGTGAGGGCTGCTCCTTATGGCTGTGAAATTGAGCAGGCTGTGCCCCCAGATGCCAGCCTCATTAGGGTGGATTAATGCTAAGCTCCTCTGAGCTTACACCCATCATTACTCCATGTTCTCCTTTCTCAGCAAATCTGATGCCCATCAATTCTGAGCATGTTCTGTGCACTTCCAGTATTCCAGTATTGTTTACCACTACTTGAAGTTGCCCAGCTGAACAAATATTTCTGACTTCAGATAATTTGCATGGTATCTTTCCCATAAAGGACATGGCTTCATCGTGTTAATTTCTTTCTTGCTTAACTAAACACGAGCAAACCTTTCTTTTGTCACAGCTTTGTTTCTGTATGGTAGGAATTCTATTCTGACGTGCTGTTTAATTAATGTTTAAAAAAAGGACCTTTGCTTATATGCTTCCCTTGGCTACCAGAGACAGCTTTGTAGCGCATGATGGAGCCTGCATAATTTCTCACTGACTGTGTTTGCCTTGGTGTTGTCTGCTACTGAGTTTAAGGGTCACCTCTACTATGTATTTTTAAAATATTTAACTTCACCACTAACTTCATACCAATTTATTTTCAATCTTAATTTTTCCTGGCTTTATTTTTCTCTCATGGTTTGTTGTTGTTTTAGGGGAGGGTGGGGGCAGGGGAGACAGGGTCTCCCTCTGTCACCCAGGCTGGAGTGCAGTGGCATGATCACAGCTCACTACAGCCTTGACCTTCCAGGCTGAAGCAATCCTGCTACCTCAGCTTCCCGAGTAGCTGGGACTACAGGTACGCGCCACCACACCTGGCTAAATTTTATATTTTTTATAGAGACAGGGTTTCGCCATGTTGTTCCGGCCGGTCTCAAACTCCTGGGCTCATACACTTAGCTTGCCTTGGCCTCCCAAAGTAGATATGTTAAAAAGTCTTGTTGATTATAAATAGCTTTATCATTTTGGGAAGCAGATTTTTTAAGTCGTGCAGGTGTGTCAGTAGCTGAAAGACCTTGTTGTGTGAACTAGATTACCTTTAGAAACCTATAACACTAATAATTTTTTTTTAATCACACAACCCATATACCTGTCTGAAAGATTATGGTATACACAAGTGTAGGAATTACTGTTTATTTGCCTTATCAGAAAGTCTTGAAAGCATTATGGATTTGTGTACCCCCCTTATAACTTGACTGGCCTCTTAAGTATCCAGTCCATTGGTGAAGGTCACTGCTGGGAATCTACAGTACTTGTTCAGCCTCCTTTCTTCTGCAGCAGGAGGGACTCTCAAGGAGAGACTCTTCTCACTGATCCTAGATTAGGCCGCAGAATCCTTCTCACACAGGCTGTGGATAATCACAACCAGTTGTTTGCAGTTGGCATGCAAAATGAACATGATTGCCCCCCTTGGGCTAGATGATCTTTTAAGAGCCTGTTCATTTCAACTTCCATGTTTATTTTAGCTCCTTTGAGAATATAAAAATTCTCCCAATGTGTGAAGAGAGCACATTCAAATGGTCCATCATCTGAGAAACTCTCTAGGCCACTCATCTGTCCCTCCCAGATTCCCCTCCACTGACCCCTCTCAGCCTGTTTCCCTTTGGGGGCACGGTTTCCGAGTCCCTTAGAGTAGGGTTCAGAATTGAGCATAGTACTCACTACAGGCCTAAACTGTGCTTATTGCAGGGTGGAATCTTAGCTGTCCTTGACATTAGTTGACATTTGTTCAGTGAATAGAAGATCACATGCCCATATTCCTTACTCATGAGATGATCATCGGTTACGATTGAACTAGCTTTTAGTTATTAATAATAACTTATTATTGATTTACATGTTACAAGGTATGTGTGGGAGGGAGGCTTTTGTGAACGAGGTGTCTGATTTAACCACGTTGCCTGGTACTACCGTGAAGGACCATTCTGAGTGATCATTGGTGAGGCGATAGCACAGTTCTGCAGGGAAAGGGTCCTTCTGGAAGGCCACTCCAGCGGGCAGAAGACATCTTGAGTTGGATGAAAGCAAGTTCTCTTGATCACAGAAGCAAAGGTGGGTTAATTCCAAGGAAGCTAATGAGACTTGCTGAGTGTCCCCCAAGGAAGTCAGATATCAGAGTGTCCTCTAGGAACTCCTAAGAAATTGACCAGTGGCCACCTTTATAGCAACTGGGAGTTATATGCCACTCACTTTAATTTTTTAAATTAGAAATGTTGTTGGCACAGCGGCTCATGCCTGTAATCACAGCACTTTGGGAGGCCAAGGTGGGAAGATTTCTTGAGCCCAAGAGTTCAAGATCAGCCTGGGCAACATGATAAAACCCCATCTCTTAAAAAAAGTACAATAATTTGCCAGGCGTGGTGGCCCACGTCTGTAGTCCCAGCTACTTGGGAGGCTGAAGTGGGAGTATCCCTTGAGCCTGGGAGATTGAGGCTGCAGTGAGCCGTGATCATGCCATCATACTGTGGCCTGGATGACAGAGCAGCAAGACCCTGTCTCCAAAAACAAACAAAAAGAAGTGTTTGTGTTCACTTTAGAAAACAGAAAAAAGGGCTTAAAATCCTACCATTCAGAGGTAACTATCATTAATAGTTGTATGTTTGTGTGTGTGTGTATATATTTGTGTGTGTGTATATATATGTGCATATATATATATGTGTGTGTGTGTGTGTGTGTGTGTGTGTGTGTATATGATGATTAGCTGTCCTTGTCTTTTTTTTTTTTTTTTTTCCTCCAAATGGTTTTCCATTTGTGACAGCACTACTTACTGAATCAGCCTTTTCTTGAGGTCAGCCTTTGTGCTATCCAGCACTGTGACATGTTCGCAGAAAGTGTTGCCTTTCTCATTTGAGGCTTAGCTAAGCTTGAGGAAGTCTTGGTTCATCAGGGTTAGTGAGGAAGGGACTGATGGATCTGCCCTCATTTTGGCCACATCTGCCATACTGTGGGCAGTACTGGCCATCAGTTTACAACATTCATGAATGTAGAGAAGAGCAGTCTCTCCTTCTTTACTACTTACCTTAAATACTTTCTGTAGGTTAGCTATGTTGGTTAGGGTGTGTAGCAGGTGACACCAGTATTGTGCGTTTTAATCTGGGTGCATTATCTTTTATGTCATTAATATCCTAGAAGAGCTATTAATGAGACGTGCTGGGTTGTTTGATTTTCAGTTTTGTTTCAGATGTTTAGCAATTTACTTATTGTTTCTTGAACTAAATGCATTGAAGAGTAAGGCCTAAAAGTAGTGGTTCATGAACATTCACTTGTAAAAACAGAAACATTCCTTCTCCTTGCCTCAAGTTCTTACTCATTTTGATCTTGCCATTCTACCTTCTGTGTTACAAATTATTCAACTAGGGTGTGTACTGAGCCTGTCTACAGACAATGATCAGTGCTTTTTATCATTTTAAAAAGACTTTTTCATTTGCAATCTTTTGGATGAAATGTTTCTCAGGTTATTCTGCCTTTTTTTGGTGATACTTGATTCTAAGTAGATGTCTGTAGTACCTTAGTCATTGTAATATAAGTCCCAGTTTCATGTTTTGTTTGGGGCTCAGTTCCAAAGAAGTTAAAAATTAATCAGCACTGGCTTCCAGGAATAGATCAGATAGTCTGAGTGTCTAAACCCATTACAGCTGTTAAAGCTGTCCTTGCACCCCTGGAAAGCGAGAGTGTCATGGATGGGTTGCGGCTATGTCAGTAACCATACAACTGAGATTTTAAAAGGCAATGACAAGGCCGGGCACGGTGGCTCACACCTGTAATCCCAGCACTTTGGGAGGCTGAGGCAGGCAGATCATTTGAGGTCAGAAATTTGAGACCAGCTTGGCGAATGTGGCTAAACCCTGTCTCTACTAAAAATATAAAAATTAGCTGGGTGTGGTGGCACACGCCTGTAATCCCAGCTACTCAGGAGGCTGAGGCACAAGAATCGCTTGAACCCAAGGGGTGGAGGTTGCAGTGAGCCAAGGTCGTGCCACTGCACTCTAGCCTGGGTGACAGAGTAAGAATCTGTCTTAAAAAAAAAAAAAAAAAAAGCCGGGCGCGGTGGCTCACGCCTGTAATCCCAGCACTTTGGGAGGCCAAGACGGGCAGATCACTTGAGGCCAGGGGTTCAAGACTACCCTGGCTAACATGGCTAAACCCCGTCTCTACTAAAAGTACAAAAAATTAGCTGGTGTGGTGGCGGGTGCCTGTGATCCCAGCCACTCGGGAGGCTGAGGCAGGAGAATTGCTTGAACCCAGGAGGCGGACGTTGCACTGAGCCGAGATCATGCCACTGCACTCCAGCCTCCTGGGCAACAGAGCGAGACTCTGTCTCAAAAAAAAAAAAAAAAAAAAAGCAACAGTAAATCCAAGGTGACAAAAACAGCAGTAAAGTTTTTAGCTGTCTTTTCAAAAATGAAAGTTGTGTGCTGTACAGTTGTGGTCTTGGCATTCCTGTGCTGCCTATACACAAGCTATGAAGAGGGAGAAAAGGGGGTAAAGGTGGTTGTGCTGTTACAGGTTTTGTATTTAATTCTAGCTGGCATGTGAGGGATTTCATTCATGTGCCAGAGTGGGAGGTCCTGGAGTGGGGTTGCCCTGCTGTCTGAATCTTCCTACCAGCTACTCCTAACAGAGCTCTCGTGGTTTACCCTAATCTAGCGGCACTCTTTGCTTTCCTGTAGCTCAGTGGCTTCATCTGTATTCTTGTCTTGGTCAGTCAAGGGACAGATCTACGCTTGTTCAGTTGGTATTTTGGTTTCAAACTGATTTTTTTTTCTTTTCAGAAGCCTCAGTTAAAGAATGACTTAAATATACGTCTTCCCCCATTATAAGTAATACAGGCTCATTGAATAAAATTTGGAAAGTAAAGTTCAAAAATATCTTGGCATATTACCTTTCATACTTCTATGCAGGTATACACACAAATTGAATTAGATCAGAGTGAATTTTTAGGCTATTTGATATTAACAAAACTTTTATAGAAATTCTATGTTGCTTTATACTTTCCCCCAGTAATGGACAAGACATTGTTTTTCCATATCCTCCCCAGCATACTTCATGCTAACATAATTCAAAATATTAGCCAATTTTGTCTGCAAAAACTAGCATCATTATTTCACTTGGCATATTTGCCTATCTTTGACCAATAGTCAAAGGGGTGTGTGTGTGTGTGTGTATTTTAGAGACAGGGTCTCACTCTGTTGCCCAGGCTGGAGTGTACTGGCTCAATCACGGCTCACTGCAGCCTTGACCTCCCAGTCTCCCAAGTAGCTGGGACTACAAATGCATACCACCATGCCCAGCTAATTTTTTTTTTTTTTTTTTTTTTAACAGAAGGGTTCTCGCTATGTTGCCCAGGCTGGTCTTGAACTCTTGACCTCAAGGCATCCTCCTGACTTGGTCTCCCAAAGTGCTGGTATTATGAGCATGAGCTACCACACCCAGCCTGACCATTTATTTTTGACTCTCAGTTCTATTCATGGCTTCTTTTCTCCAACTGTATATGTCTGATATTCTTCACACTTTTTGGGCAAACAGTTACAATGTGTTGATTAAAGATTTATCATCCAATTTCTTTTTCCCATCTGTGTAGTCTTGTAATTTAAAAAAAAAAAAAGTACTGAATATATTGCATGTAATTTCCTGCTTTTTTCTCACTTAAACCTTAAGCCTTTTTACACATTAAACATTGGGAGTTAGTGGGATATGGTGGCTCACCCGTGTAAATCCCAGCACTTTGGGAGGCCGAGGTGGGCGGATCACCAGGTCACGAGTTTGAGACCAGCCTGGCCAATATGGTGAAACCCCTTCTCTACTAAAAAATACAAAAATTAGGCGGGTGTAGTGGTGTGTGCCTGTAATCCCACCTACTCAGGAGGCTGAGGCAGGAGAATCACTTGAACCTGGGAGATGGAGGTTGCAGTGAGCCGAGATAGTGCCACTGCACTCCAGCCTGGGTGACAGAGTGAGACTCTGACTTTAAAGATGTGTTTATGTCCATCATACTTCAATAAAGCTGTTTTTTAAAAAGACATACTAATTCGACGATTTAAGTTGTTATAAATCAGAACAAAAGTGAGGATTATTCCCTTCTTTTTTTAATTGAGACAAAGAGAATAATTCTCACTTTTGTTCTGATTTATAACAACTTAAATCGTCGAATTAGTATGTCTTTTTAAAAAACAGCTTTATTGAAGTATGATGGACATAAACACATCTTTAAAGTGCACATTTTGATAAGTTTTAACCTATATATACACATGTGAAACCATTAAGATTTACCTGTGATGTGTGAGTCAACAGCTTATTCCCTTTCATAACTGAGTAGTGGTTTGTTGTGTAGATATACTGCAATTTACTTGTTTACTTGTTGATGAACATTTGGGCTGTTTCCAGTTTTTAACTACTGCAGGTAAAGGTGCTATGAACATTTATGTGTAGGTCTCTATATGGATGTTTGCTTTTGTGAGGACCCACTTGTGACCCCCAGAGATAGTATGAAAATTATTTTAAACTAAAGACATTTGAGATTCAACAGATGCAGAAAGAAGCCTAATCAGAAATTCCTTACTTCAACTAAAGGCAGAAACTTCTGGGAATGAGGCTGCTAAAAATCCCCTCTCTCGGGGAATGTTCTTGGCCTAAAAAAAAAAAAGATGGAGAAGACCACTCTCGTCTGCATAAACAAATATTACCACAAAATTTATCTGTGTTCCCCTTGAAACCCATTTATCTTCCCATAGAAGCCTTTTCTCCCGTATCCTTTTTCCTCAGTTAATTGAGCTTGTAAATTCCCTTTTTTTTAGCTGTTTAGAGTACTGCTTTTGTGCACTTCCATATGCATATGAAAAAGTTTTGGTTTTTTTCTCCTGTTCATCTGTGCGTTGTCAGTTGAATACGTAGGCCCTCAGTTACTGAACCTAAGTTGATAAAGGAGAAAGTTTTTCTTCCTGGTATATTCATTTATCTCAGGTAAATACACAGGGGTGGAGTAACTGGATCATATATTTAATGTTTTTAAAAAATTCTACGCCAGGCACAGTGGCTCAAGCCTGTAATCCCAGCACGCTGGGAGGCTGAGGTAGGCGGATCTTGAGGTCAGGAGATTGAGACCATCCTGGCTAACACGGTGAAACCCTGTCTCTACTAAAACAAAAAATTAGCCAGGCGTGGTGTTGGGCACCTGTAGTCTCAGCTACTCGGGAGGCTGAGGCAGGAGAATAGCGTGAACCCGGGAGGTGGAGCTTGCAGTGAGCCGAGATCACACCACTGCAGTTCATCCAGCCTGGACAACAAAGCGAGACTCCATCTCAAAAAAAAAAAAAAAAAAATATATATATATATATATATATATATAAACTTTTCCACAGTAGTTGTGCCACTTTATGTTCTCACCAGCAGGTCCAGTCCTTGACAACACTTGGTGGTTTAATTTTAGCCATTCTAAAATGGCTCTGCATCCTTGCCATAGGTGTGTAGTATCTCATTGTGTGAGTATGTGTGTGTGTTTATAATAACTTTATTGAGATATTCACATACCAAGTGGCTTCTTTTGCTTAGTATAATGCTCTCAGTGTTCATGGGTATTGTAGCAGGTTATCAGTGCTTTGTTCCTTTTTTAAAATCAGATAATTTAAATCAGATAATTTGAAACAAATTGTAGAATAGCCATAGGTTTACAGGGAAGTAGTACAGATAGTGTAGAGTTCCCACACACCCTAGACCCAGTCTTCTCTGTTATTAACATAATACTTGAGTATGGCACATTTGTCACAATTAAAGAACCAAATTATTATTTCATGGTTTATAGTAAACGAAATTCCATATTGTTACTCAGATTTCCTTAGTTCTTACCTAATATCCTTTATCTGTTCCATGATCCTGTCTGGGACACTATTTCATTGTCATGTTTCCTTAGGCTCCTCTTGACTGACTGTGACAGTTTCTTAAACTCTCCTTATTGATGATCTGGACAGTTTTCAGGAATATTGATCAGGTATTTTGTCGAATGACCCTCAGTTGGAACTTGTGTGAAGTTTTTCCCGTTATTAGACTGGGTTTATGGACTTTGTAGGAGGAAGACTTCAGATAAAATGTCATTCTCATTATATCAAGGGCACATACAATCAATATGACTTACCACTGATGTTGATGTTAACCAACCTACCTACCTACCCACCTACCTTCCTTCCTTCCTTTTTCTTTCTTTTTTTTTTTTTTTTTTGACAGAGTCTTGCTGTGTCGCCAGGCAGGAGTGCAGTGACGTGATCTCGGCTCACTGCAACCTCCACCTCCCAGGTTCAAGCAATTCTCCTGCCTCAGCCTCCCCAGTAGCTGGGATTACAGGTGCTTGCCACCATGCCTGTTTAATTTTTGTATTTTTAGGAGAGATGGGATTTCACCATATTGGCCGGGCTGGTCTCGAACTCCTGACCTCAGGTGATCCACCTGCCTTGGCCTCCAAAGTGCTGGGATTATGGGTGTGAGCCACCATGCCCAGCCCACTGATGTTAACCTTGATCACCTGGATGAAATAGTATCTGTTAGTTTGCACCACCACCCCTCCCTGCCAATACTTTGCACAGCCCACACTTAAGGAGTGGAGAATTACGCTCTATGTCCTTGAGGGTGGACCGTCTACATAAATTATTTGGAATTTCTCTCCTTGGAGATCTGTTCAATCTTCCCTATTTGTTCAGTCATTTGGCTTGTGGATATTTATTTTGTACTCTGGGCTATAGAGTACAAAACAGTATTCAACTATTTTGCTGTTCTGATGTTCCAGCTTTGGCTGTTGGGGGCTTCTGTGTCCCTTTGGTCACTCCATCATTGTGTGTTTCTGTGTGTGGTGGTTTTTTGTTGGTTGGTTGCGATTGGTTTTTCCTTTTTGAGTACGTACTTTCTGGCACTACAAGATATTTCAGGATTATCTTGTAGAATTCCTGCTTCATTCCTTGAAATAGCTATTTGTCTAAGGAGTTTTGGTTCCTTTTATTGGAGAATGGCTTAGGCACTCCATCCGCCTTGGCCTCCCAAAGGGCTGGGATTAGAGGTGTGAGCCAGCATGCCTGGCCAATATTTCACATTTTAAAAACTTTATGAAATGGATAATTTTTAAGCATTTACAAATGTAGAGAGAATAGTATAATAAATCTCCCCATGTACCTATCCCCTGACTTCAATTATCAGCTTAAGGCCAATCTCATTTTCTCTGTATCTATCCCACCTTTCTCTATCAGATAATTTGAAACACATCTTAGATAAGTAATTTCATTAGAAATTATTTCAGCATGTATCTCTAAAAGACATGAGCTTAAAAAAATCAATACTGTCACATATAAAAAATTCTCATAAACCATGAAGTCTGTTCAAATATCTTAGTTGGTTCACATTTGAAAAATTGTATTAGGATCCAAATAGGCTGGACGTGGTGGCTCACGCCTGTAATCCCAGCACTTTGGGAAGCTGAGGCAAGACAACTGCTTCATCCCAGACATTTGAGACCAGCTTTGGGCAATGTGGTGAGACCCTGTCTCTCTTTCTAAAAAAAAAAACCAAAAAATAGATGGGCGGTAGGGGGAATCCAAATGAGGTTTATATTTTGCAGTTAGTCGATTTAAGTCTCTTGACTTTTAAGTTCCCATTCCTTTTTTTATCTTCCCCCACCCCCTACCCCATTGGTTGAAGAAACTCTTTTATCCTTTCATGTTTAGGTTGGCTGACTTCATCCTTGAAGTACAGTACATGTTCCTCCGTCTTCTGGATTCTTGTGAATTGGTGGTTAGATTTAGAGCAGTGATCTCAACCTTAAATTTTAAAAATTCTAATGTCCAGGCTATGTCTCATACTAATTTGAATTTCTAGTCTTAGGATCCAGGCATCAGTATTTTTAGCTCCTCAGGTGATTGTACTGTGCTGCCAAGATTGAGAACCACAGTAGATCTGGGCATATTCAGATTCACTTTCTTTCTCCCTCCCTTCCACTTCCCCTCTTTCTCTTTAAGCAAGAATACTTCATAGATGGTAGTACAGACTTCTGTCAGGAAGTACATACTTGGTTTTCTCTTTTTGTAATGTTAGCAGCCATAGATTTGAGAGCTCCATTATTTCATAAAGGGAGGCAAAAAGGTCATTTTCCAATTCTATTATTCTTTCATTTATTAATTGAAACACTTCTATAAAGAGAAACTCCCAGATACTATTTGGTTACTGCCAAAATTTAATTTCTATAAGAAAGGCATTAATGTTTGATTTTACAGATGGCTTATCAACTTATAATGGGGTTGTGGTCCTGATAATGCCATTATAAGTTGAAAATATTGTAAGCTGAAAATTCATTTAATACACCTAACCTACCAGGTAGGATTTTTTTGTTTTGTTTTGAGATAGAGTCTCACTCTGTCACTCAGGCTGGAGTACAGTGTTATGATCTTGGCTCACTACAACCTTTGCCTCTGAGGCTCGAGTGATCCTCCCACCTCAGCCTCCTGAGTAGGTAGAACCACAGGCACGCACCACCACACCCAGCTAATTTTTGTATTTTTTGTAGAGACGGGGTTTTGCCATGTTGCCCAGGCTGGTCTTGAACTCCTGGGTTCAAGTAACCTGCCTGCCTCTGCCTCCCAAACTGCTGGGATTACAGGTATGAGCCACCTCGCCCAGTGCCTACCAGGTGTTATATAAAGATCCATTTATGGCCATTCTTTTTAAAGGGCTGCATAATTGGAAAAGACTAATATATTTTTTGTTTGGGTTGTATAAATTGTTTCCAGTCTCATAAATAGGGCTTTGTTAAGCTGCTTTGAGACAATTTATATACCATACAATTCACCCATTTAAAGTGTACAATTCAGTGTTTTTTAATGTATTCACAAATACATACTACCACAATTAATTTTAGAATATTTTTATCACCTAAAATTCTGCACCCTTTAGATATTGCTCTCCTGTTCTTTCCCCCTACTGAACCCCCATCACCCCACCCCACTTAGTCCTAAGCATCTGTTAATCTTTCTGTATTTCCCTATTCTGGGCATTTCATATAAATGCAGTCATATAATATGTGGTCTTTTGTGTCTGGCTTCTTTCACTTAGGAAAGTGTTTACAAGGTTCTTCGATGTTGTTGCCTGTATCCAGACTTTATTTTTTATTTTTATTTTTTTTTGAGATGGAGTCTTGCTTTGTTGCCCAGGCTGGAGTGCAGTGGCACGATCTCAGCTCACTGCAACCTCTTCCTCCCGGGTTCATGCCATTGTCCTGCCCAGCCTCCCGAGTAGCTGGGACTACAGGTGCCCACCACCACGCGCGACTTAAGTTTTTGTATTTTTAATAGAGACAGGGTCTTACCGTGTTAGCCAGGATGGTCTTACCGTGTTAGCCAGGATGGTCTTGATCTCCTGACCTCATGATCCGCCCGCCTTGGCCTCCCAAAGTGCCGAGATTACAGCTGTGAGCCACCGTGCCCGGCTCCAGACTTCATTCTTTTTATTGCTGAGTAATACTCCACTGCATAATTATACCACGTTGTTTATCTGTTCGTCAGTCCATGGACATTTTGGTTGTTTCCACTTTTTGGCTATAGTAATGCTTCTATGTACATTAATGTACGATTTCTTGTGTGAACATGTGTTTTCATTTTTCTTGGGTATGTTTCTAGGAGTTCAATTGCAGAGTCACATAGTAACTTCATGTTTAACATTTTGAGAAATTGCCAGACTGTTATCCAAAGTGGCTGCACCATTTTACATTCTTGCCAGCGGTATAAGATAGTTCTAATCTCTTCATTTTCTTTGCAAACACTTGGTATGATCTGACTTTTTGATTATAGCCTACTGAGTGTAAAATGGTATCCTCTTGTGGTTTTCGTTTGCATTTCCCTGATGACTAATGATATCAAGCATCTTTTCATGTGTTTATTGAGCATTTGTAGTATATCTTCTTAGACAAATAATCTGAGTAGACATTTTTCCAATCTGTTAATGGATTATTTGTCTTTATTATTGAGTTGTAAAAGTTACTCATATACTTGCTGGTTAGCCTCCATGTAAACATCTAAATCCATCAGCCTGCGTGTCCTGATTTTTGCTACACTTCCATCACTATTCACTGTATTTGAATAATTAGTATTAAAGACTAGTTTATCAAAATAATCTATGTAGTTATATTGTTTCCACACATGGCTTTGCTTAGGTGTGTTTGTTTGTTTTGAGACAGAGTCTTGCTCTGTCACCCAGGCTGGAGTGCAATGGTGCCATCATAGCTCACGGCCACCTCTATTTCCTGGGCTCAAATGATCCTCCTGCCTCAGCCTCCCAAGAAGCTGCATCTGTAGGTGCAAGCCACTGCACCTAGCTGATTGATTTTTTTTTTTTTTTTTTTTTTGGTAGAGCTAGGTTTTTCTGTATTGCCCGGGATGGTCTCAAACTCCTAGGCTCCAGCAAATCTCTACCCTCCCTTACCCCTCCACCTCTGCGTTGGCCTCTCAAAGCACTGGGATTTACAGACATGAGCTACCACACCCAGCCTTGCTTAAGTATTGAGTTTGTTATGGGGTTCTAGAATTTTGATCTTTATACTTACTTGTCTGAGGTGTTACTGATGGGCAAGGCCATTTTTGTTTTACCATAAGGCGTATAGTAATTGGATAAAAATTAATGGTAGGAGGGTAGTTATTGAGATGGCAGATGATGCACTAATTGTGATATAAGTGAATTTGTATTTAGCTGAACTTTTGGTCATGATTAAAATTTTAACAGATGCAGTGCTTGAATTTGTTTTTAGCAATTTTACTGCTTCTGTCTATAAAATACGTTAAACAATGAGAGAATATTTCTCTTACGATACAGTTGGAATCCTAGGAAACTTTATCTTGGAAAAAAAATAAACCTGGTAAGATCAAATTTCATTTTACTCAAACTACAGTGTTTTCTGAAAGATGCAGGAGTTGCTATTCTGCCAACCTGTTTTGTTGTATTCAGAGATAATAACCTGTGTAGTGCCCATTACATAGTGAAGTTTTTTGTTTTTTGTTTTTTTAAAACAGGGTCTTTGTTGCCCAGGCAGGAGTACAGTGCTGCAACCACGGCTCACTGCAGCCTCAACCTCCTGGGCTCAAGTGATCCTCCCACCTCAGCCTCCTGAATAGCTGGGACCACAGGGGTGTGTCACCACACCTGGCTAATTTATTTTTTGTAAAGATGGGGTCTTCCTATGTTGCCCAGGCTAGTCTCCTGAGCTCGAATGATTCTCCCACCTCGGCCTCCCAAGGTGCTGGGATTATAGGTGTGAGCCACTGCACCAGGTCACATAGTGATGTTTTAATGAACAGTGCAAATGTTACATCTTTGCCCAGTGATTATTGTTAATTTTAAACTTTGGACTTTGACATTAAAAATTAAGTTTTAAGGCCGGGTGCATTGGCTTAAGCCTGTAATCCCAGCACTTTGGGAGGCTGAGGTGGGTGGATCATTTGAGGTCTGGAGTTCGAGACCAGCCCTGCCAACATGGCAAAACCCCGTCTCTACTAAAAATGCAAAAATTAGCTGAGCGTGGTAGTACGTGCCTGTAATTCCAGCTACTCAGGAGGCTGAGGCAGGAGAATTGCTTGAACCTGGGAGATGGAGGTTGCAGTGAGATGAGGTCATGCCACTGCACTCCAGCCTGGGTGACAACAGTGAGACTCCATCTAAAAAAAAAAAAAATTAAAATTTAACTTAAAATTTTAAAATCAGCCATCACTTTAGTGAACATGTAAGCATATATAAGTAGAGGGTGTATAATAAATCCTCATGTACCTGTCAACCAGCTTCAAAATTTATCAACTTCTGTGCTTGCTGGTATGAAGAGCTTTTGAAGAATCATTTTCCATACAAGGTGGTGACTTTTTGAGAAACGGGTGTAGCCTATTGAGCACTGACTTTAGAGTCACATAGTGTGGGTTCAAATCCTGACTCTTCACGTATTTCCTGTCCCGCTGGGCATGTGGCCGTTCCTCTTTGAAACTCAGTTTTTGCATCTTGAAAACAGGGTTAATATCTGCCTTTAAAGGTTGTTCAGATGACTAAGTGGAATAATGTGTGTGAAGAATCCAGTGTTTTTGGTGGCTGATTACTGTGTGGATATAGAGACTGCTGGGAGGAGGGATTTCTCCATTGCTATGTTGGAGTCCCAAAGTCTATAGCTCTGTGCTAGGGCCTGTTCTAGATACAGCCGTGAAGTTGAGTCTAATTTAGACATGGACAAGTGAATGGCCTTCCAAAGTAAAGACAAGTTCCTGGGTTAGGTTGGAGGTGGGTGCTTACTATGGAGGATGGGAGAGAGGTGTATTAATTTATCAGGGCTGCTTTAACTAATTTCCACAAACTGGGAAGCTTAAAACGAAGTTCTGGAAACCAGAAGTCTGCCATCGGGTGCTGGCAAGCTTCCTCTTAGCCTCTGGTGGCTGTGCCCAATCTTTGCTGTTCCTTGGCTTGTAGCTGCATCATCCCAGTCTCTGCCTTTGTAGTCACGTTGTGTTCTCCCTGTGTGTGTCTGTCCAGATTTCCCTCTTAAAAGGGTATTAGTCATTGGATTAGAGCTATATTCACAGGTACTGGTGAATTTTTAAAGGGCGCTATTCATCCCAGTACAGGGAGTTAATCAAGACTGGGGTGATCAGGGATTGTGTCCTAGAAGTAAGAAGACATAGTGTGTTCTAGTTTAAGGGTAGTTAGTAGGGAATCATTTGGAAGTGGATGAGAGTAATATATGACAGTCTTGAACCATATTAAATTCCATGGATGCCACTCATCGGCCAAGAGGCATGGTGGGCAGTAGGCCGGGCACGGTGGCTCATGCCTGTAATCCCAGCACTTTGGGAGGCCGAAGCAGGTGGATCACGAGGTCAGGAGATCGAGACCATCCTGGCTAGCACAGTGAAACCCCGTCTCTACTAAAAAATACAAAAAATTAGCTGGGCGTGGTGGCAGGCGCTTGTAGTCCCAGTACTCGGGAGGCTGAGGCAGGAGAAGGCAGGCTGCTCTCCAGCCTGGGTGACAGAGCGAGACTCCATCTCAAAAAAAAAAAAAAGAGGCATAGGGGGCAGTCTCCAAGGTTTTTACCTCAAAATTCACAGTGCAGTGGGTATTCTTTTGTATTCATGGCTGAACATTAATTTTGAAATAGCCTTTTTATATTTAAAGACATTACCAAGTTACGACTTTCCCAACCCATCTTAGAAGTTGACATTCAAATTCTCTGCATCCTCCGACCCCTCACCAGTTAGCTGACCAAGGCTTGACCTCTCAAGTGCACCTGTGTAAGACTTCACTTGTTAACAATAAGAGATGCATGGAATTGTCCCGTGTATAGCCAATGCATGGATGTATATTTCGTAGGGACCAAATACAAGCTATAAGAGCATATAGGTTCCAAACCAAGTATGGACTGGGAGTGGTGAGTTGCAGACACAACTCTGGGAATCCTGCTGTTGAGGATAGAAGCAGGCACATGGGGAGGAACAGTTTGAAGACTAGAAAATTGAGATTTTGTTTTGTAATATCTTTAAACTCCAGGTGAACTTGGTTGGTGAATAGAGCTTCTGTGAGGGCAATTTACTGTTTTATAGAATTGATTTCCTAAAAGATTTGCAGTTAACTAAACTGTCTTCTGCTAACCATAACTTCTCCTTGATTATTAATGGACCCCTGTTACTCATTAAAACCTTTAAAATTACTTGAGAATGCCTGCTTCTAGTCCCAGTTCATTCGTAGTAGGTGCTATCCAAATTGGTACCCAAATCTTTTCTAAACAACATGAAGTGGGATCACATCTGAGGGGTAGGATCTGAGTGAAAAGTTGGATTAATAGAATTTTGGACCAAAAGCAGTACTCATGGACTTAAGCAGTTTTTTAACTACAGCAGATATAAGAGAACATGGCTGGGATCAAAAAATGCCTTTATCTTGAATACACACTAGCTGAGACAGAGCAACACTGGGTGTGGGGAAACCTTGGTTTGCCTTGTAGAACTACCTGCTCCACCCCACCAATAAATTTCAGAAGGAGAAAATTTCAAGGACATTTGTAACACTGATAATTTGTCCACCCATTGTTCAAAAGCAGCTGAACTTATTATGAAACACATGTCCATCATAGGAAACAAATGCTAATGGAGGGAGGGACTCCACTAATCCGCTCTCTTCCATAGAACTCTGACCTTGTCCTAGCAGTGTGTTCAATATGCCACAATCAGTTGGTGTGGTAAGCATCTTTTTTTCCTCTTCCTGGTCTCCAAATAATTCATACATTTGGCTCTGCTCATTCAATTGTGTTTCTCCAGTACTCTCCCGGGGGAGCCTTACGAATAGAAGAGAAGGCCGGGCACGGTGGCTCACACCTGTAATCCCAGCATTTTGGGAGGTCATGGTGGGTGAATCATGAGGTCAAGAGATTGAGACCATCCTGGCCAACATGGTGAAACCCCGTCTCTACTAAAAATACAAAAATTAGCTGGGCATGGTGGCGTACACCTGTAGTCCCAGCTACTCGGGAGGCTGAGGCAGGAGAATGGCTTGAACCAGGGAGGCGGAGGTGGCAGTAAGCCAAGATCATGCCACTGCACTCCAGCCTGGCGACAGAGCGAGACTCCGTCTCAAAAAAAAAAAAAAAAAAAAAAAAAGCAAAAATTAGCCTGGCATGATGGTGCATGCCTGTAATCCCAGCTACTTAGGAGGCTGAAGCAGGAGGATTGCTTGAACCTGGGAGGCAGAGGTTACAGTGAGTCAAGATCACACCACTGCACTCCAGCCTGGGAGACAGAGCGAGACTCTGTCTCAAAAAAAAAAAAAAAAAAAAAAAACACCAAGAAGAGAAATGTCTATTTTCCTGGCATTTTTTTTTTTTTTTTTGAAAACCATCTAAAGGCCAATATAATTCAGATTTGATATTTGTTTTCATTTTCTTCCTGATTCTAAAATTATATACTCCTTGTAGAAAACTTGAAAAGTGAAAAGAAAAAGTCTTTCTCCCAATGGCAACATTATTCCATGACTAATAGTTCAGTTTAGTGATAGGCATTTTTCAACATGGTTGGGTCTTGCATGTATAATTTTATATCCTGTTTTAAACATTTTTAAATTTTTTTAAAAATCAAACTAAATTTGATGTCATAAAATTCACCTTTCTGAAGCATACAATTCAGTGGTTTTTAGTATATTCTAAAGGTTTGGAAGTATCACCAGTAATCTTAAGACATTTTAATTACTCCCAAAAGTAACCCTATAGCCATTAACAGTCACTTGCCCGTCCTATCTTCCAGTCTCCTCCCAGGCCCTAGAAACCACTAATCTACTTTCTGAGCCTCTAGATTTGCCTGTTGTGGACATTTAATGTAAAATGAATCATAGACTATGTGGCCTTTTATGTCTGGCTTCCTTCACTTAGCATAATATTTTCAAGGTGCAGCCAGATTTTAGTAGGTACTTCATTCCTTTTTATGGCTGGGTAATAATTATTGTGTGAATATACCACTTACTGTTTATCCATCCATCAGTTGATGGACATTTAGGTTGTTTCCATTGAATGATGCTGCTCTGAACACTGGTGTACATGTTTTTGTGTAAACATAGATTTTCAGTTCTTTTGGGTGTATACCCAGGAATGGAATTGCTAGATCATATGGTAACTTTTTGAAGAACAACCAGTTTTCCAAAGAGGCTGCACCATTTTACATTCCCACCAACAATGTCTGAGGGTTCCAGTTTCCCTATATCCTTTGCCTAAACACTTGTTATTATTTGTCTTTTCAATTATAGCCATTCTAGTGGGTGTGAAGCGATAAGTCACTTTAGTTTGATTTCTGTTACCCTACTGACTAATGAGGTCGAGCATTGTTTCATGTGCTTATTAGTCATCTGTATATCTTCTTTGAGGAAATGTCTATTCACTTCCTCTATGCATAAAAAAATCGGTTATTAGGCCTTTTAGTGTTGAGTTATAAGAGTTCTTTGTATAGTCTAGATATAAGTCCCTTATCAGATATATGATTTGCAAATATTTTCTCACATTATCTATGTCTTTGCACTTTCTTGATAGTGTTCTTTGAAGCACAAAGGTTTTATTTTTTTGTTCTTTTCTTTTTAGCACAGTTTTTAAAAAAATTTTGTCATAAACATTATGTAATTGGACTCCTTAAGTTTATAATGGATGTTTTTTCTGTTCTATGTGTAATTGGTAATTTGCTTAACCATTCCTCATGTTTAACAATTACCAAATTTGTGAACACATCTGTGGATAAATTTACACCCACATTCCTGCTGATTTCTTTAGTGACAGTTGAACAGAAATAAAATTAGCAGGTCAAAGATTAGCAATCTTCCAAGGCTTTTTTATTTATTTAGTTAGTTAGTTAATTTTGGTCTTTGAGACAGGGTTTCGCTGTGTTGCCCAGGCTGATCTTGGCTCATTGCAGCCTCCACCTTCTGGGCCAAGCCATCCTCCTGCCTCAGCCTCTTGTGTAGCTGGGACTACAGGCATGCACCACCATTCCCAGGTAATTTTTTATATGGGTCTTGCCATGTTGCCCAAAATGCTCTTGAATTGCTGGACTCAAGCAATCTGCCTGCCTCGGCCTCCCAGAGTGTTGGGATTATAGGTGTGAGCCACCGTGCCCAGCCTCAAGGCTTTTTCTTTTTCTTTTTTTTTTTTTTTCTTTTGGGAGATGGAGCCTTACTCTGTTGCCCAGGCTAAAGTACAATGGTGTGATCTTGGCTCACTGCAAGTTTTGCCTTCCAGGTTCAAGCCATTCTCCTGCCTCAGCCACCCGAGTAGCTGGGATTACAGGTGCCCGCCACCATGCCCGGCTAATTTTTGTATTTTCAGTAGAGATAGGGTTTCACCATGTTGCCCAGGCTGGTCTCGAACTCCGGACCTCAGGTGATCCACCTGCCTTGGCCTCTCAAAGTGCTGGGATTACAGGCGTGAGCCACCGCGCCTGGCCTCAAGGCTTTTTTTAATTGCTAAATTTATTTTGAGAAATATCTCAAGTAACACTCCTCCCAGCAGAGTTTAAGACTTCTTCCAGTGATCCCTTGTTAGTGCTGTATGTTGATATTAGCATCTGTTAGCTGTGATTCCTTTGCCCTTTTGCAAGTGGAGCTGCTGTGTTTTCCCAAAAATATTTGTGTATTTTAAAGTCAGTTTTACCAAATCATGTGTTTTCATGTAGTCTGGTATTCTTAACTGCACCTATTGATGGGATGTTGAGAACTGCTCATGCTAAATTCAATTCTATAGCATAAGTCGGTAGTGAGAGATTCTGAGTTTTCTTTTTTCTCTTTATTGAACTAGTCTAGGAATTTTATTATAAGGCCCCATAGAACCAGAAGGATAACTGCTGCACACCTCAAGGACTAATTCTTGTAGGAAACATTCCTATCATTATTGACTTTGGAATCTACCTCTTCTCCTCCTCCAGTTGCTTTTATTCTTACTTTTAAAATAAGCTTTAAATAGGGGTAGTGGGTAAAATGCCAGCATCTGGGATGGTCTGCTACTGCTTTTGGAGATCATACAATCTTGGACATTTATCACCTCATTTAGAAAATTCACTTCTTATTCTGTGATTTTACCAGAATTATGTTGGAGTTGTAATCAGGCTTTGTTCTGAACTGCTGTCTTTCCCTTTTTCTCTAGTAATTTGTAGCTGTTTGCAGTGGTATTCCTGCCTTTCTGCTAAAGGAGTAAGCTAGTTACTAAAACTGGTGTTTGCTTCTAGGATTCTCTAGCCTTAGCATTTTGTTTTAGAGGCGAAAAGCCTAGAAGGGGGCCTGGGCAGTCAGTGCTGTCCTAGTTCTTTGCTTGACTCCCCCAGACTGTGTGGCATGTTAGGGGACCCTATGCCTGAAGGGGGTGGAATGAAAGAAAGATAGCAGATCAATAGCTGGGACTCCCAGCTATTGAAATTCCACGTGGCAGTTCCAGAGGTTTGCATTTACCAACACGGATGGATCACCAAGATGACAGATTGGGGTGGTGGGGGAGGGTAGCAAGATGAGGAATGTCATACTTAAGCAAGTTACTTAAAATTGACCTCAGTTTATTCCTATATGAAATGGGGATAATTGCTACATTCTGAGGCATAAATAAGATGGATTATGTAAAATGTTTAAAACAGTATTTGACACTCTAGTGTGAAAATTTAAAACTCAACAAATACTGCTTTTTGGGTATATATGTGAATATATGAGCATATACACATACCTTTTTAAAAATTGAGAAATTCACATAATATAAAATTGTTGCGGGAAGTCAGGGACCCCGAATGGGGGGACCGGCTGAACCCTTGGCAGAAGAACATAAATGGTGAAGATTTCATGGACGTTTATCATAGAACCTGCCGACATGTGATGTCTCCCCCAGACACCTAGCTTTAAAATTTCTCTCTTTTGTACTCTGTCCCTTTATTTCTCAGACCGGCCGACACTTAGGGAATATAGAAAAGAACCTATGTGAAATATTGAGGGTGAATTTCCCCCAATATCAAATCATTTTCTTTTTATACTTTTACTTATTTATCATCATCATCATCATTATTGGAGACAGAGTCTCACTCTGTCACCCAGGGTGGAGTGCAGTGGCGTCATGATAGCTCACTGCATCCTCCTAACTCTGGGTTCAAGCAGTCCTACCACCTCAGCCTCCTGAGTAGCTAGGAGTACAGGCACTCACCACCACATCTGGCTAATTATTTTTATTTTTTTAGAGATGGGGTCTTCCTATGTTGCCCAGGCTGGTCTCAAACTCTTGGCCTCAAATAATCCCTTGCTTCAAGTGATAACTTGGCCTCCCAAAGCGCTGGGATTATGGGTATGAGCCACCATCCCCAGCCTCTACTATACTATTTTTTTTATAAGGGACTTGAGCATCTACGAATTTTGGTATCCAAGGTAGGGGGTTGCTGAAACCAATCCCTCACAGATACCGAGGGATGACTGTTTATATGTACCTTGTTTTGTTTTATCCATTCATTAGTCAGAGGATGCTTGGATTGCTTTCACCTTTCAATTATTGCTGTTGTGAATAATGCTCCCATGAACATGGGTGTAGAAGTACTTCTTTGAGTCCCTGTGTTCAGTTCTTTTGGATGTATACTCGGTTAGTCCATCTGTGTTGCTGTAAAGGAATACCTGAGGCTGGGTACTTTGTAAAGAAAATAGGTTTATTTGGCTCACAGTTCCTCAGGCTATACAAGCATGGCTCCAGTATCTGCTCAGCTTCTGGCGAGGCCCAGAAAGCGTTTACTCATGGTGAAAGGTAGAGGGGAGTGGGCATGTCACATGGCATGAGAGGGAGCAAGAGAGAAAAGGAAGTTCCAGCCTCTTTTAAAACAACCAGATCTCATGTGAACTCACAGAGCAATAACTCACTAGTTACCTCAAGGATGGCACCAAGCCATTTATGAAGGGTCTGCCCCCTGACCCCTAACACCTCCCACCTGGCCACATCCCCAGCACTGGGGATTGCGTTTCAGCGTGAGATTCGAAGAAGACACAGTGTTCAAACCATGTCAATACCCAGAAGTGGAATTGCTGGATCATATGGTAGGTCTATTTTTAATTTTTTTTTGAGGAACTGCTGTACTGTTTTTCATAGCAGCTGCACCATTTTATCCAGCAATGTATGAGGGTTTTGATTTTTCCACATCCATGTCAACACTCATTATTTTCCTTTGTTTTTCTTTTTATGATGCCCCTTGAGTCATATTTTCCTTCTTTTTAAAAAAATTATAGCCATTCTAATGGAGGTGAAGTGGTATCTCCTTGTGGTTTTGATTTACATTTCCCTAATGACTAATGGTGCAGAGCGTCTTTTCATGTGACACGCACACTTCTAAAAACACCTGGAGAGACCCCACCAAAGTGACAGTGGTTTCTTCTAGGGGTGGAGGGAAGTCCCTGTTTTGAAAGCAGGTGGTTCAAAAACCACCTAACGTTGAACTATTTTGAATGTTTTTATGAGCATTTCTGTAAGTAAAATGTGGCACAAGTTAATGCTGGCTAATACCTTCTTCTGACTGAGATGTATGGAAGTATAGTATTTAGTACTTGGAACGTGAGCTAGGGATACATGGGAGTTAATAAAGCTCTTAACCTGCCAATGGACAGATTTGATTTTCCAGTGCAGGTGATGGCCGAGTAAGGATTGAACTGGTTTCCATCTGTGTATTTATATTTTATTTAAATTGCATAGGGAAATGAGGCAACTTATTAGACCAAGTGATTAAGAGTATGGGCTCTGGAATCTGTGAGCTGGAGTTTGAATCATTTCTCCAGCATTTATCTGTCCAAGTTCTGACACTGTGAACTTTTCTGTGCTGCAGTTTACCCATCTATAACATGGAATAATGTTGCCTCATGGGATTGTATGGATTTGAGTTAAAGTAGATAAAGCATTTGGGACAATACTGCTGCCAGAAAGCACTCAAAAGTTAGCAGCCCTGATTCATGACTGAACGAAGGCTGGTGTGGTTGGAGAGAGGAGAATGGCCTTAAAGGATGAGTGGAACCCAGGGCCTTCAGGGCACTCATTAGGGATCGCTTAGAGTTTATAGTAGGGTGTGACTTGTTCTGCTCGGCTTTTAAAATCAGTCTAGTTCCGTATTATTCTAAGTGAAGTAACTCAGGAATGGAAAAACCAAATGCCGTATGCTCTCACTCATAAGTGGGAGCTAAGCTATGAGGATGTGAAGGCATAAGAATGATACAATGGACTTTGGTTACTCGGGGGAAAGGGTGGGAGGAGGGTGAGGTATAAAAGAGTACACGTTGGGTACAGTGTACACTACCTGGGTGATGGGTGCACCAAAATCTCAGAAATCACCACTAAAGAACTTATTCATGTAAGCCGGACACAGTGGCTCACACCTGTAATCCCAGCACTTTGGGAGGCCAAGGCGGGCAGATCACGAGGTCAGGAGTTTGAGGCCAGCCTGGCCAACATAGTGAAACCCCGCCTCTACTAAAAATACAAAAATCAGCCGGGGATGGTGGCACGTGCCTGTAGTCTCAGCTACTTGGGAGGCTGAGGCAGAAGAATCGCTTGAACCCCGGGTGGCGGAGGTTGCGGTGAGCCGAGATCGTGCCACTGCACTCCAGCCTGGGTGACAGAGTGAGACTCCATCTCAAAAAAAGAAAAAAAAAAAACAAAAACTTAATTCATGTAACCGAATACCACCCATTCTCCAAAAACCTATTGAAATAAAAAATAAATTAAAAATAAAAATCAGTCTAGCTCAGCACTGCCAAAGAGAAACATAATGTAAGCCTCTTAAGCTCTGGATTCGGTTTTTCCACTGTGACTTCAGCGTGGCCGGATTGTAACTTGGACTGTTCTCTCTCAGAGGCTCTGATCACATGACTCCTAGGAGTCCTAAAGCATCATCTCCTCCCCATGTTAGAGGATCTAACTTGTGAACATTGAAAGTGGCTAGGAAGTTGGGAGGCTTTGCTCCTTGTGGTATGATGGAGGCTGAGCTTCCCTCTGGGGCTTTTCAATGATAAAGGGGATATGCAGCATGGTTTACAATCTTATTAATGGTCTGGTCTGTGGTGCTGGCTTTCTTAACTTAACAGTCATTTTCACACCAGTGTGAGGAATGGTTTGAGTGTTATCCAAGTAATTACGATGCTAACATTTTAGAGAAATATACATTAAGGTGGATATTTCTTTATTTTGTTTTAGAATTATATATCAATATTTAACTGGAAATGATTATTTGGAACCTGCAATACAGATTGTTGTTCATTTTGTAATATAGCCATTTCTCACAAATAGATGTAAAAGAACAGTTCCTGAGATGATCTTGCCCATAACAGATAAGTAGTTCCTGTTTGTATAAAATGTGTTGAGCTGTTTGAAGGATGTTCCCTTCATCTCCATATCCCTAGCTCTAAGGGTGATTCTGTGGAGACTTGTTGCCTCTCTTGTTGCAGTGAGTAGTAGTCAAGGTGACTCCTTTCTAGAAACCCCTCCCCAATGACTGACATTGGCTTTGGTGCTTGGAAGGGGGTGTGTGTGTGTGTGTGTGTGTATGTTGGCAAGTTGTTTGTTGGGGCAAGTGAGCATTAAATATCCCGCTTTGCATTTTATTAATACTTTAATCTCACTGTGATTTTTGTAATGCTTGTTCCACTTCTATATCTTTTGTATAAATTCCTGACAAATACCTGTTTGCTTATATTATTATGGACTTTTAAAGACACCTAGAACTGGCTGGGCACGGTGACTCACGCCTGTAATCCCAGCATTTTGGGAGGCCGAGGTGGGCACATCACTTGAGGTCAGGAGTTCGAGACCAGCCTGGCCAACATGGCAAAACTCTGTCTCTACTAAAAAATACAAAAAATTAGCTGGGCCTGGTGGCACACGTCTGTAATCCCAGCTTCTCGGGAGGCTGAGGTGGGAGAATGGCTTGAGCCCAGGAAGTGGAGGTTGCAGTGAGCTGAGATCACACTGCTGCACACCAGCCTGGGCGACAGAGCGAGACTCTGTCTTAAACAAAACAAAACAAAACAAAACAAAAAAACTAGAACTAGCTTCCTTTGCCCTGCAGAACAAAAAAATAGTGTGACTGCTTTTTAACCTTTTATTGTTCATCACAGATCCTGAGCACTGGGTTCAAAGGTAAGACGTGGCCCCTTCCCTTATGAGGTTTGTGGGATAGGGCAGCTCTGTTTTAGAGTCACATTGAAGGAGTAACCCATTTCCAGAGAGACTTTCAGGATATAGACTGGTGCACAGACTATAATGCCTGACATTGTTGTTCCGTCTTCTGAAATACATAAGGCAAATGTAACAGTCAAATAAAAAAGATTTGGAATCTAAGATGGTATGTATTATAAATTACCTGCCAGCTTAAGCATGGAAGTCAGTGTGACTCTGAAAACTAGATTACTGTGACACACCTGACAATCACATCACTATGGTTAATAATCACTAGTCTAGTGGGAAAATAAAGATCAGGAAAGAGATTATAAAGTGACATTGCTTTCATTTCCAAGAATGGGTATTAGGGAGATGACGAGAGAGGCACTTTACCCAGTTTTGGGGGCGTGACTAGAGCATAGGTGTGGGAAGTACATTGGATATATGGAAAAGAGAAGTAGCACCAGGTAACTGACAACCTCTTATGCCGTGTTGAAGTTTGGACAAGTTATACTGGCAATTTGAAACCACAGAACGGTAGTAACTGCTGGCAGGAGGATATAGTCATGGAGTGTTAGGCTACAGGCAAGCATGCTAATCAGACTCTGTTCAGATAGCCCAGGAGTGATGGGACTTGAGCAGTGGGTATGAAGAATAAGCAGTCAACAGAAGGCTTATCTGTAGAACATAAATTATCTACCTCACGCCCATAGTGGTATCAGCTAAATACAGCCAGTTTTGTGAGGGAGGTGGGGATATATCTGGTGTGTGGCTGAGAAAATCTGATCACATTGCACGTCAAAAACAGTTTTTTAAACTGTCTTTATTGCAGTGATCTCTGTATGTGTCAATAAACTAGGCTACTAGATTGAAGAGAGGCATGAAGAAACTTGTCATGATGGTGATAGTTTAGTGAGTGTATACATAATGTCAAAGTGAATCAAATTTCTTGCAGTTTATTCTGTATTTCAATGATACTGTTACTGAACCAAACTGGTTCTGTTTGTCCATGTGCAATGGAAAGCCAAACACCAAAGCATAGGTTCTTTTGTAAAGAGAAAAGTTCGTGGTAAGACTGTCAAGCAAGGAGACAGTCAGGTTCAAATCTGTCTCCCCTAGCTGGGGGCTGGGACATATTTTATAGACAGAGGGTAATGAGGTATGATCTGATTGAATCTTACAGTGATGTGATGCCAGGAGGTGTGATCTGACTGGATCATACCAGGAGGTGATACCAGGGCTCAATCTGATTGGATCATGGATCATGTCATGTGGTGTCCACTTCTTAATTTGGTCCTGTCTCAGTCTAGGCACTTAGGTTCTGCTTGTGGTTGCATGCGTGGTTCATCTGGACAGGCTCAGGTTACAGAACTTGTAACCTGGGGATCCATGGCAACTGAAGAACAAATCACCATTTTGTCACACAAAGCTGAACCAGACTAGGCAGGTTCTGTGGATGATGCTTGGCCAAAAGGCCAAGAAGTGATCAATAATACTTCAGAGTTTAAAAGGCAAAACTAGGCCGTTACCTGGTAAAGTTGCTTGTAGTATTTTTTTTAACAGCTTTATTGAGATATAATTGACATACTATGCAATTCACCATTTAAAGTGTACAATTCAATTTTTTTTAAGTTTTTTTTTTTTTTCTTTTTTTTGAGACGAAGTTTTGCTGTCGTGGCCCAGGCTAGAGTGCAATGGTGCCATCTCAGCTCACCACAACCTCTGCCTCCTGGATTCAAGTGATTCTCCTGCCTCAGTGTCCCGAGTAGCTGGGATTACAGGCATGCGTGACCACGCCCGGCTAATTTTGTATTTTTAGTAGGTGCAAGGTTTCTCCATGTTGGTCGGGCTGGTCTCAAACTCCTGACCTCAGGTGATCCGCCCGCTTTGGCCTCCCAAAGTGCTGGGATTACAGTTGTGAGCCACCACGCCCGGCCTAGTATGTTAATAGATATGTGCAACCATCACCACATTTTTAGGACACTTTCATCACCTCAAAAAAGAAACATTTAACTGTCGCCCTCCACTTTCACTTTCCTCAGCCCATAGAAACCACTAATCTACTTTCTGTCTATCGTAGAGTTCCCTATTCTGGACATTTCATACAAACGAAATCATATAATAAGTAGTTTTTTGTGACTGTCTTTTTTCACTTCGCATAATGCCTTCTTTTCTTTCTTTCTTTCTTTCTCTCTCTCTCTCTTTCTTTCTTTCTTCGCTATACTAACAAGGTAACCATAATACTTTCAAGATCTGTCTGTTGCAGCATGTATAAGTACCTCCCTTTTATGGTTGAATAATATTCCATTGTACAAATATACCACATTTTGTTTCCATTCATCAGTCAGTAAGCATTCATTTGGGTTGTTTCTACTTCACACTATTATGAGTGATCTTAATTTTGTACCACTACATTCAGGAAGTGATAATCTTTGCATTTTTCATGTGATTCTTTATGTACTGTTTATACATTTGAATGAACTTTGTTTTTGTTTTTTTTTGTTGTTGTTGTTGTTTTAAATAGATGGAGTCTCTGTCTGTTGCCCAGGCTGGAGTGCAGTGGTGCAATCTCAGCTCACTGCAGCCTCTGCCTCCCGGGTTCAAGGATTCTTCTGCCTCAGCCTCCCGAGTAGCTGGGACTACAGGTGCATGCCACCATGCCCAGCTAATTTTTGTATATTTAGTAGAGATGGGGTTTCACCATGTTGGGCTGGTTGGTCTCGAACTCCTGACCTCAAGTGATCCACCCACCTCGGCCATCCAAAGTGCTGGGATTACAGGCGTGAGCCACCGCGCCCAGCCGTGGATGAACTTTTTTTTTTAAAAAAGGCTGAACATTTGAGGATTTCACGTCCTAAATACATAATAGGGGGGAATTCTAGAAAGACATTTTCTATGAGGCTTTACTTTGCATTTATACCCCTTTCTCCCTCCCCTGTCGTTGGAATTTAAACTTAACTAAGCATAGAGAAATGTTTCCTGTCTGGTTTAAGATTTTATTTAGGTATGGGAACTTGTGAAAGTGTTGGAAATATAGAGTGGAAAGCTTTTTGGTTTTTTTCGTGGTTTTTTTTTTTTTTTTTTTTTTTTTGCCTTTAAATAAGACTGTTTAAAAGAAATATTTGTGGCTGACATAGAAGGATTAGCAGTACTGAGAGGGGACAAGAATCTAGGAGACAAAAACAGGTACATAAGTAGCTTACGTGACAGGTAACAGGAACACTGTCTTATCTTCCTGTTTAATGCAGAATTAAGCAAAATGCGGCCGGACACTGTGGCTCACACTTGTAATCCCAGCACTTTGGGAGGCTGAGGCAGGAAGATCACTTGAGCTCAGGAGTTCAGGACTAGCCTGGCCAACATGGCAAAACTTTGTCTCTACTATAATACAAAAAGTAGCCAGGCGTGGTGGCACATGCATGTAATCCCAGCTACTCAGGAAGCTGAGGCACAAGAATGGCTTGAGCCTGGGAGGCGGAGGTTGCAGTGAGCCAAGATCATATCACTGCACCTCCAGTAAGACTCAGTCTTTAAAAAAAAAAAAAAAAAAAAAAGCAGAATGTCAGAACTTATCAAGTGTAAGTTGTATTTATTCTTTGAGAGTTCAGTGGGCTGGAGGGGCATGATACCATTTGGTAGCCCTTGATATAAAAGAGCATATTCAAATAATGGCCTGCCTTAAGATTGATGGGATTACTATAGTACAGTTCAAGTCGTTTGGGGGTTGGAAATCCTTTTGAGATTGGGGAATCTTATTAGGCTATTGACAGCCCTTTCCCTATTCTGTTGTCATTACTTCCAAGCCTTGTACATGAAACTTTGAGTAAGACATCAAAGATCCACTGAAATCCATCTATGGGGCTATGTAAAATCTCCCAAGTTGTGTTGTTAAATTTGTTCACAGCTAGGTACCAAGATTGATTCTGCACCTATTTCTTCTAAGGATTAGAGGGGTTTTTTTGTTTGTGGTTTTTTTTTTTTTCTTTTTTAGTTTGTTTTAAAGCCATGCTTGTTGAAGTATTATTTACAGACAATAAAACTCACCATTTAAAAAAAGTGCACAGGATTGTAGTTTCTAGTTAACCTTTCTAAAGACTTTATATGGCCAGGTGTGGTGGCTCACACCTGTAATCCCATCACTATGGGAGACCAAGGCGGGTGGATCACTTGAGGTCAGGAGTTCGAGACCAGCCTGGGCAACATGATGAAACCCCGTCTCTACTAAAAATACGAAAATTAGCTGGGTGTAGTGGCCTGTGCCTGTAATCACAGCTACTTGGGAGGCTGAGGCAGGAGAATCGCTTGAACCTGGGAGGCAGAGGTTGCAGTGAGCCAAGATTGCACCATTGTACTCCAGCCTGGGTGATAGAGTGAGACTCTGTCTAAAAAA
Source organism: Pongo pygmaeus (assembly GCF_028885625.2). Taxonomy (NCBI): domain Eukaryota; kingdom Metazoa; phylum Chordata; class Mammalia; order Primates; family Hominidae; genus Pongo; species Pongo pygmaeus. Next base: position 63,377,275 of record NC_072379.2, read on the forward strand.
AAAAAAAAAAAAGACTTACACGAAAGTTGACAACCAGTAGCATTTATCTAAGGAATAGAATGTTTAACTATACAAGCAATTTTGTTTTGAATATATACAGTGAAAATTTTAATGTATATTTCTTCTTGTGTGTGCGTGTGTGTGTGTGTGTGGTTTTATAACTTTAACATATTTGATGATCAGTGGCTAGTTCTCATCCGCATTGACTGACTATAGATTTTTGAAAGTGGTAACAGGTACACAGGTAATCAAAATATAGAGCTCGTTTGGTGAATCTTCATTTTCATTACATTTCCTGGACAGCTGCTCACAGATTATGGTATAGGACATTCCTTATTCCTTTGGCCCAGACAACTTTGTTGAGCCTCATGTCAGTGAACATGTCTCCTTCATAGCAAATTTCCAGATCTCTTTGAATGCCCAGGGGCAGTCTTCTTGAAGCCTACTCCATGGATACCCTTGTAAATGATGACGCATTCTCAGGTCACCACCTTGTTGGTAGCAGAGCGGCCCTTCTTCTCACAACCCTTCTTCGTAGAAGCCATTCTACGAGGCCTAACTGGGAAAGGAAGAGCACCAAAGGATTGTCCCCTGATTTTTTTTTAAGTTAAAAAATTTACCTGTATCATTCATATGTGTGTGTATATAAATATTTATCATTTGGCACTGTAGCTTTTGAAGAACATTTGTTGCCTTGACATTATAGTTGGTATTGTTTATAGATCACAGGTGTTTAACTTTTGTAGTGTTATCTCTAAGAGTAATAAAAGTTAAGGTGGCATAAGGTAATCTGTGTGGAGACTAATATACTTAATTACTGAACAAATTGCTTTTCAGAAGAATTAAGAAGGATGTTTATTTAATTAAACTTATTAAATTGGCAACTACCTCCTACTCCCTGAACCCCTCCTCTACCCCTGCCTCCATCCAAGTTGCTATAAAGCTCTACTATTAGTGTGGCTTTCATTTAAAAACTAAATTTTATTTTGAGACAGAGTCTTGCTCTTTTGCCCAGGCTGGAGTGCAGTGGTGCAATCTCTGCTCACTGCCACCTCCACCTCCCAGGTTCAAGCAATTCTCCTGCCTTAGCCTCCTGGGTAGCTGGGATTACAGGCATGCGCCACCACACCCAGCTAATTTTTGTATTTTTAGTAGGGATGGGGTTTCACCATGTTGGCCAGGCTGGTCTCAAACTCCTGACCTCTAGTGATCCACCTGCCTCGGCCTCCCAAAGTGCTGGATTACAGGCGTGAGCCACCGTGTCTGGTCCTAAAAGCTAAATTTTAAATAACATATTAAACTGTCAACTACCTCCTAGTCCCTGAACCCCTCCGCTACCCCTGCCTCCATCCAAGTTGCTATAAAGTTCTACTATTATTAATGTGGCTTTCATTTAAAAGCTAAATTTTAATGGTAGACATACTTTTCCTCTTGACTTCATTACTGAAGTTGGAATGAATTTGTTAGAAATCTGACTTAAGTATGAAGTAAAACATTTTTCGTATTGAAAAAATTTCATTTTTGTTTAGAAAATAAGTAGGTTGCCCACCGCACCCTCCCCCGCCTTTTTTTTTTTTTTTTGTATGCAAAGTCTTGCTCTGTTTCCCAGGCTGGAATGCAGTGGCGTGCTCTCAGCTCACTGCAATCTCCACCTCCCAGGTTCAAGTAATTCTCCTGCCCTGGCCTCCCGAGTAGCTGGTATTACAGGCACCCGCCACCACTCCCAGCTAACTTTTTGTTTTTTCTTTTTTTTTTTAGATGGAGTCTTGCTCTGTTGCCCAGGCTAAAGTGCAGTGGCACGATCTCAGCCCACTGCAACCTCTGCCTCCTGGGTTCAAGCAGTTCTCCTGCCTCAGCCTCCTGAGTAGCTGGGACTACAAGCACGCACCACCGTGCCCAACTAATTTTTCTATTTTTAGTAGAGACGGGGCTTCACCATGTTGATGAGGCTGCTCTCGAACTCCTCACCTTGTGATCCACCCGCCTTGGCCTCCCAAAGTGCTGGGATTACAGGCGTGAGCCACCACGCCCTGCCAATATTTTTGTATTTTTAATAGAGACAAAGTTTTGCCATGTTGGCCAGGCTGGTCTCGAACTCCTGACCTCAGGTGATCCACCTGCCATGGCTTCCCAAAGTGCTGGGATTACAGGCATGAGCCACTGTGCCCGGCCACCCTTGTTTTTAATTTAAGGAATTATGTGTTGTATATTTTATCTTTGAATGGCAATGTGAGAGGTTTCTTAATTTTTGGCGTTTATAAAATGTGTCTGTGATCAACATCACATGGCAAATTCACCTATAAAACAGACAAGCACTTTTACAGAGTACCCTTCCTATAAGATATACCAGGATTTCCTCCTGTGAAGTATTCACTTCACTCATGAAATATTTGAATGTCTTTTTGTGATTTAAGAATAGCTATAATCAGAGACAAAGATTAATGTGCTTCTGTGTGTATACCTCATGCGAAAGAAATTTACCAAATAAAAATTAAATTTACCTCATGCAAAGGAAATTTACCAAATAAAAATAAATGAAACGGCATTTCACTCATAAATAGGTGTTAACCTTATTTAAAAGAAAAACCAGGCCAGGCGCTGGGTCACACCTGTAATCTCAGCACTTGGGGAGGCCCAGCTGGGACGATCCCTTGAATCTGGGAGTTTGAGACCAGCCTGGGCAACATAACGAGACCCCCATCTCTACGAAAAACTTAAAAATTAGCCAGGTGTGGTGGCATGCACCTGTAGTGCCGGCTACTCAGAAAGCTGGGGTGGGAGGGTTGCTTGAGCCCAGTGGTTGAGGCTACAGTGAGCTATGGTCGTGCCACTGCACTCCAGCATAGGTGACCGTGAGACCCTGTCCCAAAACTAAAAACAAAAGCTCACCCCAGACAAACCTTGTTATGTGTTTCCAACTGGAAACAGTAGACAAAAGCCTAAAATATACCACATAAGATAAACCTTCCTTTAGAAGAAATTGCTTAAGTTTAGTAGTAAATTACTATAAAATTTGTTTTCTATTTCCTGGAGCCTGAAAAACATTTTCAAGGAACCGCCTTTTTAACTTTGCAGTTAGGCTAGGGCTAAGTGGCTCACGTCTGTAATCCTGGCACTTTGGGAGGTCAAGGCAGGAGGATCCCTTGAGCTCAGGAGTTTGAGACCAGCCTGGGCAACACAGTAAGACGTCATCTCTACAAAAAATTTTAAAAATTAGCTGAGGGTGGCTGCATGCACCTGTAGTGCCAGCTGCTTGGATGGCTGAGGTGAGAAGATCACTTAAACTCAGAAGGTTGAGGCTGCAGTGAGCTGTGATCATGCCGCTGCACTCCAGCCTGGGTGACATAGCAAGACCCTGTCTCATAAATAAATAAATAAATAAATAAAGAAGAAAAGTTGTAGTTAAACTGATGAGTAAGTAGTTTGCTATAATTTACGGAAACTTATTTTGTTTTGCTATAGCTCTTAGAAGCTAAAGACACTTGAATTTGGTTTATATTGATGAGACATACTCATCTGCAGTTGATATTATAATAAACTTATAGTTACTGTTCTAACAGCCTCTCCATTTGGATAACATGCATAGTATAATAATACAGCTACAGGAAAGATGGTAAAAACATAGACAGCTTCAAATTGTACATTTCCCAACCCCGTGTAGACTTAGAAATGTTTGCTTCATTTCACACTTTTGCTGTCTATGTATTTATGTTGGGCTTTAAATTCGACTCCAGGTAGAGTATGCACTGTGCTGTCTTCATTTTTCTAGCCTGCCTTGAGCAGTCTGTTTTGTAAGAACCATTAGAGCTGTAAAAGAAGTCCTTTGGAAAAGAACATCTTATAGATAAAACTTTAGTTTTTTTTTCTCTTTTTATTTTATTTTATTTTTTAGAGATGGGGGGGTCTCACTATGTTGACCAGGCTGGTCTCGAACTCCTGGCCTCAAGCACTGCTCCCATCTTGGCCTCCCAAAGTACTAGGATTACAGGTGCGAGCCACCGTGCCCTGTTAAACTTTAGTTTTTAACTTGGTCCCTTGTCTAGTGACTTTGTATACAAGGAGAAAGTATGATGATGTGTTTGTGTATGTATGAGAAATATATGCTCCTTCTCCTTCAGCCTCAGGAACCAGGCGGCTGTGGCTTTGCATACTTTGCTGAGCCAGTTCTTGGTTAGCCATAGGAAATGAGATTAATGTCAGGGATCTAGGAGAGGGCAGAAGAGACAAGTCTGAGTGTGATATTTGTGGTATCCATCCCTTAGTTCTGCAGTCCAAAGCCCCAGATAATTTTTTGGCTTTTTTCCATCACAATTACTTAGTGATTTTAAGACATATTCCTGCCCGTGATAATAACTTGGGAAACTCAAAATTTATAATTTTCTCTCCCCCTCCTGATAGGTGCTGGATAGTTTACTAGTCCAGTATGGAGTGGTGGAGAGCTGTGAGCAAGGTACATGTCTTCTGAATTGCTTTCAAATTTGTAAAAGGAAGGAAGTAGAAAGAAAACTAACTTTTATTCTCTTCATTTTTCTCTTCCTCTAGTGAACACTGACTCGGAAACTGCAGTTGTAAATGTAACCTATTCCAGTAAGGACCAAGCTAGACAGTAAGCAGCTTGAAGCTTTTAATCTATATATAATAACTAAGTTAAGTACAGTAACATATTTTGCGGATTTCTCAATTGAGAAGGGCTGATGGGTGGCAGAGAGAAACTTTATTTTACAAAATTTGACCCTGTAATCGTGCCTTTCTTAAGTTTGAATGTCTAGTAAAAATCTACATGGGTTAAACTTGTACTACATTTTCAATATATCTTTAATGCCAATAATAGAGTGGTCTAGTATGAAACGGAATCACACCCTATTTGCAGAAGCTCTGGGCCTTGGTATTGTTGCCAAATAACAAAGTCTCTCCCTGTCTCTCCCTCTTGTATGACACATATATTATTGCTATTTTATCTGAAGCTGGTAAGTTGGATCATGTGTTAAACAGCAATGTTAAATGTTAAGTCTTCTTACTCACTGATTACCTGATTACCATTGTCATTTAGGAGCGTGCAGACGTTGGATCAATGTAATTTGCTCTTAGATTTATGGAAAAAAATATATTTCAGTGCAGTAAACAGGCAATACTTTACAGATCAAACAATCTCCCCTTAGGAAAAGATAATTCTATAGGCTGGAAAAGATCTAATAAACTGAGCACTAGAGAGAGAAATGGGGGTCCCACAAATATGGCCTTTAACAGATCTGCTCAGAATATGAACATGAAAGAATGGCATACAAAGTGCTCAGTAGCACAGCACTGGGTGTTAGCTGACTATGGAAGCCTGAACTACCTATCTCCAGATACCATACTGGCAGGAGCAGGCTGACTGTCCTCTGTGTCAGAAAGGTGAAAGAAAAGACCACACTGGCTGACTCTGAGCCCTGAAGGGGAAAAGTAAAACGAGCTGCAAGAGTAGGAGCTCAGCTAGGTTACTAAAGGCAGTACTCACTCGAGAGGGACTATGAAAGGAAAGATAAGACTGAGAAGAAGATGGAAATGTGTTTAAGGTAAATGGAACTTTATTTGTAAAATCAATAACACTCACATGGTTCAAAATATGAAAGATTTGAAGATGCACATAGTACAAATCTTCCTCCCAGTATTATTCCCTAACTACCTCATCTCTTGGGAGATAACCATGTGGAAAACAAATGCTACATGTACGTATTCCTCCTTTTACACAAATGATACCATAATATTTGAATGTTTTCTGTATATAAATATATTTTTTATAGTTACATAGTATTTGATTGTACAGATATGGCATGACTTTGATTAATCGCAATTTGGATGTTTAGGTTGTTTCCAGTCTCTTGCAGTTATGAACAATATTGTAGTGAATCTGTTTTTGCATGTCGTGTGTATGTAAGCATGTATCTATATGATAAATTCCCAGAAGTAGAACTGCACTTTAAATTGTATTGTAGAGCTTGAGCTAGTTTAAATTTCCATCAGCATTGTGGGGGAGTCTTTCTCCAATTCTCCCTAACACAGGACTTGATTAAACTTTGCCAGTCTAGTATGTGAAAGTGATATCTCGTGTTTTCACTTTTCCCATAAGTGAGACTGGAGGCTTTTAATATGTTTAAACACATTCTTTATTTCTTCTGTTTGTATCCTTCGTTCATGTAAAATTTTTTGGCAATTTATATAAGGTCTCAGACATTATGGAAATTGTGGTATGAGTCATAAAACAAATTGATTTTTCTTTCTCTTCTTTTTTTGACTAATTTTGTTCTTTAGTTGTATCATGTAAGAAGACCAGGAAAATTTTACCTTTTATACCCGCAGTAGAGTGGGCGATAAAAGTGAGGGCAGTGAGAAAGCAGAGGCTCCATATTGTTTTAATTTTTATTTATTTTGAGGCTGGGTTATGAGACTGGCAGTCTTTTGTTTGTATTTTTTTGTAGACATGGGGTTTCACCATGTTGCCCAGGCTGGTCTTGAACTCCTGGGCTTAAGTGATCTGCCCGCCTCAGCCTCCCAAAATGCTAGGATTACAGGCATGAGCCGCTGCACCCGGCCATGTTTTACTTTACAAAGATTTATACTGAATACTTGGTAGAGCCAAGTCCCTGTTGGAAAATGTGGGATGATGTGATAAACCCAAGGATATTTGGAGATTGTCAGAGGCCTGTTGTTGTGGCCTTATTTGAAAACTTAAATTAGCTAAAGGGAAACAAAATGCTTATTTAATAGTTAATTAGTTGAATGGGAGAACATAAGTTGGAGACATAAGCTATATAGCTTTGAAGAGGCATAAGTTGAACTTTGTTAAGGATAAAGTAATTGACATTTAGCCTTCCTCCTTTAAAAACAAAAAAAAAACAAAGCATTAAGACTGCAAGCACAGGAAAGGTAGATTGGCTAGTCAAGGCAGAATTATTGCTGAAAAGAATCCCAACCACGACAGCAAACTGAATTGTAGACACACTGGTGTTCTCAAAATTCTTTAGCGTAGTTGTTAAGAGATTGGTAGGCTTCCGTTGATCCCAAGGAGGAAGGAAAAGGCTGTTAAGAATTGTGTAATTTAGTAATTAGTTAACTTAATAAATTAGGCATTTTGATTAGGGAAGTAGTCTTCATATCCTTTGTTCTAATATTCAGTCAGTTAACATTTATTAAATACTAAATACTGACCAAAAGTTGCCAATAAGAATATTTGGAGAGGGACTGCCTAATTTTAGTTCCTGCCTGTCAAGTGGCCTTATAAAGAATATTGTTCTCACTCCCTCTGCAAGAATTCAAAGATTGAGAGAATTAGAAAGCAATGAGGTATTTTAAAAAGTTAATCTAAGGAGTGGAAAACTCAGTTTTGTGTTACAGTGGTAAAAAAAATTGTTATCAGAGTTTTCTAATAAGCTTCTAAAAGGGATATGGAATATGTTTTCATTCTGTGAGGAGAATTAATTTTATTTGAGAGGCATTGGGTGTAGTAGAGAAAGCGTAAACACCAAAGTCAGGTAGCCCTGACTTAGTAACCTTGACTTCTGAGCTTTGGTTTTCTCAGCTACAAAGTGAAGATTAAAGAGAAACAAATATTTGTGCATATATGTATGTATTTATAGTTTAACCCACTGGTTCTGGGCTGCTTGGAGCAGTTTGAAGTGGCTTGAGCCTGGACTTCCAGTGAACCCTGTAGGCCTGCTCCATGGGCTCCAAACATGACAGCCTGCTGCCTAAACCAACCTGGTGTCATTTCTCCATGCCTTCCTTGGTAGGCCACCCAAAGCTCATTCTTTAGGTGAAAGGGCTATGCTGATAATTCTCAATTTTCTCTTTGTAACATCTGTTGTTTGGAAGGCTATGTGACCTTGATGTACTTGTGAAAGTATGAGTGAGCTTGGAGGTTAAGAGTTCAATTCCAGAGCCCAGTTGCATGGAATAGACTGTGTGCCACCACTTTTCTAGCTGACTTTGGTCAAGTTAATCTGTTATGGTTCAGCCCCATTTCTAAAATGGGAATAACTGTAGTCTTTAGCTGATGAGGCTACTGAGAAAAACTAAGATAATGCCTCCAAAACATGTTTCATAATACCTATAAGGTAGAGCTCAAAAGTTAGCAGCTATTATATATTTTTCCAACATGTTTGATTGCTGCTTCTGCCCCCCTGTTATTGTTTGGTATACTTCATTTCCAGTGATGGCTGGTCACTGATGCTGAGGAGCCAGGGCGCTAGTTTTAACGTGGTTGTAGCTGCCTCTGTTACTTAAAGCTCTATGAATGTCACTTAAGAGGAGTCCTCAAATATGGCTATGTCTTTAAGACAGAATTTAACGTGGAAATTCCTGCCACCTTGTGGCTAAAATAAATCAAAGGTTAATAGCACACATATTTTAGAAAATATTAATACATGTGTTCATTTTAGGCTTAAGTCTTGAATTATTAAAATAAAAATTTGACAAGTTTAAATTTCATTAGTTTCATTAAAAATGGAAGTATGTGTTTAGTGAATGCACCTTTTCTTGTTCCTTAGAGCAAGAGAGGCTCACCTATTTCCTTCCCTCTTCCAGAGATGTTGAGATAAGCCAGTCAAGGACAGACATTACTCATGAGATGATTTGTCATGTGTGACAAAGAAATAACCCCCTAGAAAATGTGTAGACATTGAGTTCTTATACTTTATTTTGTTTGGGGTTATTCTGATGTTTATTTTTTTTAGGGAATAGTAATGTTTATTCATACTTTGAAACTATCATTCTGAGGCAGGAGAATTGCTTGAACCTGGGAGGTGGAGGTTGCAGTGAGCCAAGATCGTGCCATTGCACTCCAGCCTGGGCGACAAGAGCAAAACTCCATCTCAAAAAAAAAAGAAAGAAACTATCTTTGTATCATTGTGAAGATCTGTATAAGGTAAATATGGTTATGTTTAGAAGTATTTGAAGCAACTTGGCCAGTGGCTAAAGGTAAGAAAATTCCCATTTAAACTTTAACAATTATGTAAATAAAAGATTTATTTTGGAAAAAGAAATAAAGCAGTGAGACAAAGGGATTTTTTGCCATTCAGGGATAACCACTGTTAAATTTGCCATAGAGTTTTGTAGACTTTGTCCCATGCATTATAACTTTCAGAATTACAAAGATCATTCTGCAGAGTTTTGTGGGTTTTTCATTCAGTGTATTTATACTGATTCTAATCTCTGCATAGTGTTGGATCCTCACCACAGTTTCCTATCCGGTCTTCTGTTGTGCATCATCTAGGGTATTTGCCCATACCGTTTTGTTTTGTTTTTAGAACCAATTTAGTCATGAAGCCTTACATTTGGGCTTCATCCATATTTATTTCATTAAGGTACATCCTTAAAATCATATTACCCAGGCCTTCAATAATGATTGCTGAATTGTCAACCTCTTATTCTTGATACAAGGAGATAATTGAATTTATGACTTTTCAATAATGGGTTAAACCTCATTTTGTGAGGACCCTGTATTATATACAGGGTGACATCTGGGAATAAAAAAGAAGAGATTTTTAGACATGGAATTTTATTTATTTTATTTTATTATTATTTTTTGAGACAGGTTCTCATTCTGTTGCCCAGGCAGACTTGGGAGTGCAGTGGCACAATCATGGCTTAATGTAGCCTCAACCTCCTGGGCTCAAGCAGTCCTCCCACCTCAGCCTCCCAAGTAGCTGGGACTACAGGCATGTGCCACTACACCCAGCTAATTTTTTTTTTTTTGTAGAGGCAGTGTCTCACTGTGTTGCCCAGGCTGATCTCAAACTGCGGGGCTCAAGTGATCCTCCCTCTTTGGCCTCCCAGAGTGCTAGAATTAGAGGTGTGAGCTCCTGCACCCAGCCAGGCATGAAATTTTAGAGCTGAAAGGGACCATAAATCTAATCTTTTAGTTTTATAGGGAGATGGCTAATGCCAAACAGGAAAATGACCTTTGGAGGATAACGTGGTTATTTAATGTTCAAGCTGGACTAGAATTCTGGTCTCTAGTCCGTATTCTTTTTCCACTATTCAGATCTGTATGTGTGGACTCTTGGGTATGTTTAACTTGTCTGGGTCTCATTTCTTCTCCTTTTTTCTTCTCTTTCCCCCTCTTCCTCAAGTTGAACTACTTATTGTCTCTATTGAGGCCCATTCAGCTCTAAATTGTGATCTACCCCAATGAACAATTTTTTTTTTTTTTTTTTTGGAGACAAAGTCTCATTCCATCACCTAGGCTGGGGTGCAGTGGGGCAGTCTTGGCTCACTGCAACCTCTGCCTCCCAGATTCAAGCAATTCTCATGCCTCAGCCTCCCATGTAGCTGGAATTATAGGCTCATGCCACCATGCCTGGCTAATTTTTGTACTTTTAGTAGAGACAGAGTTTTGTCATATTGTCCAAGCTGGTCTTGAACTCCTGACCTCAAGTGATCCACCCACCTTGGTCTCCCAAAGTGTTGGGATTACAGGCATAAGCCACTGCACCTGGCCCCAGTAAACTTCTTATCAATACATTTAAATTCTACCAACTGGCAAAATTACTCAGCATCTTCTCAGCGACCCTTTAAAATAGCACCAAGAGCAAAGAGTTAAGTAATGATGACAGGATCCTGGTCTGGCGCTGTGGCTCACGCTTGTAATCCAAGCACTTTGGGAGGCTAAGGCGGATGGATCACTTGAGGTCAGAAGTTCGAGACCAGCCTGACCAACATGGTGAAACCCCGTCTCTAGTTAAAAAGAAAAAATTACAAAATTAGCTGGGTGTGGTGGTACACACCTGTAATCCCAGCTACTTGGGAGGAGGAAGAAGAATTGCTCAAACCAAGGAGGTGGAGGTTGCAGCAGTGAGCCGAGATCGCGTCATTGCGCTCCAGCCTGGGCAAAAAAGTGAGACTCTGTCTCAAAAAAAAAAAAAAAAAAAAGACAAAACCAGGATCCTGAGTAATATACATGTTGGATAAACATCTTTAAGTTCTGTTTAACTGAATACATTATGTGTCAAATAATTATGACAGTCGTTCATCTCATGTCTTGCATCTACGGTGGGTTTGGTGAAAATACTAAAATTTTTTTTCCCCGTGAACTCAGCAGATCACCATATGACATAGCTGAATAACAAACTTTGTGCCTAGAAAGATTCTAGTAGTTGACTTAAATTCAGTAATTTAGGAGCTGCAATCATGAGAAAGACACCATTCTGCATGTTAGGTTCCTCTTGTACCTTTTCAGCTGTGTCTGAGTGTGGATGGAGCACTGTGGTTTGAGGGGTTAGGAACTCTGCTTAGATGGCAATTAGACAGTCAGGTACACACAGTAATGGCTATCTGCATTCTGCTTGGAACAGCCTGAGTTTGGAGCCATTGGGGCCCAGAAGGTACACTGGGGACTAGAGCCCCGGGCCACCTGACCTCTTCAGTGAGAGAATCTTTTCTTTTCCCCACAAAGAAAAATCTTTTTAAAGCAGCACAATAAAAGTTAGAAGTTAGTTTTTGCCAAGTTATAAAGTTGTTTCTTGTGATGGTTCTAGAATATTTAGATGGTTCTAAAATATAGAAGCATCTGATAACTGACGTGTGTACCTTTTACCCCAGGGAGAATGATATCTGTATATTTCTATCTCACACAAGAAGAAAGTTATCTACCATTTTTGTAACATTAATGACTTAATTTACTCGTCAAAATATACTTACTCTCTTCTGAAGCTGGCAATACGCCATTTATAATGAAAAAGCCTAGACTACCTTTTATGCCTAGATGTAATTGATGCCTTCAGTGGGTTCAAGTTTCCTGATTTTTTGAAAGAACTTTCAGTGATCTGTTTATTCCCGACTTTAAAAACATTTAAGGCCAGGTGTGGTGGCTCATGCCTGTAATCCCAGCACTTTGGGAGGCTGAAGTGAGTGGATCACCTGAGGTCAAGGGTTCGAGACCAGCCTGGCCAACATAGCAAAACCCATCTCTACTAAAAATACAAAAATTAGCTGAGGGTGGTGGCATGCGCCTGTAATCCCAGCTACTCAGGAGGCCGAGGCAGGAGAATTGCTTGAACCCAGGAGGTAGAGGTTGCAGTGAGCCAAGATTGCACCACTGCGCTCCAGCCTGGACAACAAGAACGAAAGTCCATTTCAAAAAAAAAAAATTAAAGCTGTTTCGAAAGAATCTGTAGTTGGTTGACTCTTCTGCAACTCCAACTTTTTATAACAAATATACACCATAAATATTAAAATATATCAGCTGTTGTCTTCCTTTAGAAATAACCAAAATATTTTAGGTCCCTTAATCCACATTCCATTAAGAAAAACAGGGAACTGGAGGAAAGTACAGCGTTAACTTAAGGTTCTGTCATCAAGGCATTGGCAAAATAAGTGTGGCATGTGTCAGCTATCATCCTCTGAAGCTTATGAAAAGAATGCCCTCTGACATAGAAATCACATGGAAATATCCTAAGACATTGTATTTAGAAATAAGCCACAGAGCAGTGTACATCGCAACCCCAATTATGCTTTTAACGAAGGAACCGAACATGAATACATGTGTTTGTAAACATATAGAAAGGACTGGTCCATTTGTAGAAGTACTGCAGTGAGCAGCAGTTCTGGGAAGGGCCTTGGAGGGTTGGTGATGGTGCCAGAGCAACCTCTTGCTACTTTTCTGCATGACTGATCTTTTACAATAAGAGTTCATTCATGTGCCAGAGAAGGTAGGACAGTGATAGACCAAGAATCATTCTGGGCCGGAGAATGTCAGCGAGCCCTCTGTCTGCTTGCCCAGGTCTGCCTTCCAGGTCCTAGCCCTCAGTGACTTTTTTGGTGCTAGAACTGTCTCCCACTCCACCCCCTTTTTTCTATTTAAGTCAAGAATTGAGAGTAGATTTGCAAATAAAGCAGTGTATAAGCCGGAAACGACCACACCAAGCAACTAGAAAGAGACCATTTTATGCCTGTTTTTCTTTCCCACCTGGGGTGAACTCAGGGCCATTGGAACAGAATCTGAGCAAAGAACCTGAGTGACACTGGGAAGTGTGGAGACTTCTTTCTTTTTGTTTTTCATTTTATTGTGCATTGGGGAGTTAGAAAGGGATGTATTGTTAGGTGTATGTTTATGAAATCTGGGCTATATCCTCTCTACTAGTTTATTATTTTCCGTTCTGAAAACAGAACACACACACAAAAAATGAATACAAAACAAAACAAAAAACCCCAGAAAATAGAACACAACAATTTGGATGAATATTACAATAAATTAAAAGTTTCCAGATATGAGAGAATACATATCATGTATACTCATATATACTTACATAAAATTTTTAAATAGGCAGAATTAATCTATGGTATTAGAAGTCTGCAAGGGGTAGGGGGGCAGTGACTATCGGAAGCAGGTACTGGTGGGGCTTCTGGGGCCCTGTTGTGTTCTAGTTCTGGATCTGGATGTGTGCATTCACCTTGTGAAAATTCACTGAGATTTATGCTCAAGATTTGGGCACTTTTCCTTGCATGTTAAAATAAAGATCAAGAATGAAAAAGAGGCTGGATACAATAGCTCATGCCTGTAATCCCAGCACTTTGGGAGGCCAATGCAGCAGATCACTTGAGGTCAGGAGTTCAAAACCAGCCTGGCCAACCTGGTTAAACCCCATCTCTACTAAAAATACAAAAATTAGCCAAGCGTGATGGTGCACGCCTATAATCCCAGCTACTTGGGAAGCTGAGGCACAAGAATCGCTTGAACCCCGGAGGCAGAGGTTGCAGTGAGCCAAGATGGCTCCACTGCGCTCCAGCCTGGGTGACAGAGCAAGACTCTGTCTCAAAAAAAAAAAAAAAAAGAAAAAGAGAGAAACTCTCCCCCAAATAGTGTGGTAGAATGGGCACACTCTTTTTTTGGTTTATCACCATCCCTGCCTCTTTGCCCCAAATCAGATCATAAACCACACAGTCAGGGACTGGCTCATAATAGGTACTGAGTGTGATTGGTAGAATTTAATACTCAGGATAGTCTCTTGTGAATGGTTTAGAGATATTTGTCCACTGGTTCTTAAAATGGTTTTAAATACTTCATATTTTAGATGGTGAAGTGAAGGAGGTATATATTTCCGATGTCCCTTCCACAGTGATTTGGAAACGTTAGCCAAGGCAAGAAGCCCACTTGCTTCTCTCTTGCTGCTTAGCTATTCCTAAACCGTTAATAACCTTATGGGTTAAACTTAACCAACAGTTTGACAAAATGTTTTTTGTTTTTCTATATTTCATTAGGAGATGGCACATAAGTTCCCTTTGGAAACTTGTGGCCTTTTTCCCCACTGTGCCTGTCTCAAAGGAAAATGTGTGTGGGTGGTGGTGATGCGGGGTCGGGGAGGGGAGGATTATGTGTGTTGCGGGTTTGCTGCTTGTGCTGGGGCTTCACTCAGAAGTTTAGAGCTAGTAATGCTGAGTAGAAGAGATGGGTGTTGCTTTGCTAAAAGATGTGTCATATAGACTGATTCCTTTTCCCACCCCTGCCCCTTTTCAACTTTCAGAGCACTAGACAAACTGAATGGATTTCAGTTAGAGAATTTCACCTTGAAAGTAGCCTATATCCCTGATGAAATGGCCGCCCAGCAAAACCCCTTGCAGCAGCCCCGAGGTCGCCGGGGGCTTGGGCAGAGGGGCTCATCAAGGCAGGGGTCTCCAGGATCTGTGTCCAAGCAGAAACCATGTGATTTGCCTCTGCGCCTGCTGGTTCCCACCCAGTTTGTTGGAGCCATCATAGGAAAAGAAGGTGCCACCATTCGGAACATCACCAAACAGACCCAGTCTAAGTGAGTATGCTGTGTGTGTGGTGGGTGTTCATGAGAATTCCCCTTGGAATCTTAGTAACAGTGTGTCGTTCTGGTACTTGGTGCCCTTCTGAACACAGCCATGAGGCCTCCTTGTACAGTACTTGGGAATGTGTAAAAATCTTGCAATATCTTGGTGTTCATTTCATATAAATCTGGAGCTAATCCTCAGTCTCAAAGGGAACGTCAGATTTTCACACATGAATGGAAAACAAATGATACCTAATCCTCTTCTGATTGGGGAGGCTCTGGAAGACAGAAAGGCAGCTTCTAGGTTGTTCTCTGTCCCACCCCTTACCCCCCACCTGCCCTCATTGCTTTTGGAAGTATTTTCTGGGTCCAGTCCATTTTATTTGTGGCTTCAATACAGAGATGGTTTTTCAGTCTTGCCTCGCTCGAATAAAGAATCGCTCATCTTATTTGTCCAAATTTTTCCTGTGATCAAGCCATGTAATTAGAATGGCTTTTTCTTCTGGATATTTTTTGATGGTTTTAATTGGTGGGGTTTAAGGGATTGGAATATTCCCATTCAAATGTTGGAGCTAATTATCAGGAGCAGAAAGCAGGAACTATTTGTTTTTATTTACTACTGTAGCCCCAGGGCCAAGGTCAGGGCCCTGCTACATAGAAGGATCTTTTATTTGTCAAATGACTAAAATGACTATATGTGAATCATGTTTGAAGCCTTTCATGTGTATCTAAGATACTTCTCAATTCTCATGCATTATCTGTTGTTTTGCTTTAGAAACCATACTGTTGTACAGTATGTGGATATTTTTTGACCCCAAGAAGCTTGGTGACAAACTCTTCCCCCCATACCTAGCTCTGTAATGTGCTACAAGGCACATCTCTGGGCCTGTTACTACCATATTTCCTGAAGAACCTGTGAGTGTGCTGGGAAAAAGAGGTTGTATCCAAAAATACCATTGTGCAAGCCTTGGGCCAGCTACAGAAATGACAAGATTATTTTGCCTTTTAAATTTAGAAAGGAGAATTCTTTTTTTTTTTTTAATGTGATCCAACAAAATAAGCTTAATCTTTCTCTAAAAGTTAGAACTACACTGCAGTGTATACTTTATGTATTTGTTCCAGCAGGCCTAAGAGGACATGCATATTCATCATAGGCACCATGCCTGCATTGGACTAGCTGACCCATTTCTCATGCAGAACCAAAAAGAACTGTACTGAGTGGTGGTCCATACCTACCTGCTCCCTGCAGTGGCATCTGATCCTGCCTTCCCCTGCTTTGAAGCAGGAGATGTTGGGTGCTGGTTACCTGAATGCAAAATTAATCACCCTGACCTCATCATGTAGGAGTGGGAAAGACAACTGGACCATAACCTAGTCAGTCGGCCTGGCTTTAATCTTAAAATTTAAGGGCTTCTTGCTTCCCTTGATCCACCATTACCTGCAGAAATTCATTATATGGCTTCCCTTCCTTGTCATGTAGCAGATTAGAATTGTTCCTTTTCGAGCTACTCATTTCCCTGTCAGATGAAAGAGCTGTGACTTAAATTGAACTGTTTGTTTTACTTAAGGCAGGAAGATGGGGATGGGGAAGGGAAGCAATTTTTGTTACATCCGATGATTCATTTGCAGAGCTCTACCAGTGGATTTAATTAACTCCTGACATTGAAATTAGTCATTATCAGAACCCCTGTTTCTGGAACGGTCTCAGAGGGCCACTCTAATCTCCAAAGCCACATTCCCTTCTCTCAGGGGATCGGAGCTTAGTAATACTTAGCACAGTGAAAGGGTGAAAATAAACTGCAAAGAGAGATGCTAATGTGTTGCTGGAAGACAAGCATCCCTGAAAGTGACTGGGGATTGAAACAGCAGCTGGGAAGATGACTCCTAAGATTGGGACTGTTATCTAAGACACTATTTTTTTATTAGTTATTTTTAGGTAGCCCTTAATTTGTTTCATGCCCTTATTTTTAGTTTTATCTTTTACTCTTGAGGTAAATCTTCAGATTTCAACCAAACATTTAGGAAAATGAAAACCAAATCTTGATTTTATTGGCATGATCAAGTGGTCACTCTCATGGCCATGAGTTATTTAGCTCTTTAAGTGTTTGCGTGGCCAAAGGAACTCAATAAATACTTAATTTTCCCAAAAACACATATTTTTGAGTAGCTAATTTTCTTTCTTGTACTTTTTAAATAATGGCAGGCTTATTTTATATTTAATTCAAAACATATAAATATGTAAATTAAAAAGTTACCATTCGTCTCACTTGGGTAGCTATTGGTAAGTTGGGGATGTGTCTCTGTAGGATTTGTTGCCTATATCTACTAACATGGGTGACTTTAAAAAAGAAATCATGTCATGATGTGAATTGCATTATTTCACTTAAGGACTTTTTACTATGTTGGTACCTGTAATTTTACCACATTTTCAAAACCATCTGTATGATATAAATATACTGTTATTTAACCATCTCTTCCTGCATTTAACCATCTCTTCCTGCAATTAGATAATTCTAATTTTCTATCTGTTAGAAACGGAACTTTCCCATGCC
The DNA here is from genome assembly GCF_028885625.2 of Pongo pygmaeus. NCBI lineage: Eukaryota > Metazoa > Chordata > Mammalia > Primates > Hominidae > Pongo > Pongo pygmaeus. The sequence goes on from NC_072379.2 coordinate 63,394,595, forward strand.
AGTGGTTCTCAACCACAAATGATCATCTCTTTGCCCCAACCCCCGTAGATATTTGGCAATGTCTGGAGACATTTTTGGCTGTTAGAGTTGAGAGAGAGGCATGCTACTGGCATCTAGTAGAGGCCAGGGATATTAGTAAATTTCCTACAATGCACAAGACACCCCACCCACAACAAAGAATCTGGCCCAAAAAGTCAGTAGTGCCAAGGGTAAGAAACATCACTCTTGGCCCATGAATGAGACTGTATCTGTAGATGTTACCAGGAGTAGATGTTACAAGAAGTACAGTTCTTGAGTCACAAGGTGCTCAGCATTTTGCTGACCAGTTTGCTCTATACTCTACCAAAAGTGTTGAGTGTGCCTTGTTACCCGTCATCTTGCCCATATTTAATTTTTTCTATCTCAATTTTTGCAAGTCTCGAAGAAAATGACATTCTTTTAACTGGCAGACATATAATTACTAGTGAAATTAAACATCATTTTGAGTTTATTGGCCACTTGCTTTTCTTGAAGTAGAATTGCCATCTGTCCAGGTTCCATTCCTATCACTGTTCGTTGCAGACTTTCCTCTATCAAGGAGGCAAAATGTGGGAAGAACCTTGCAAAGGGGAAGCAGATTGGTGAAATCTGCTCATCCAATGAATGAAGAATGATATACTGTGCAGAATAAGCAGTTCAACTTGGCTTATGGGATTCCAACTCCTCTCTTGGCATGCCCTCCAGTTCCTATTTGTTTTAGAGCAGATTGAATCCAGGCTCTTTGTCATGAGACATTTGTTCTGTGGCATCTGAAAGGAAGCTGTAAGCACAAACAGCTTGGGTAGAATGAAAAGATGTCACTGCTTGGTTGGATTGAGGAAAGAGAAAGGGGAGTGTTCCTAGAATTAAAATTTGCCTCTTAAGGCATTAATGTTGACAGTTTATTGAAAGTTTATGCTCTTGAGGGAAGTGAGTCATCTGCTTTGCCCTGAAGCCCTATGACTTTGCAGTTGGTAATTACAGACTCCACTGTGAATACACGCTTAACTGCTCTCGTTTTCCTCTCTGCTTGCGCCCACTATCAGAATCGATGTCCACCGTAAAGAAAATGCAGGGGCTGCTGAGAAGTCGATTACTATCCTCTCTACTCCTGAAGGCACCTCTGCGGCTTGTAAGTCTATTCTGGAGATTATGCATAAGGAAGCTCAAGATATAAAATTGTGAGTAAAGAAGATTGTCCTGTGACAGAGGTTGATATTTGTGCTCTTGTATTTTTGATATCTCTGACACAATTCTTGGGAATTGCCAACAAACAAATGGAAATGATATCCTGATGAGCTACAGTGGTTGACACTGTTGATTTGGTCGTGAATTGTATGTCTTTTAATATTTAAATATTTTCATTCACATTTGAACATAGGCGAGTGGTGATAACGGGGAAGAGAAGTGCGGCTACAGAAGAAGGCAACTTGGGGAACCTAGGACCAGGAGGTATCCTGTATTAACCCAAGACAGGAGCCCCAAATCTTGACTCATCCTTTATTCAGAGCTCATTGGAGCTCTGTTCTTGTCCTCTGCCTGGCCCCACCTTGGAGCAGCAGGGAGTGTGGAGGTGGGGAAGTGCCTAAGTCTCTTCTGAGGCAAACTGGAGATTTATCTGGGTAATGCAGGCGGGAACTCTAACTATTTCTTCCACAGGAACTTTGAGTGAAGGTTGGGTTCTGTGCCACGTTAGCGTACAGAACAGCGCTGTGCTGAAAGTAGAATCCAGAGTAAGGCACTGGAGTTAGTGTGGGGACCTCATTACCAACCTTAATTTGTAGAGAACTTTAAATATGTTTTAGTAATATTATATGTGGGTGCCATATTATAAGAATGTAATTATTAAAGTAAAAATTTTAAAAAGGAATTATTTTAGTATAGAGAAAAATAGGCCCAGTGCGGCGGCTCATGCCTGTAATCCCAGTACTTTGGGAGGCCGAGGCGGGTGGATCATGAAGTCAAGAGATCAAGACCATCCTGGCCAACATGGTGAAACCCCGTCTCTACTAAAAATACAAGAATTAGCTGGGCGTGGTGGCATGTGCCTGTAGTCCTAGCCACTTGGGAGGCTGAGGCAGGAGAATGGCTTGAACCCGGAAGGCGGAGGTTGCAGTGAGCCGAGATCGCGCCACTGCACTCCAGCCTGGCACCAGAGGGAGACTCTGTCTCAAAAAAAAAAAAAAAAAAGAAAAAAAGAAAAAGGAAAAGCACACCATCTATTAACTGCAATGACATTTTAAACAGTTTTATATATATATATGACTGGGAAATTCAGAAAGCTACAAAATGAAAAGTGAAAGCTCCCCTTCCTGTTCTTATGCCCTTACTCCAAAGTGTAACCACTGTTGCTTCTTCTGTTTCCTTCTATAAATTATGCACATATCTCCAGGTGTATATTTGTACTGGATGGTACTGTTTTTTATTTGTACGTTGTGTTTTGGTAGTAGGGGTTTAGGAATATGGTTTTGAGTAAGAGACTCCATCACTGAAGATATTTCCTGAAGTGAATAAAATAAGAACTATTTTAGAAGTTAAGTTCTGTATTTTTTCTCCCCTTCTATTCATGCATTGCTAGAATGCTGGCCAATTGTCAGCAAGTTTTAAGCTGTACCTAACACAGTGCTTCCCAGATGGTAGGTGGGAAGTAAATGTTTGATGAGTGAATATTGTCTTTCTACCCAAGAATAGGTTTACTTATTCTAATTTTATGACCACTTTTCTATTTACAGCACAGAAGAGATCCCCTTGAAGATTTTAGCTCATAATAACTTTGTTGGCCGTCTTATTGGTAAAGAAGGAAGAAATCTTAAAAAAATTGAGCAAGACACAGACACTAAAATCACGATATCTCCGTGAGTGCTCCTTTGCTTTTGAATAAGAAAACTTTCCAACACTGTAAGCTGCATGTTGTGTATTGGGCTTAGCTTCCCACTTTATAGCTGCTTCAGCTAGCCTATGTTGCCGTACTTACACATGGTTTCTCAAATATAGCTTGCTGCCTGTTAGGTTTCTGACCCGTATTGAAAGCATTATCTGCTTCTGGCAGGAGGAACCAAATGCTTTACATTCATGTTTTCTAAATGCAGTCTTAACTATGTTTTATGACATTTATTTCCAAAGTTGGAATATATAACCCAGTTTATTATCCATTGTCGTGTAATGCATTATCCCAACATTTGACAGCTTAACACAATGTGAACATTAATTGCTCAGCTAGTTTTTGTGGGTTAGGAATGCAGGAGCAGCTTAGCTGGGTGGTTCTGGCTTGGGGTCTCACAATGCTGCTGACAAGTTGATGCTGGCTGTTGGCAGAAGGCTTCAGTTCCTCCCACATGGGCTTCTCCACAGAGCTGCTTGAGTGTTCTCAAGACATGGCAGCTGTCAAGATGGAAACTGCAATGTCTTTTATGACATAGCCTCAGAAGTTATACTCTATCATTTTTCTAATGTTGTTTACACAAGTCAGCCCTATTCGGTATGTATGTGTGGGACTACACATAACTGGGTGACGGGAATCACCTTGGAGGCAGGCTACCACACTTAGAATCTGTGGATGCTCTGAAATTACGTGGAAAGGTTTTTCTGAGGGTGGCCATTCTTAGTTTCAATCAGAGTACTCAAAAAGGTGGGAAAAGATTGATGAACTGAGGAAGAGTAGTAGGGGAAAGACTGCACAGTGTGCACAAGGAATTTTCAAAGGAGGTAGTAAGGAAGCCAGAAACTTCTGTTTGGTTGTAAAGAAAGGGGGAGAAAAACCCCACAAAGTGGTAAATACAATAAGTAATACTACTTTGTCTTAAATTTACCCCCAGAAAGGGGAGAGTTTTAAAAGAAAAAAATCTTAAAAGTTATTCTAGAAGCAGCTATTTTTAAAACTGTAATACAAAATGCTGGGCAGGGCCAGGTCGAGACTGAATTAGAATTATAGACTTCTTTTTAAAGTAATCTAAGAGAAATAGTCTTCATTATAGAAATGTTTACATTTTCAACAAGTTTGAGGAAAATGTTAAGGAATAACTTCTCATTCATCTGGCTCAAGGTTAGCCTGTGACATTTTACTAGTAGTGAAAATGAGAACTTCAGGAAGATGAAGGAGATTTGTACCAATAATCCATATCCTCTCAATTTATGTACTTAGTTCTGTTATCGATGGCACATGTCTCCCATTGCTTTTCCTCTCAAGGCTGTTGACCAGCGTAGGCTTAGGTGTTTTCAGGTATGATTTTCAGTGACTTTTGAAGGTTCAGCAGGACCCAGGTCCTGCAGGGAGTTTCTGAATATTGCTGCCACTATCTAACGTTTTTGTTATCTAAATGGCCATCGGTGAACCATTTTAAATTTTAGTCAAGATGGATTGATATTCCTCCAGCCTACTTCAATCTAAATTCTAAAAAAACTGGTAAAAACTAAGTTTAGACACATGAATTCTGGCTTGTGTTTCTGGAATATTTCCATGCTTTCTCCTTGCTTGGTGACCCAGAAAATGCAATTGCACGAGAATGCCAATTATGCCTAGAATTGGTTAATACAGACTAGGAACATACTTACGAAAGGTTATGTACTTAGGGGATTTGGTTTCCTCAAAAACTATACATCTTTCCAGTCATTTTTCAATTCACTGTTCAATTGTGAAAATAGTTCAACTTTAAGCGGTTGAGAAGTAAGCTTTATTTAAAATGTGGGTTTGATTGAACTATATGTACCCAGTAATCTTTAGCTGAGAAAATGGGAGGGCAAGTATTTTCTTCTCTTTTGCAGCTTTACAGTTTTGGATTTACGTCTTTTGGGGCTTACTCATTTCCCATCATGTTTTACCACCCACTTTTACATATTACCAGGCTCCACAGTTTGTTTTTAATTGCTGTCTGTGGCTGAATTATTAGCTGTCTTCCTCCAATTTTCATTCTTTTTCTTTCCCTTCTTTTTCATTCTGCAGATTGCAGGAATTGACGCTGTATAATCCAGAACGCACCATTACAGTTAAAGGCAATGTTGAGACATGTGCCAAAGCTGAGGAGGAGATCATGAAGAAAATCAGGGAGTCTTATGAAAATGATATTGCTTCTATGAATGTTAGTTTTGTTATGAAGGGCATGTCTTTATTTTAACAAATAGTTAAAACAATGTTTTTAACTGCATTAATATTGAATTCTTTTGTGGCATTATCACTAGAAGTAGTTCTAGTTGATTTTTAGCACCTCAGCAAGTATCCTGGGATAGTAGGGAAGATACTGGCTTTGACATTAAGCTTTGCTGTCCCTGTGACTTTAGCAAATTATTTAGTCTTTGAGCCTTAGCTTCCTTCTCTCTGAAGTAAGGTTAGTGTCTACCTACGAAGGTTAATATAGTACCTCTCTTACAGTGTTAATTTGAGAGAGTTTAATATAGAAGAAATGTTACATGAACTGGATTTGAATCACAGCTGAACCGTTTATGAGCTGCAACTCTATACTCTTAGATGATTTACTCAGTCTCTCTGAGCCTCAGTTTACTCATCTGTAAAATGGGACTGCCGCCTACCTTTCATTCTTATTAGGATTACAATAGATATAATGCATATAAAAGTTAATGTTAAGATTACAGGTTTGAAACTTGGTTACCCGTATAAACCTTGGAGATACAAGAATTTCAGTTGATAAAACAATCTGTGTAGTGCATCTGAGGCTATTAAAGCAAATTGCTGACATTCCTTAATCAGTGAAATGGTGCTGAAAATGGAACATTTCAAAAGCCTGTCTTAAATTTTAAAGTAAATGACTTTAAAAAATAATTTTTTTTCAATTGGGCCAGTCATCTGAAACACAAAACCTGAGATGAGGGAAATGTGCAAATACTGCGTTTGTGAGAAGAGCCTAGAATGCTAGCCATTTTACACCCCACGTGACTTCTTGCCAACCTGCTTCAATTCTCACTGCTTGGCTCCAGATGTTCTGGAATCAACTGGGAATAAATCTAACCCCCTTAGGCCTTTTAAAAAGATTTTCAAGTACACTCAAATCTCCCTTCCACCGTCTACATTACATCCTCAACCTTTATAAAATGAAACAAATTAAAATCCCCTTTCTGGCTCCTATATCCATTCCAATGATACGTTTACTTGCAGTAGTTACATGGGGATGGGTCCTGATTTCCAGAGGGCTCAACTTTGAGGCCGACCCATGGTTCCTAAGTTTTACCCAACGAGTAAGGATCTCTTAATAGCTGGTTTGCTTTTCAATGACCCAGTCTTACTTGATTACCTCTTCAACTCTGATACATGACTTTTAGTCTATATTTAGTTTGCCCACAGCATGCAGAATACAGTTTTGTCTAAGTCCTGTGGGCTAGTCATAAGGGAAAGGAAAGCTTCCCTTGAGATATCTTAATGCAGCTGTGGACCAAGGAAGGGACAAACCAGCACACAGATTTTAAAATACCAAGGGATATAAACAGATGTAAATGATGTACTCAAGTAAAGTCCCATGGAACATCTGTTTTGAGTTATACAATCATTTCTTTATTAGACAAGAGATCAGTTTGAATATTGTCACTTAAAAATGCTCACTTTCCCTTGATTCTTTTAATTGTCAAATTAAGGGGCCTTTTTACTGTTGCAGCTTCAAGCACATTTAATTCCTGGATTAAATCTGAACGCCTTGGGTCTGTTCCCACCCACTTCAGGGATGCCACCTCCCACCTCAGGGCCCCCTTCAGCCATGACTCCTCCCTACCCGCAGTTTGAGGTAAGATAACTGGCCTTGGCTTTCTTTGTGATTAGGCAAAATCTTAATGTAAACCTAGTCCCTGCGTGATCATCTGTTTAGATGCCAACATATGCTCTCCAGTTCTCGCTAATGGAGCCTTCTTATTTGGCCCTTTGTGGAGTAGACATGGGATTATTTTTCAGTTTTTGGATAGCAGGGTTGTCAACATGTGTTTTCAAATATCACAAGAAAAGTTTGGGACTTTGAGGTGGCAGGGGAAGAAACTTAGTAATTGTTTTTCTTATTTAAAAAAAATTTTTTTTTCTTTTTTCTTTTTTTTTATTCTAAGTTCTGGGATACGTGTGCAGAATGTGCAGGTCTGTTACATAGGTATACATGTGCCATGGTGGTTATTTAAAATTTTTTGGAGACACAGTCCCACTCTTTCGCCCAGGCTGGAATGCAGTGGTACAATATTGACTCACTGCAACCTTCACCTCCCGGGTTCAAATGATTCTCATGCCTCAGCCTCCTGAGTAACTGGGATTACAGGTGTGTGCCACACCACACCCGGCTACTTGTTTGTATTTTTAGTAGAGACAGGGTTTCGCCATGTTGTTCAGGCTGATCTCGAACTCCTGGCCTCCAGTGGTTTGCCTGCCTCGGCCTCTCAAAATGCTGGGGTTACAGGCGTGAGCTATTACCTGGCCAGTAATTATTAAATACTAAAGGAAAAGATTTTCTAAAGGCTTCTTTCATCTTTGTCACCTGAAGTCAATGGCTTTGAAAGGTCAGGAGTGACTATCTGTGTTTTCTATGTTGAGTGTACTTTTTTAAACCAAAGAGATAAGATAGTTTTGTGCACAATTATATTGTGTGTGCGCGTGCATACATTAAGCAGCTGTTTATTTTGTAAAGAGGTAGGTTATATAAGAAATAAATCTTAGGTCAAGTGCCATGGCTCACACCTGCAATCCCAGCACTTTGGGAGGCCGAGGCGGGAGGATCACCCGAGTTGAGGAGTTCAAGACTAGCCTGGCCAACATGGTGAAACCCCATCTCTACTAAAAATACAAAAAATTAGCCGGAGTGGTGGCAGGTGCCTGTAATCCCAGCTACTTGAGAGGCTGAGGCAGGAGAATCGCTTGAACCCAGGAGGCAGAGGTTGTAGTGAGCCGAGATTGCACCATTGCACTCCAGCCTGGGCGACAGAGTGAAACTCCATCTGGGGAAGGAAAAAAAAAAAAAGAAATATTTTATACTTGCTTCTTAAGAATAGCAGTTTCCTTGAGGTCAGAAATAGGAGACTAGTGATGGTATGAAAATAATCGCAGCACAGCAGACACCTGATGGAATAAATTATTTTGAAAGTAGTTAATAATTCAGTTGCATTATCAATAATTGGAGGTATCCATGTGACATTCTAGGATCTTCATGAATTTGTTTTGACATCTCTCCCTTTTTGTTTGGCTCACTTACTTAATATTTTGAGTGATACCTCTTACACCAATTTAGGGAAGTGTCCAGGTGGAATAGGTTGGTGATTCCATTGTATTACTACTTAGAATAAATATGTAGAGTAAAATGACATTGAAATTGTACAGAAAATACAGATGGCTCAGATTGTCCCCCTTTTATCCCTTTAAAAATAAAAATTACCTTTTCCTATCCTTGAACCCACCAAACTGATAGGGGTTCTAAGCAGTTGCCCTCTTGCCGTGTGTGTTTCTGCCTTTACTGTCAGCAGCATCTTGTCTCCCCTGCAATTCACCTGCCATTTCTAGTATGTTTTGGCCTGGAAATCATGTAACAGACAGAAGGATAGCCATCAAAATTTCAGCTACAAGTGAAGTGTGCATAGATTCCTTACGCGCCCCCTGAAGTGGCTGGCATGTTTGTACCTTGATGCTAAAGGGGACTGGTGGAAAGAACCCTGGAGTCAGAGCCCAGGTCTGGCCCACTGCCTCTGACACAATTTTGTGTCACTGAAGGTCAGACTCCTTGGCTCTGGATTTGTTTTCTCACCTGTATAATAAAAAAAAACTGAACTATAAGAATTGTGTCTAAAGACTTTAAGGTCACACATTTCTAGTTTCTATAGAATTAAATAATATGAAAGGGTTAAGGAGGAATAGGGGAGAATGAGCCTAAAATAGGAATCTGAGAGTACATCTAGGGACTTAACTTTGAACATGTCCACTAGTTTATGTGTGTGTCATAGGATTGGTTTAGGGCAGGTGTGTCCCCAATACTTCTGTATAAAATGACACTTACTAAAAGGTACAATGAGCTGATCATGTGAAGTAACTCTGTGCTAGGAAAGCTCGCATCTAACCCACATTTCTGCTGGTTCCCCTAAATTAGCTTTCTCTCTGGGTGGGTTACTTAACCTCTCTGTTTCATTCCCAGTTTGTAAACTGAGGTGTCCCTTTAACTCTTTTTTTCTCTCCATACTGGTGACATGTTCCAATCAACAAAGCTTTTCACATTACAAGTGGTCACAGAATAGAACATTCTTGGACATCAGTCTTTTACACTTACGTGGATGCTTCAGTAGCCAAAATTCCTAAAGTGAACTTGTAGGTAACTATTTTTAAAATATATAGATAAGACTGCATATTCTCTGGATTTAGTCATTTTTCTGACTTAAGGTATAGTTCTGTGTATCAGGTTCCTATGTTAGAAAAATTAAGAATGCTTTGAGAGAAGTGAGATCATATTAAGAACTTATATTTCTCCAGCACTTCTACAGTCTTAAATGTCTGAATGACTTAAATCAGTGGCAGTTTTGTTTTAAGAATGGGAGGAGGAGGTCAGTGATGTTTACTTAAATAAAAGTTGAGCCAAGAGTAAATGTAAGGAAGATGTCACTGGAATAGATCATCTTGCTTCTCCTGTCATTTAAGCTAAATCAAATAGGTGCAATTAGAAGGAGCAAACGAGAACAGAAGTTGCAGAAGCTGCCAACAGTAAAAACACTGCCACAGGGCAAGAGCTGAAAACATGTAACAGTCTGGTGGTTTCAAGGACAGGCAAAGGAAATTCTCATTCTTAAAGGAATACAACATGGACAGTCTTAACAATCTGTGTTCTTTGCAGAATTCCAGTGGATATTTTATTCTACATGTATTCCAGGCAGTGATACAATGGAGTTCTCAACTTTATAACTGAATATTTTCCTAAATCATTTACCCAAATCATATATTTCCCTAAATCATATATTACTGTTTTTATTTCTTATTTTACATTGATTGACAATCTGTAAAGTTCAGCATTAATTATTCCCTGCCTTAAGGGGAAAAAAATGTTTTTCCCGTAATTAAATTATAACTACCCCAGACAATTTGAATTAAAATCCCCAGGGGTAGGGGTGAGGCAAAGGTATCAATTTTGAAAGCTCCCTAGATGACTCCAATGTGTAGCCAAGGCTAACAACAACTGTTTAATTAGTTAAGAACTTATGTCCCACTTAAATAAATAAAAATCTCAGTGGGAGCAGGTGGAAGCTCAGAAATGCGTAGTTTCATAAAGGTCATCAGGAGTTTTTTGCTACCCGTTTATTGTCAAGAACTGTTCTTTTCAATAGATGGGGACTCACTATGTTGCCCAGGCTGGACTTGAACTCCTGGGTGCAAGTGATCCTCCCACCTCCGACTCCCAAGTAGCTGGGACTACAGGCACACACCATCACGACCAGCTAAGAACTTCTGTTCTACAAAGAATGTTTACTCGTCTTTGGAGGGGCGCTTCTATGTTGAAAAGAACATTTTCTATCAGTACCAATTGCAAGGGAGAAAAAGTTCAGGATAAGCACAAATACATACTAGTTGCGTATATCCCTTTTTCTACCTTGTTCTATGCTTTGAAGAGTGAAAAAAAACTCACCTCTTTCTCTCTGGACCACCTGCCATCCCAACTCGTAGGAAATATCATGCCAAAAACCTCTGTGGGATGTTGCCATATGTCTGTTTTTACCTTTCTAACTCTATTTTGGCATACTTCATGTATCAGGATTAGGTTTGGGTGTGTATTGTTACAAGAAAAAAAAAATGACTTAAATTAGTTTCCCTTTTTCATGAGAAGAGTTCAAGGGTAGACGATCCAAGGCTGGAAGTGGTTCCACCATATCCTTCAGGACTGGTGCTTTTATCTGCCTTGTGTGCCATTCCCTGGCCCAGGATAACTGCTCAGGCTCCAACTATTGGGTCTGTTTCCAGCCAACAAGAAGGATAAAGGATTGTTGGTTGTGGTGACAGACACCTGTAGTCCCAGCTACTGGGGAGGCTGAGGTGGGAGGATTGCTTGAGCCCAGGAATTTCAGTCCAGCCTGGGCAACATGGTGAGACCTCATTTCAAACTGAAAAAAGGATAAAGGATCAAAATTGGCAGCATCCTTATTTAAGGACACTGCCTGAGGATAGCTTTTCATACTTCTGTTTGCCTCATGTTGGCCAGAACATACCACTGGCTGTGTCTAGCTGCAAGAGAAGCTGGGAGACAATCCCTGTGTGGGGGCAGCAATGTGCCCATTAAACACAGGGTCTGTTACTAAAGGAAAATACATGTTGGGGACAGCTATTTGTCTGCTTCACTGGATTTGGCACTATTGCCTGGTAAAGGAGCCTCCTAGAGCCTGGAAGAGAGGAAGCAAGCTTTTAAGTTCTCTCAAAAAGCAGAATCTAAATTTTGGAAGAGAAAATTCCATATTCCAGATTCCCATTCCTGTGGTTATTTTCATCTAAATAAAGAGAAAACACCATTATTCAGAAAATCATATTGTCCCTGGATACAATTAGAGTAAATTCTACTTTCAAACAGCTGCTAGGCAATCTTCTGGCTTAATGTTCACGCGAACAATTCTTTAACAAGTGTTGTTTGAGTATATAACTTCAAGTTGCAGGGCGTGGGGGGTGGTTGCAAGTACTCAGTTGGAATAGCTTTGCCTTCACTATTTTCAGACTTTGTTCTTTTTCTAAACGGAAATCACTAATACTTAACTATTTTGTGTACCTAGTGGTCACCACTTTTTGAAATACAAATAAACTATTGTTTTTAAAGGCAGTAAATTTCCCAAAGCTTTACCAGTTTCTTTGCTTATCACTGCTTCTTTTTTTTTTTTTTCTTTTGGAGACAAGAGCCTTGCTCTGTCACCCAGGGTGGAGTGTGGTGGCGCAATCTCGGTTCACTGCAAACTCCGCATCTTGGGTTCAAGTGATTCTCGTACCTCAGCCTCCCGAGTAGCTGGGATTACAAGCGTGCAGCACCATGCCTGGTTAATTTTTGTATTTTTAGTAGAGACAGCGTTTTACCATGTTTGCCAGGCTGGTCTCGAATTCCTGACCTCAAGTGATCCGCCCACCTCGGCCTCCCAAAGTGCTGGGATTACAGACGTGAGCCACTGCAGCCGGCCTATTCTTTAGCAAGAAAAGTGAAGCCAAAAAGAAGCAATGATAACAACCAGGTGTTGCGATGAGCCGAGGAGGTGGAGGTTGCGATGAGCCGAGATCATGCCACTGCACTCCCGCCTGGGTGACTAAGCAAGACTCTGTCTCAGAAAAAAAAGAAAAAAAAAAGAACATACTGTTTTATGTTTGTGAGGGTCTATGATGTTATTTAAAAAAAAAAAAAAACAAAAAACTGGGTTAGAAAGTTAAAGATCGACAGGCATTTGCTCTCAGCACTTTTAAACTGTTCCTGAACTGCATTCTGGTATCTATACTTGCTGATGAGAAGCTTGCTGTTCCTTTGAAGCTATCACAGATTACGTACTAAGATCGTGTTTATCCTTGATGTCTTGTAGGTTAACAGTGAACTTCTGCTTTTATTTTAAATGTATATTGCCTGTCAAGAAGTAGGTTTGGATGGCTAAATGTTTCAAAGAATCTGTTTTTTTTTTTTTTAATATATACTACTTCCTTTTTCTTTTAGAATTGTTTCATTTCTCTACTCATGTTTTCTCATTCCTGCTTTGTAGCATGAAAGTAGAAATGATGCATCTCTTCTTTGGATAAATCCCTTGCCTGTGTTCCATTCTAGAACTTTGCCTACTAGTTCCCCCACAATATTCTGTTCTTCCCAGAACTTGCCAGGTTGAGTCTCCCCAGAGCCAAAGAGTTGGTTCTTCCAACAGACAAAAAGTCTCTAGTTCCTGCCTAGCAGCTGGCTCATGCAGTACTTAACTGGCAAACTTCGAGTTTATAAATGACAGGAAACGCGCCTTTCAGAAATGCTCAAACAGTAGGGAAGAAGGAATTGGCAGCTAGTGAAGCAGAGCAAGAGCTGGAATTGGCATAGTGCGTGTCGCCTTAGCTGGATGGTCTTGGCAGCATGCAGTTGGGTTGGCAGAAGTAATCCCAAGGGCTGCTGGCTTCAGTTCTGATAGCCTCTTTGGAGTCTTCTCAGAAGTCTCCAAAATGATAGTGTAACCTTAAAATGGCTAGCTTTCTGCTTATGAAAGAGGCAAGAGAGATGAGCACTTTTTTAGGCTTAGGGTACTCTTTAAGAAACAAAGGGCCAGGCGCAGTGGCTTATGCCTGTAATCCCAGCACTTTGGGAGGCCAAGGTGAGAGGATTGCTTGAGATCAGGCTGGGCAACATAGGGAGAACTCTGTCTCTACAAAAAAAGAAAACTTTTTTAGATTAGCCAGGGGTGGTGGCCTTTGCCTATCCCAGCTATGTGGGAGGCTAAAGTAGGAAGATCACCTGAGCCCAGGGAGGTCAAGGCTGCAGTGATCCATGATTGAGCCACTGCACTCTAGCCTGGGTGACAGAGTGAGACCTTGTCCAAAAAAAAAAAAATTATGAGTTGGAAGGAATTTTTTAAATCAGATGACTGTTTCAGGGAGTCTCTTAGTCTTCCTACTGAAGATTTCTCACGGTGGGTGCAACTCTTTTGTTGGTAAACAATTTCTAAGTAAGTAACTCACTATGCACATTTATTATTTCTGAGAAGCCTTGGTTATCTAGTTATGGCGAAAAACTTTCTTTGCCTTTTTTTTTTTTTTTTTTTTTTATGTTAAAGACTTCAATATTTTGTTCAGGTCATGGAGTTGAGTAAACTTAGTTTCAGTTCCAGACCAAAATCCATTTAAAAACAACAACAACAAAAAAAACCCAGGAGTATCTATTTTACAAGCCAAAGGGAAACCCTGGCATCCTTCCAGGTTCCTGGAGGCTGATCGTGTTGGCTGACATGCATGTCTCCATGCCTTTGTGATGTCTTAGATTTTGTCCCCCACAAAGTAAATACACTTAACCTTACTGTTTGCTCATACTTGTATGTCTTCACGATAGATGCTTAGGAATTACTCATTGGCAGACTTCACCAGTTATGCAAACTTTCAGTTGAGCAGCTTTGTTTTTCTGTTATTTCAAGCCATAGTTCAGAGTCTGCCAAGAAGTCCAAAGGAAGTTTTGCCGATAGGCATCTGGCAGAAATCCATTGGGAAGCAGCTTATGTCCTGTGAACATCCTTCAATCCCAAAGAATGTATCCAAGAAAAGGTTCAGACAATGCAACTAGACCTTAACTTAAATGGAAGGAATGTGTAACAAGACTGGGTAAATGCTAATGGGCCTTTTCCAACCTAGGTCTCATAGACTTAAATTCAGGTGAAAAAGGCTTATAACTTTTGCTCTGCCTGCTGAGTTTTGCAAGTAAAAATTTAAATTATCTGCAAATTTGGGGTGTCCAAATCCTGACACAGCCTTGTTCTAGCATAGGCTTATTCTAGTCTCGATTTCTTTTCTTTTTTATTTTTTGAGACAGAGTCTCGCTCTGTTGCCCAGGCTGGAGTGCAGTGTTATGATCTTGGCTCACTGGAACCTCCACCTCCCAGATTCAAGTGATTCTCCTGCCTCAACCTCCTGAGTAGCTGGAATTACAGGCACGTGCCCAGCTAATTTTTGTAGTTTTAGTAGAGATGGGGTTTCATCATATCAGCCCAGCTGGTCTCGAACTCCTGACCTCAAGGGATCCGCCCGCCTCAGCCTTCCAAAGTGCTGGGATTACAGGCGTGAACCACGGCGCCCGGCTCATGGCTTATTCTGAATCCCATATAAGAATGAAGTGTACCAGAGAGCCAATTTAATGATTGGCAAAAGTTGACAGCATATTTATGTGAGCTGCCTTATATTCCCAGAGGAAAATTTTCTTGAAAAGTAATCTTTGGTTAAGAAGTTGTTTCGTGGATAGGAAATTGGAGCAAAGGGAATTGGACGACGTTCAGAAATGTCTTCACCAAGCCTCAGACATCTGATGAGTCAACTTTTCTTTAAGACATGATTGCCAACAGCACACATCATTGTCTGTCATTCTAGGGCAGCATCTCCTGGTGTGGAAAAACACTTAGTTTGCTTCTAACTCTGCTGCTTCTATTTGACAAGTTCTGTTGCTTCTGTTTTCATTCCAGGATAGGACATTTTAAAGTCTACACATTGATTCTTCATGTATGTGCCCTTTTTTTCTGTTACATTTTGGTCCTTTTGACCCTTATCTACTGGCCACCATTCCTTTTCTAAAGCTTCACACAACATTTCTCTTAAGTTTATGCTTAATCTTCATTTTGGGTTTGTTATTTCTCATCAGCAAAACAAGAACATGGACAGCCCTTCATCACTATGTCAGAAAGATAACTTTGTTTTTGTTTCTCACAACAGCAGCCTTGGACGTGTTCCAGGCTAAGACACATACATGTTCGGGCCAGGCTTTCACTCTGAGGAGGATGCTGCTACATTAGTGTTCTCTGGGGATATTTAGGAATTGCTCTCTGAAACCAGTACCAGGAATAGTCATTTTTTAATAAGTAAATGAATAGCTTTTCTCTCATAGTCATGGGAAATCATGCAACTTAACTTTTTAAAAAATTAGCTGCAAGGAAGCTTAAAGCCAGATTTGTATAACAGCATTTTTGGCTTCATCTTATCTTGAGTGTTTAGGTCCCTATGCTCTTATTTCTTCACCTCCTTGTTTTATCTTTCCAGATTATGTGTATTTTATAAGCAGCATAAAATTCTTTTTGGAACAAAGCCCAGGAAACAAACAATTACACAGTCATGATGAAACACTGTGGGGTAAATCTGGGAAAGTTACACATTAGGTTTAGTTTGACCATTGAAAAGGTCTTTATCACCACCAGCTTCCCCCAAGTATATTGTTTAGAAGAACATAATATGGACATTCTTAGTGAGATAAAATATTTAGATCCCACCCTTAATTTTTTTAAAAATGGTCAAGATTAACTTAATGGTCTTGATACAAGGACCAGAATGATGAAGTAATGCTAACATCGAGCACAGTTTATAGTCAGTGTTGGCATTAATTCAATCGGTCTATCCAGTTATAAAATAAAAAAGGCCATAAAGGAATAAATGACACATGGTAATTGTGTGACACACTGGGGGCTGTGAGTTATATAGTATCTTCCAAAGAGAGATGCTGTTGTTCTGACTTAAATAGTGAAGAATGAAATAATTTTATTTTGTGTTCTTTGTTGGTGAAGAGAAACAGAAGTGATCTGGCCAAGCCGTGCAGGACAGGCCCCTAACACAAATCTCCACATAATAGTTTAGTAGGAAGGCAAGTCCTCTTCTGATGTATGTGTTCTAAAAATGCTGAATAGCCACAAGGGAGATTTCATTTAGCTAACAGCTATATTAATACTTGCAGTGTGTTACATTATCCTAGAAAACATGGAGTATGCCAGAGAACTTTGCCAAGTTGTAAACAATATGGTACAAATTTAGTACATCTGTTTATACAGGTGCTGAAGAAACAAATGATTAGAGATGGGTGGGTGATTAGAGATGATGAATTGAATTTTGGGTTAACTCTTACATAAATAAGAGGTACATGATGGGGGTTGAAGATATAAAGGAAGAGACAATAGAGTTTAAGTGATTTTCATTTGTAGGAAACTAGTTGATATGGTTTGGCTGTGTCCCCACCCAAATCTCATCTTGAATTGTAATTCCCACTTGTCAGTGGGAGGTGATTGGATCATGGGGGTGGATTTCCCCCTTGCTGTTCTTGTAATAGTGAGTTCTCATGAAATCTAAGGGTTTAAAAGTGTGACACTTGCCCCATCCCTTACTCTCTCTCTCTCTCCCTCCTGCCGCCAAGTAAGACGTGCCTTGTTTCCCGTTTGTCTTCCGCCACAATTGTAAGTTTTTTGAGGCCTCCCCAGCCAACTGAGTCAATTAAACTCCTTTTTCTTTTTTCTGAGACAGTTACGCTCTGTCACCCAGGCTGGAGTGCAGTGGCACAATCTCAGCTCACTGCAACCTCTGCCTCCCAGGTTCAAGCAGTTCTCCTGCCTCAACCTCCCAAGTAGCTGGGACTACAGGCACACGCCACCATGCCCAGCTAATTTTTGTATTTTCAGTAGAGACGGGGTTTCACCCTCTTGCCCAGGTTGGTCTCAAACTCCTGACCTCAGGTGATCCACCCACCTTGGCCTCCCAAAGTGTTAGGATTACAGGCATGAGTCTAAACTCCTTTTCTTTATAAATTACCCATTCTTGGGTAGTTCTTTTTTTGTTTTTGAGACAGAGTCTCACTCTGTCTCATCTGTACACACCCATCTTATGCACGTTTAAGATACTTTGCAACTTAAAACTTAAAAGTTTCAATTCCTTTATCTTCACCTGACAGTTATTTTGTTATATCTGAAGGTGCTTTATAAAGATTTTCAGAAAGTTCAGTTTTCCATTTTTCACTAATTCATGTAATGATGCAATCAAATCTTTAAACATAAACTTCTGTGCCTTGGTACAAACACTTCTAAGAATTTATGTAATAGAACTTCTGAGTCAAAGAGCACAAACTTTTAAAATTTGACAGGCAGTTCCAGATCATCATGGTACCAAATCATCATGGTAGTACATGTATTTTATGGTCAATAAATTTATTAAAGAAAGGAAGAAATCATTTGAGTATAAATCATGCCTTTCACTTTTATGAAAACTAAAGCAGCCTGGCGCAGTGGCTCATGCCTGTAATCCCAACACTTTGGGAGGCTGAGGTGGGCGGATCACTTGAGGTCAGGCGTTCGAGACCAGCCTGGCCAACATGGTGAAAACCCATCTCTACTAAAAAATACAAAAATTAGCCGGGCATGGTGGCGTGCACCTGTAATTCCAGCTATCCGGGAGGCTGAGGCAGGAGAATAGCTTGAACTTGGAAGGCGGAGGTTGCAGTTGCAGTGAGCTGAGATTGTGCCACTGCACTCCAGCCTGGGCAAAAGAGCAAGGCTCCATCTCAAAAAAAAAAAAAAAAAAAAACCAAGAAAAAGCGATGTATGATTCTAGACCGTATGTCTAGTATATATTAGTCCGTTTTCACACCGCTATAAAGAATTCCAGCACTCTGGGAGGCCAAGGCGGGCGGATCACCTGAGGTCGGGAGTTCAAGACCAGCCCGGCCAACATTGCTTGCTTTCAGTTCTTAATCTTCAGTCCACCCCTATTTTTCAAAATAAAAATAACAGACTGTCTCTGGATGCCCTTTTTAGCATTTTGATGATCAAAGGTTTAAGCTTTTGCCAACTACGCTACAGAAATTTCTTTTGACTCACAGGAAGTCATACCAAGGCCAATCAAGGGACTTGTGAGAGGACAGGGGAAGGCAGCCCCTTGAGTGACAGTTCTAATGGGCACTTTTCTTTACAGCTTTCATGTATATTTTTGACAGCTCTAGAGAAATATACATATAATATAAATATTATATAAATATATATTATATAAATATTATATATTATTTTATTTTATTTTTTTGAGACAGAGTCTTGTACTGTCACCCGGGCTGGAGTGCAATGGTGTGATCTCTGCTCACTGCAGCCTCCGCCTCCCAGGTTCAAGCAATTCTTCTGCCTCAGCCTCTCGAGTAGCTGAGATTACAGGTGCTTGCCACCATGCCTGGCTTATTTTTTGTATTTTCAGTAGAGATGGGGTTTCACTATGTTGGCCAGGCTGGTCTCGAACTCCTGACCTTGTGATCTGCCCACCTTGGCCCTCCCAAAGTGCTGGGATTACAGGCGTGAGCCACCGTGCCTGGCAGCTCTGGCTATATTTTAAAGCATATCTGTACCCATTGAGAGCTTCATACTGGTTTATAAATCCGGCTTAGGAGATGGAGAAACCCAGGTTTGAATCCTGGCTCCACCAGGTGGTGTGTGACTTCAGGCAAATAACTTAACCTCTCTGGCTCAGTTTTTTCAATTCTAAAATGAGAATGTTGTTAGTTTCTAGAAATTGGATCTGTTGTGGGGTACAAATGAGGTCATGCACAGCACCTCACACAGAGGAGACCCAAACTGATCTTGCCACATGGCTGCTGCATACACTTACCCTTGTCAGAGTTATTTTTGCCTCAACCTGAATTTTTATCTCAGCATGCTTTTTACCCATCTCCACTACTCTTATGTGAAAACAAAGGCAGTATTCAAAGGTATCATAAATGTATTAACTGGAGTCCTACTGGAATGGAATAACTGGAATTCCATAGACTGAGCAGGGACCTTTTTGTATGGGAATTTAATAATATTTACCAATTTTAAATGTTCAGGCCCTTTTGACTCAGCCGTTCTACTTCTAAGAACATGTTGCAATAGAGGTATTCAAACAGGGCACAAATTTTATGTACAAAGATTTTATTGAAACATTGAAGTTGGAAACTATGCACACACACTGTAGGTGAGAGAAATCAGCTGTGGTATATCTATTTGAGGGAATACTCTTGTCAAAATGCAGTAGGGACATTTGAGTAATATAAGATATCCAAGTTAAGGTAAAAAAGCAAATTAGGATGTTATTTATTGTATCCATTTATTGTTTTAAATTTTTTTTTTTTTTTTTTTGAGACGGAGTCTCGCTCTGTCGCCCAGGCTGGAGTGCAATGGCACGATCTCTGCTCACTGCAAGTTCCGCCTTCCGGGTTCACCCCATTCTCCTGCCTCAGCCTCCCGAGTAGCTGGGACTACAGGCGCACACCACCATGCCCAGCTAATTTTTGTATTTTTTTAGTAGAGATGGGGTTTCACCATGTTAGCCAGGATGGTCTCAATCTCCTGACCTCGTGATCCGCCTGCCTCGGCCTCCCAAAGTGCTGGAATTACAGGTGTGAGCCACCGCGCCCGGCTCTTGTTTTAAATTTTTACTACATTTTTTTTTACTCACAGAATATGTCTGCCTGACCTTTCTGTTTTTCCATGTCTGTCTTTTCACTGGGCTTCTGTCATTCTTCTTGAGCATTTGGCTTGAAAGAACTAAGTACTGAAGCTGTTTGGGTGTAGCACTAACTTTAGGTTAGGTAGGTAGTTGATTGTAGAGGTCTAAATTACTTGGTCATGTATAAGTTTTTGTGATTAACCTTGGTAATTCCTAGACGAATTCTTGATATTTCCAGATTTGTTAGCATACTGTTGTACTTTAATTTTTCTCTTGTCTAGGTATCCTTTCCTATTTCAATTTTATTGGAAAATAGGCAAAAGTTATTCCTTATATTCAAAGAACCAGCCCTTTTGTTATTTCTGGAGTGTTTTTGTTAAAAATATTTTCTTCAGAGGAAACCAAAGGCTTAAAGTTGTTTAGTTAAGGGCCAGGCGTAGTGGATCACCTGAGGTCAGGAGTTGGAGACCAGCCTGACCAATATGGTGAAACCCAATATTACTAAAAAGACAAAAGTTAGCTGGGCATGGTGGCACACGCCTGTAATCCCAGCTACTCAGGAGGCTGAAGCAGAAGAATTGCTTGAACCCAGGAGGTGGAGGTTGCAGTGAGCCAAGATTGTGCCACTGCACTCCAGCCTGGGAGACAGAGCAAGACTCTGTCTCAAAAAAAAAAAAAAAAAGGTAAACAATTAACTGAATTTTTCCTTTAAAGATTTAAGATGATAGTAGTTGAGATTTTTCTTAAAAAATGTAAACAAATGAGGTAGCAGAAAGGATACAGCCCAGCTACTTTGGAGTGGGATTGATTTTTCACCTGTGTCATAGGTAGGAGTCTAGAGAGACAAAGAGACTCTCAGATTTAAATAAACACGATTAAAATTCCTACCAAACAGGGTGAGTAAACTGTGACCTATGGAATGGCCTCCTGGTAAGTCTGCATTGGGGGACAAGCGAGTGGCACGGCCTGTGTGTCTGATGTGGGGTTCTGCCGTTGGTGATCAGTATCTCTCCATGGATTTATGGTGCTTAGTGCTCTGCTCTTTGCCTCTGCTCTGGGCTCACAGGAAAAAGGTGGAACCATTAGTGCCACTAGTGATCTCCATGTGGGAAGAGTGATGTCATTTGGTAGTCCTACATTAAATGGCACAAATTGGTTTCTACATCTAGTAAAGCTGTCAGAGCCCAGTGTTACTGTTTTCTTTGGCTGATTTTTGAAAACGGCTTAAAATTTTAAAGATTCTACCTAGTTCCTGAGATTTTTGAAAGCAAAACTGTTGCTCTGCGGTTGTTTGAGACTTTTTAAGAATTTCAGGACGGGCGCGGTGGCTCACGCCTGTAATCCCAGCACTTTGGGAGGCCGAGGTGGGCAGATCACCATGTCAGTAGTTTGAAACCAGGCTGACCAACATGTTGAAACCCTGTCTCTACTAAAAATACAAAAATTAGCCAGGCATGGTGGTACACACCTGTAATCCCAGCTACTCAGGAGGCTGAGGCAGGAGAGTCGCTTGAACCTGGGAGGCAGAGGTTGCAGTGAGCCAAGATCGTGCCACTGCCCTCCAGCCTGGGCAACAGAGCAAGACTCTGTCTCAAAAAAAGAAAATAATTTCAGAAAAGTGTTTAGGTTAAAAAATTAGAAATTAGGAGCTGTCTATGGCTGTGTGTATACATACTACAGTATTGATGGGTTAACTTGAGTACTTGGGAGCTGAATTTATAGTATTATGCAATAGGAATCTAAGATTCAAGAGAATCCCATGAAAGTGTTTATCAAGTAGTTCATGTCTAAGTTGTGTAAGACAAAATATCTTCTAATATTTCTAGAAACATTCGCTGATTGGGTATACATACTGGGTTTTTTTCTTTCTTTCCTTTTTTGTTTTTTCTTTTTTTTTTTTTTGAGACAGAGTTTCACTCTCACCCAGGTTGGAGAGCAGTGGTGTGATCTCAGCTCACTGCATCCTGAACCACCTGGGCTCAAGTGATCCTCCGATCTCAGCCTCCCCTGAGTATCTGGGACCACAGGCAAGCGCTACCATACCTGGCTAATTTTTGTAATTTTTGAAGAGATGGGGTTTTGCCATGTTGCCCAGGCTGGTCTCAAACTCCTGGGCTCAAGCAGTCCACCCACCTTGGCCTCCCAAAGTGCTGGGATTACAGGCAGGAACTACTGTGCCTGGCTTTTTTTTTTTTTTTTTTTTTTTTTTTTAACAAAAGCATATTACTGGCTTCTTCAGTTGTGGCTCATTTCAATAACTATTTCTTGTAATATGTGTCTTGGAACTAGCTTATCCTTGGAAGTGTTTTTCTTATCGTTAGAAGGTAAACAAAGTGGAAAATGCATAAATTATGTGCACTGCTTCTATACTTTAGAACTGTTAGTTGGCTGGTAACATTGCTGAACCTTGAACCTTGAACCTTGAATTGGCCTTTTTAGGAGCCCAGTCGCTGTGAACTCTTGAGTAAATGTGTCCTTTATCCCTGCAAGGACTATTTGAAAAGAGACTCAGGAAGGGCACAACTGGCTTGAAGTGGGAAGTAGTGAAGGAATGAGGTGCATAGATAAAATCCATTTATGAATGACCTTTCAGGAGTTAGCCTACAAAATATTTTCTAATTTCTTCATGTATAAAATGCAAAGGGGGCTGGGCACAGTGGCTCACGCCTGTAATCCCAGCACTTTGAGAGGCCAAGGCGGGTGGATCATTTGAGGTCAGGAGTTCAAGACCAGCCTGGCCAACATGGTGAAACCCTATCTCTACTAAAAATACAAAACAAACAAACAAACAAACATTAACCGGGTGTGGTGACAAGTGCCTGTAATCTCAGCTCCTTGGGAAGCTGAGGCAGGAGAGTAGCTTGAACCCAGGAGGCGGAGGTTGCAGTGAGCCAAGATCGTGCCATTGCACTCTAATCTGGGCAACAAGAGTGAGATTCCATCTCAAAAAAAAAAAAAGCAAAGGGAAGGCACAGATGGAAGGAATAAGGAATTCTGTGGGAAAGCATCTTATGGCATCTTACCACTAAAGTGAATTAGCTGTCTCCTAATCCTGTCCTATGCTTGGATGTGATAACTATTGAATGACAGTGTTAAGGTTTCATACAATTTAGTCATATGTACAAAATTCAGCTTTTCTCTTAAACACTTCACTATGTATGTGTTTAAGGAGTGAAACCTACATAGATAAGGTGTGGAGCTGGCATCCTTGAGTTCTGTTGTGTTTGATATGTAGCCCAGAATTTCATTTACTTGTTAAGAATCTACCTTGAGAGTGGTAGGGGGATCTTACTTAATTTTTAAAGCAAGCATGTCCCGCTATTCTAATATGATTAAACTTTGCAACATCTACATATCTTTTAAATTCATAACTCAGTGACATTTTAAAGTTTAAGGCAACAGTAGAGAAAAGTGAAATTTTAAATACCACTGTTTTCAGGATGACTGTATGAGATCTTCTTGACCTATTAGGTAAGCTCTTATCAACTTCTTATGGTAGCTTTTCCTTAAACTTTCCTGGTATTCCTGCTGCATGAGAAGGTGTCCATCCTAAAGCTAATGTTAACAAAAGCCTGATTTGTAGCAAATAAACATGCGTGTCCTGGCTTTCTTTTCTAACAGCAATCAGAAACAGAGACTGTTCATCTGTTTATCCCAGCTCTATCAGTCGGTGCCATCATCGGCAAGCAGGGCCAGCACATCAAGCAGCTTTCTCGCTTTGCTGGAGCTTCAATTAAGGTACTGTTCTACCAGCTGTGGTTCTCTGGTTCTTTAAGTAAGTTACAGAAATATGAATCTTCTTGCCACTTTATAATTTGAATCGAATGTAGAAGACACTATTAGGGTTACATAAGGATATGAAGAAAACCCCAAACAACAGTGGCTTACACCAAGGAGGCTAACTTCTCTGTGCAGAAAACACAGTTTGGAGGTGAACATCCGGGCTGGGTGTTGGCTCTGCCCCCACCAAGTCCTTGGACCTAAGTTCCTTCCAAGCCACCTTCCCCAGGTACAGCCTTGGTCCCTCATGGTTCCAGATTGACACCATTCAGTGCCCCAAGAATCAGGTCTGTTGCCTAGCCAGTAGGAGAGGAGAACACAATAAAGAGCTTTTCTCCTACGGAAGTTTCTTGTTAGCTACTATGGGATATTTCTACTTATATTCCATTGCCTAGAACTTGGCCAGACGAAGTTGAAGGGACAAAATACAGGCTATGCACAGTCAGCTAAACATTTTGTAACTACAGAAGTTAACAAACCAGAGGATAACTAATGGTGTCTGCCATAATAGATAACTGTGTGTTCTGAAGATTCTGTATTTTGATGCCTTATTTAAGGAAAATAAAGGTTGGCCAGGTGCGGTGGCTCACACCTGTAATCCCAGCACTTTGGGAGGCCAAAGCAGGCAAATTGCTTGACCCCAGGAGTTGAAGACCAGACTGTGCAACGTGGTGAGACCCCATCTCTACAAAAAAAAAAAAAAATTTAATTAGCCAGGCATGGTGGCACGCACCTGTAAGTCCCAGCTAGTTGGGAGGCTGAGGTGGGAGGAACACTTGAGCTTGGGTGGTTGAGGCTGCAGTGAGCTATGATCACACCACTGCACTCCAGCCTAGGCCACAGAGTAAGACCCTGCCTCAGACAAACAAAGGCATGTGGTGTGCAGTATCCTTGAAACTTAGGGTACAGAGACTCCTAGAGTGTGTTGCATACACAGGAAGCCCAAGGAGCTCTGATGCAAGTGGGCCAAAGACCGTACTTTGAGCACCACTGTGGTGTAGTGAACACAGGCAACGGAGGCAGACTCAGCTCTCCCTCTAGCTCTGTTAGCTGTGTGATCATGGTCCAGATAACTCAACTTCTCCAGCCTTCCATTTCCGCATTTGTGAAGTGAGGTAATACTTCATCAGGATGTGGTGAGGATTAGCTAAGAGACAGCACGTGGAGGTCTCCATTAGGGCCCGGCACAGAATAAGTATATAGTATATGCAGGAGGGAGGCCTAAATGGTGAACCCACAGGAATTGCTGCCTCTCCCTAATTTCCTTCACGAAGGCTTTAATTCTGCATTTCAGCCAGTCACACACAACTGTTAGGCTGGTTGGCCCAAGATGCCTATCAGTGATACCTGAAAGTATCATAACTTGTTGTTGGGTCTGTTACAGATTGCTCCAGCGGAAGCACCAGATGCTAAAGTGAGGATGGTGATTATCACTGGACCACCGGAGGCTCAGTTCAAGGTATGTGCTCTAGAGTATGTGCTATGTCCACAGGTAACAAATGCACAGGTAGTCCATAACCTGGCGTCTCCCTTAAATATGTCTAAATCTCAGAAAGAGTCAATGGAAATTCTAAGAGCAGAGTAGAATCACACTCAAAATTATATTTCAAAATTAACCAAAAGTCTTTAATTTTGAGAGTTCTGTACTGGTTGCTGGGTTTACCTGTCTCTCAAAGGTTAATTTTGCTCAATGGCTTGTAATCCTATGCTAAGGTGAGACCTTAAAATTTACAAACCTGCCAGGTTAATATGCCTTGGAAATTTGTTTTCAGGTGTTTTCCCTCCTGTCCCTGAGATTGCCTACACTTGAATTAAAATGCCCCCTTTTTCCTTACCCTTGGATTATCTCTGTTAGATCCTGCCCATAGACTACAAATCTCTCTAATCCCTGGGATCTTAGAGATAGGAATGGCAGGAGCTCTTGTAGCATTTGTCCTGGTATGAACCATTGCACGTTTATTGGGATTTGAGGTCTTTGGGGCTGCAGTGTGCCTTTCAATGTCCACTGAGAGGTGGTAGAGCAGAGACTTGGCAGCCAGGCTGCTAGTTCAAATCCTAGCTCTGCCATTTGCCTTGTATGACATTGGGCAAGTTACTTAACCTTTTTCTGTAAAACCAGGGATAAGAGCACCTACATCCTAAGGTAGTTTAAGGTTTACACAATATATGAAATGTTTAGAAAAGTGCCTAACACATGGGCAGCACAAAATTAGCGTGCTGGGGGTATTCAACAGACTATGGATGAATCAGACTAAGACCATGCCAAATTCATAAATATATTCCTTTTAGTGTATGATTTCTCCCATAAAATTTAGTATGGGTGTCTTATTTTAGAACATTGAGTGGCTATGTAAGAAGACAACTATTTAACCTTAAGCTGTAGTTTTTTTTTTTTTTTTCTTTTTTTTGAGACAGAGTCTCACTCTGTCGCCTAGGCTGGACTGCAGTGGCGTGATCTCAGCTTACTGCAAACTGCACCTCCTGGGTTCCAGCGATTATCCTGCCTCAGCCTCCCGAGTAGCTGGGATTACAGGCATGTGCCGCCACACCCAGCCAATTTATTTTTAGTAGAGATGGGGTTTCACCATGTTGGCCACGCTGGTCTCAAACTCCTGACCTCAAGTGATCCGCCCACCTTGGCCTCCCAAAGTGCTGGGATTACAGGCATGAGCCACTCTGCTCCTGGCCAAGCCTTAGTTTTCTTAGCCTTAAAGTGTTAACAGTAACTAGTAACAGTGCATACAGTTCTCTCCCCACCCCACCTGTCTCCCTTAAATCAAACAAACAAAAAAATCTCTTTGACTTCTGTTTTCTCTGGGCCATTTTTTCACTAAAAACCCAAAGCTGCCTTCACTTCATTTATGGGAAGAATGGGAAACGAAGGAGGTGCTTTGAGATGTAGGTGGTTAGGTGAAGAAAGAAAATCATGCGAAGAAATTCCTTCACAGCAGCCTTGTGATCCAGGAGTTCAAATCTTAACTCAGAATTGTTGAAAACTGCTTCCTATCCCAAACCTTTAGGGTCACTTTTAGTTTGAAATCTTAAAAGATAAATACAAACATGTCTTTCCTTGGTGCCGAGCTTTTAGTATTATAAGTGGAATTACTGTCCAGCAATTCCTACGATGCTTGTATGATAGGAACTTCAAAGTTCTTTCCCTGTATTCTCTAATAAAACTCATGTTTTATAGTTAACTTAAATGTAACACTTAAGCCATAGTAGTTAAATTTCATTTATGTGATTGGTGACAATGCTAAATAAATGTTTTATTTTAGAGATCTAAGCAATGGTAAACCTCCTACCCCGTATTTTTTCTTACAAATTCAAGAGCTTCAGTTTTGGAGGACTGTGTATCCCTAGTGTCTTTTTGACTGTGTTAATAGTAATATCTACATCATTGGCTTGAGGCATTAAGGATCAATGGAATATAGGGTATCGAGATGAATTTGGTTTTGTCTTTAGTGCCCTAAAATGAGCTCAGCTTTCTGAATCAGTGAACACGTGTTGGGTACTATTGTTTTTTGTGTTTTACCCTGGCAGCTTGTCAAACCAACTCTCGGGCTCCTTTCTCCTTTGCTGACTAATGGTTGTATGTAATAGGTTGTTTATATATAATAGGTTGTTTATATAGTTGCATGCAGTAGGTGATAGGATGTATTGACTCTAAATATCAGAAGTGTCTTGGCCAGGCGCGGTGGCCCACGCCTGCTATCCCAGCACTTTGAGAGGCCTAGGTGGGTAGATCACTTGAGTCCAGGAGTTCGAGACCAGCCTGGCCAACATGGCAAAACTCCATCTCTACTAAAAATACAAAGATTAGCCGGGCATGGCGGTGGGTGCCTGTAATCCCACCTACTTAGGAGGCTGAGGCAGGAGAGTCACTTGAACCCAGGAGGCAGAGGTTGCAGTGTGCTGAGATCGCACCACAGAGAAAAAGACTCTGTCTCTTTAAAAAAAAAAAAAAAAAAAAAAAAAAGCAGGGCACAGTGAGTGGCTCACGCCCGTAATCCCAACACTTTGGGAGGCCAAGGTGGGTGGATCACCTGAGGTCAGGAGTTCAAGACCAGCCTGGCCAACATGGTGAATCCCCGTCTCAACTAAAATAACAACAAAAAATTAGCTGGGTGTGGTGGCAGGCACCTGTAATCCCAGCTAGTTCGGGAGGCTGAGGCAGGAGAATCGCTTGAACCCGGGGGGTTGGAGGTTGCAGTAAGCCGAAATCACGCCATTGCACTCCAGCCTGGATGACAGGGTGAGAGACTGTCTCAAAAAAGAAAAAAGTGTCTTATCTTGATGTTGTAGCCTCTTCAAAATATTCAAAGGAAAAACCACCTTTCTAAGAGTATGAAACACATTTAAATTGAAAACATTTTTCTCAGCAGGTTTCTAACTGGCCCATGTAGACATGAGCTTGACTTTTAGTGAGCTTGCCATAGCTGACTCTGCAGTTCTGTCTCTTTTGCTCAAAAAAAAAAATGTGACCGGGTGTGGTGGCTTGCACTGGTAATACCAACACTTTGGGAGGCCAAGGCAGGACTCTTGAGCCCAGGAGTTTGTGATGAGCCTGGCAACATAGCAAGACCCCCATCTCTATAAAAATTAGTGGCACAGCGGCTCACACCTGTAATTCTAGCACTTTGGAAGGCTGAGGTGGGCAGATCACTTGAGGTCAGGAGTTCGAGACCAGCCTGACCAACATGGTGAAACCCCATGCCTACTAAAAATGCAAAAATAATTAGCCAGGTGTGGTGGCCAGTGCCTGTAGTCCCAGCTACTCAGGAGGCTGAGGCAGGAGAATCACTTGAACCTGGGAGGCAGGGGTTACAGTGACCCAAGATCGTGCCACTGCACTCCAGCCTGGGCAACAAAGTAAGACTCCGTCTGAAAAAAAAAAAAAAAAAGTCAGGTGTGGTGTTGCATGCCTGTAGTCCCAGCTGCACTCAGGAGGCTGAGGTAGGAAGATCGCTTGAGCCCAGGAGGTTGAAGCTGCAGTGAGCTATGATTGCACCATTGCACTCCAGCCTGGACAACAGAAGAAAGACCCTGTCTCCAAAAAAAAGGAAAAATGCAATAAAATGCAATTAATGTCTCATGGCCAACATGAGAAGTTTTACCAATATCACGATTTTAGTACAAATGGCCATTTGCCCACAAAAATTTATTTTTATTAGGTTATTAATTGCATTTAACTGTTTTCTTCAGAAGAATATGGCTTATCCTTCTTTCACCAAGCACTCAGTTGCCTCTACTGTGATGGGCAGTAGTTATTGCCAACCTTTTAGGGCTTCTAACTGCTCTCTTCTGTGTTATTTTCAACAATCTATGAAACGTAGATGTATCACTGCAAAGGGCTATCCCACTTGGATTTGGGCCATCTTTCAAGTTAACTGACCTTTTCCATTTCATACATGAATGACACTAATAGGATGTGTTTTCATCTGTAGGCTCAGGGAAGAATTTATGGAAAAATTAAAGAAGAAAACTTTGTTAGTCCTAAAGAAGAGGTGAAACTTGAAGCTCATATCAGAGTGCCATCCTTTGCTGCTGGCAGAGTTATTGGAAAAGGAGGCAAAACGGCAAGTACTTCAGCAAAACCTGTGCAGTGGTATGAAAGGGAAAGCGTTGAAAGGTACTTAGGAGTTCCAAGTCCCCGAATTTTGGCTAATTTATAAAAAGCAGGACCATCTTGACCAAGGTTTGGAGAAGATTGCCTTTTGTTTCCTGTCTGAGTGTTGGTGCCAGCTATTAGTGAACGTAATGCATCTCTTTCAGATCACTTTGTGTGAGAGGATTGTCCTATATTTATAAAGGGCATTTAACGTTCTCCTGATAAAACTTTAGCTTTTTATTGAACAGACACTTAACAGGAATTTTAAAAATTTCATCTACAGCTCGTTACATCTGTAATGGAAAAAAAGCAAACTGTTTCTAGTCTCTAATACATATAACTTGTAAGTGGGTTTCAAAGCTATTTATAATTTTGAAGTGATTGAGTACATACACTTTGGAATCAGACTCAAGATTTGAATCTGGTTTTGCCATTCACTTGTATAACTGGACAAATCAATTTCTTCGGATGAGCCTTAATCATCTTGAAGTGGGGATAATTCTAATAACCTCATGGAATTACCACTGGATTAAATGAAATTTGTAAAGCCATACATAGCTCAGTGTCTGGCGCACAGTAAGTGCTTAGGAAGTAAGTTTTTTAAACTGCCCTTTAATGTGATTTATATTTATCTTTCAGGTGAATGAACTTCAGAATTTGTCAAGTGCAGAAGTTGTTGTCCCTCGTGACCAGACACCTGATGAGAATGACCAAGTGGTTGTCAAAATAACTGGTCACTTCTATGCTTGCCAGGCAAGTGGGCTCTAAAATAAGCTTTGTATCTTTCTCACATGGAAGCAATTCTCCCACAGGTGCTCCTACCTGATAGAATTAGTTAAGGTTGTTTGATGCTTAAGACTTTTCATCTCCCTTTTAGCAAGTGATTTCAGAGACTACTAGCAAACTGACTAGTATGTATTTTTAATCATCAAATGGATTTCTATTTGAAATTGTTGAAATGAAGGAGTACAATAACTTTTAGTAGCTTTTGATCAAGTGGAATTTCAAAGCTCTGTCCTTTTCTAGGTTGCCCAGAGAAAAATTCAGGAAATTCTGACTCAGGTAAAGCAGCACCAACAACAGAAGGCTCTGCAAAGTGGACCACCTCAGTCAAGACGGAAGTAAAGGCTCAGGAAACAGCCCACCACAGAGGCAGATGCCAAACCAAAGACAGATTGCTTAACCAACAGACGGGCGCTGACCCCCTATCCAGAATCACATGCACAAGTTTTTACCTAGCCAGTTGTTTCTGAGGACCAGGCAACTTTTGAACTCCTGTCTCTGTGAGAATGTATACTTTATGCTCTCTGAAATGTATGACACCCAGCTTTAAAACAAACAAACAAAAAAAGGGTGGGGGAGGGAGGGAAAGAGAAGAGCTCTGCACTTCCCTTTGTTGTAGTCTCACAGTATAACAGATATTCTAATTCTTCTTAATATTCCCCCATAATGCCAGAAATTGGCTTAATGATGCTTTCACTAAATTCATCAAATAGATTGCTCCTAAATCCAATTGTTAAAATTGGATCAGCATAATTATCACAGGAACTTAAATGTTAAGCCATTAGCATAGAAAAACTGTTCTCAGTTTTATTTTTACCTAACACTAACATGAGTAACCTAAGGGAAGTGCTGAATGATGTTGGCAGGGGTATTAAACGTGCATTTTTACTCAACTACCTCAGGTATTCAGTAATACAATGAAAAGCAAAATTGTTCCTTTTTTTGAAAATTTTATATACTTTATAATGATAGAAGTCCAACCGTTTTTTAAAAAATAAATTTAAAATTTAACAGCAATCAGCTAACAGGCAAATTAAGAATTTTACTTCTGGCTGGTGACAGTAAAGCTGGAAAATTAATTTCAGGGTTTTTTGAGGCTTTTGACACAGTTATTAGTTAAATCAAATGTTCAAAGATACGGAGCAGTGCCTAATATCTGGAGAGCAGCACTACCATTTATTCTTTCATTTATAGTTGGGAAAGTTTTTGATGGTACTAACAAAGTGGTCGCAGGAGATTTTGGAACGGCTGGTTTAAATAGCTTCAGGAGACTTCAGTTTTTTGTTTAGCTACATGATTGAATGCATAATAAATGCTTTGTGCTTTTGACTATCAATACCTAAAGAAAGTGCATCAATGAAGAGATGCAGGATTTTCAACTGACCGGCAAAAAGCAAGCTTTAGCTTGTCTTACAGGATGCTTAGTTTGCCAGTACACTTCAGACCAATGGGACAGTCATAGATGGTGTGACAGTGTTTAAAGGCAACAAAAGGCTACATTTCCATGGGGCCAGCACTGTCATGAGCCTCACTAAGCTATTTTGAAGATTTTTAAGCACTGATAAATTAAAAAAAAAATAAATTAGACTCCACCTTAAGTAGTAAAGTATAACAGGATTTCTGTATACTGTGCAATCAGTTCTTTGAAAAAAAAGTCAAAAGAGAGAATACAAGAAAAGTTTTTGGGATATAATTTGAATGACTGTGAAAACATATGACCTTTGATACTGAACTCATTTGCTCACTCCTTGACAGCAAAGCCCAGTATGTACAGTTGTGTTGGGTGTGGGTGGTCTCCAAGGCCACGCTGCTCTCTGAATTGATTTTGAGTTTTGTTTGTAAGATGATCACAGTCATGTTACACTGATCTAAAGGACTTACATATATAACCCTTTAAAAAAATAACTTCTGCCTCATTCTTATTTCAAGATGAATTTCTATACAGACTAGATGTTTTTCTGAAGATCATATCAATTAGACATTTTGAAAATGATTTAAAGTGTTTTCCTTAATGTTCTCAGAAAACAAGTTTCTTTTGTAGTTTTAACCAAAAAAGTGCCCTTTTTGTCACTGGATTCTCCTAGCATTCATAATTTTTTTTTCATACAATGAATGAAAATTGCTAAAATCATGGACTGGCTTTCTGGTTGGATTTCAGGTAAGATGTGTTTAAGGCCAGAGCTTTTCTCAATATTTGATTTTTTTCCCCAATATTTGATTTTTTAAAAATATACACATAGGTGCTGCATTTATATCTGCTGGTTTAAATTCTGTCATATTTCACTTCTAGCCTTTTAGTATGGCAAATCATATTTTACTTTTACTTAAGCATTTGTAATTTGGAGTATCTGGTACTAGCTAAGAAATAATTCTATAATTGAGTTTTGTACTCACCATATATGGATCATTCCTCATGTATAATGTGCCCCAAATGCAGCTTCATTTTCCAGATACCTTGACGCAGAATAAATTTTTTCATCATTTAGGTGCATCTTGTTGTGTAATATGTTTTATTTTTGGTTTTCAATTGAATGTGAATGTTCTGAATTTGAGTTTTTCAAACTCTAGGCAGATTTCTGTTATACCATGTCCAGCCATGGTACTTAATGTGAACCTTGATAATACTCTTGCATATGAACTAAGAACTAGAGCTTTCAGAGTTTTTCCTAACACTTCGTTTACTTTCTTCTGTTACTGGAGTATTCTGGAAGGGTTACAGAAGTCCTCCTAGAAGAATATTATCACTGCAAAGAAAATATATAAAAATAGGACCAGTGGGCTATGTTTTATATTATTTTTTAAAATTTTTGCCATTCCATTAAACAGGGTTAAGATTTACATTTAAGCTAAATTAAAAATCTGAGCAGAGAACTCAAGCACAGGAGCCAGTGCTACCTCCAGGAAATTCTGATGACATTTCCAGGGATAAAGGCAGCATGTCATAAGTTTTGGTGGTAGAGTGTACTGATTTTTGGTTGCAGGTATTAGCTCACTTACCTACAGTCTCTGCATGCCAGTTAGCAGGAGTGCCCATGAGGTACACAAGCCTTGTCCTAAGAGCAGCCTAACCAAGGAGACGGGCTTTAGGAGCTGCATTTTCCAATAAGTGACTCAATCCAAATCTGAAATGACTAACGCAGTGCATAAAATATTTTATTCGCATTTTAACTCCACTGGAGTCACAGATGAAGTATCATCTTCTATTCCAAGAATGAAGTCTTCAGGTACTGTCTCAGGTGCTATTTGAGCTAACTGGTCATCATAAGAACGTAGAGTCCATAATTTCTCTAATTCATAGATTTCTCTGGTTTCCGGAAGCATCAAATGAATCACCATGCTGCCTATCAGGGACAGATAAGAGATACAATGAAGGAATAGTTAATTTGCTTTTATTCTTACCTTACAACACACACTGGCTAACTCTAGGAATACAGCAGTGGTTCTCAAGTGTGGTTCCCAGATTAGCATCACTGTGGACCCCATCCCGGCAAAAATACCACAGAAGTGATGCTATGCCTTTCTCAGTGTACCTATAGGAGGCATATGTCAATATATAACATTGCTGGTGATAGTAACTTTATCGAAGAGACTAAAGGTGTCAGGATTCTCTTCAGTGACAATTCTCCATGGGTAACACACTTCTGCACATCTTTTGTGCAAAAACACTGACTGCCTTTTGTTTTGACTATCCAAGAATGTTTGTATCGTGAATATTCTTAACAGAAAGATACTGCCTCCCTCCAGGGCAAAGGGCAGCTTTGCTTACAGCAGCATTTCTCAATTAGGTAATAATGGTAATGTTTAGAGTCATTTTTGATTGTCACAATTGGAGAAAGGAGGATACTGCTAAACATCCTACCATGCACAAGAGACACCCCTCCCCGACGTGCAAAATTACCTGGTCCAAAACGTTAATAGCGACAAAAGTGAGAAACCATCAGAGCAAACGTAGGCCTGCTTCCTGCCAGTTATAAAATAACCTAGATACCCTCATCTGAGTTGCAGTTTTACAACTGTGTGTGCTGGTGTCATCTAGCCCGTGTTGCCCTATGGAATCCAGAGCTCAGGAAACCAGTACAAAATGGATGCTGGCTACTGCTGTTGAGTAATAAACTGTTCTTGTCTCTAACCCTCTAATAGTCTTCTACCAGTATCCATGAAAACTGGCGGGACAACGTATTAGCTTACAAGCAGAATAAAATCTCAGGTTCCTCAGTTCTTGACATATAGTTACGTTTTCCCCTTTGTAAATATTATCTTGTTAGGAGGTGCTTTAAAACTATGTACACATTAATACCCAAAGTTGTTAGATCTTTTCAAAATTCTACTCCTCTGCTCTTGTCCTTTCTTGTGCCTGGAATAACCTCATCCTCATCTCATTTACGCACTGCAGCCCCCAAACCTTCCTCTACCACTAAGGAATCTCTCCCGCCTCTACTGTGTTATCCTGTTGTCCACCACTTTCCTGATCTGTGTGGCTAGTAGATACACACCATGTAGTATATATCTTCTTCCAGGAGCGCATTATCTAGGGTACTTTGGTTTGGTTAGGTGAAAATTCTACATGTGAATAAGACCACCTGGATTATAACTAAAAAAACTTTTGTTACCTTAAACACACTTCAAAAATCTTACCTGGAAATACATTCATCAATTTGATCTCAATCCTTTTGCAACTGAAAACAATTCAAGATTAGCATAGTACCAACAGTTACCTGTAAAATACGCCAGAATAACTTACCAAAATCCACGCACAGCCAGTCATCAGTGTCCTTCCCTTCTATCTTAACATGAGGGTCACGTTTACATTTCAGGTGTTTGTACTGCAAAAAGCCAGGTAGTTTATTAAAGGGAGAGGGGAGGGGGGAAGCCTGTTCTTGCTGAAGGTCTGGTTTTTTTTTTGTTGTTGTTGTTTTTTTAATCTTACTCATTTCTCATTGCTATACTTTGCCCTGTGATGAATAACTTAGGGAAACTATTTCTCCCTCTAAATCTTACCTTCACCTCTCTCCCGAATTCTCCTGCCCCAGCCCTTCTGAGAGGGTCACCCCATTCATTCACCAAGGTGCCTCTGAGGCTGAAAAAAGCTAAGCTCAGTCAGCATTTGGTACCCACCTACATCCATCACTTGTGTTCATCCCAGCTTCCCTTCACCTTTAGGGACTGCAGATACCACCTTCTATTTATAAAGCCAGGTTGTTTCAGTGCCACTGATTTCACCTCATCTGCCTTCATGACATGTTAATGGGACCCCATCATCCTATAAGTGTGTTCAGTTCTTTTGTTAAAACAGATACACTAATATCAAACAAGATGGCAATTAAGTAAAAACTGTTACAAAAGACAAAGGACATCTCATATACATCATCCCCAAATCAAAGGAAACGATAATTAGGGCAGGAAAAAGACAAAATCAATGAAACTAGGATTTGGTTCTTAGAATGACTAAGAAAAAAGACAACTAAAATCTGAAATGAAAGAAGTGACACTACTGATTTTAGAGAAATGGGATTGTAAGAGTACTATGAGCAACTGTACACCAAACAACTGGGTAACCTAGACGAAATAGCAAAATTTCTAGAAACACAACCTACCGGCTGAATCATGAAGAAATATAAAGTTTCAATAGACCATAACTAGTATGGGGACTGGATCAGTAATCAAAAATCCCCCAACAAAAGTCCTAGACCAGATGGCTTCCCTGATGAGTTTTACCAAATATTTAAACAAGAATGCAATACTCAAATTCTCCCCAAAAAACTGAAGAGCAGGGAACACTTCCTAACTCATTCCATAAGACTAATACCCCTGATGAACATTTGATGCAAAAATCCTCAACAAAAATACTAGCAAACCAAACTCAGCACCATATTAAAAGGGTTATAGACCACGACCAAGTGGGATTTATTCCTGGAATGCAAGGTGGTTCAACATATAAAAACAGATCAATGCAATAACACCACATTAACAGAATGAAGAAAAAATCTATATGATAATCTGAACTGACACAGAAAAGGCATTTGACAAAATTCAATACCCTTTCACAATAAAGCACTCAACAAAGTAGGCATAAAAGGAAATTACCTCAACATCATAAAAGCCATGTAAGAAAAGCACACAGCTAATATATTCAATGGTGAGACTGAAAGCTTTCCTGTAAGATGAGGAACAAGACTAAGTATGCCTGCTTTTGCTACTTCTATTCAACACAGTATTGGAAGTTCTAGTCAGAGCAATTCGTCAATAAAAAAAAAAGGTATCCAAATTGGAAAGGAAGAAGTAAAATTATCTCTGAAGACAATACAACTTCATATGTAGAAAACCCCAAAGATTCCACAAAAAAAAAACCCAGTTAGGGCTACTAAACAAATTCAGCACACAAAAATCCATCGTATTTCTATACACTAACAATGAGCAACCTGAAAACAAAGTTTTTAAAATTCCATTTACAATAGCAGAATAATCCTTTTTTTTTTTTAATTGAGACGTTCTTGTTTTGAGTTTCGCTCTTGTTGCCCAGGCTGGAGTACAATGGCGCGATCTCGGCTCACAGCAACCTCCACCTCCCGAGTTCAAGCGATTCTCCTGCCTCAGCCTCCCAAGTAGCCGGGATTACAGGTGTGCACCACCACGCCCGGCTAATTTTGTATTTTTAGTAGAGACGGGGTTTCTCCATGTTGGTGAGGCTGGTCTCGAACTCCCGATCTCAGGTGATCTGCCTGCCTCAGCCTCCCAAAGTGCTGGGATTACAGACATGAGCCACCGTGACCAGCCTAGCAGAATAATCTTAACCACAGGAGCAAAAGACTTGTACACTGAAGACTACAAAACACTGCTGAAAGAACTTAAAGATGCCAGTAAATGGAAAGATACTTCATATTCATGGATGGGAAGACAATGTTGTAAAGATGCCAATACTACCCAATGCAGTCTACAGATTCAGTGCAATCTATATCAAGATCACAGTATTTTTTGAAGAAACAGAAAAATCCAACCTAAAATTTATGTGGGGCCGGGCACGGTGGTTCACACCTGTAATCCCAGCACTTTGGAAGGCCAAGGTGGGTGGATCACCTGAGGTTAGGAGTTTAAGACCAGCCTAGCCATAATGATGAAACCTCATCTCTACTGAAAATACAAAAAATTAGCTGGGCATGGTGGCAGGCACCTGTAACCTCAGCTACTTGGGAGGCTGAGGCAGGAGAATTGCTTGAATCTGTGAGCTGAGATTGTGCCACTGTACTACAGCCTGGGCAACAAGAGCAAAACTCCATCTCAAAAAAAAAAAAATTATATGGACTCTCAAGGAACCCCAAATAGCCAAAACAATCTTGTAAAAGAACAAAGTTGGAGTCTCATATTTCTTGATTTCAAAACTTAGAACAAAGCTATAGTAAACAAAACAGTCTGAAACTGGCAAAAAGACAGACATGCAGACTGATGAAACAGAATACAGAGCCCAGAAATAAACCCCTGTGCATATGGTCAAATGATTTTCAACAAGGGAGCCAAGACCATTCAATGCACAAAGGACAGTCCTTCCAACAAATGCTGCTGAGGAAATGTCCACATGGAAAACCTTACCACTTACAAAAACTAACTCGAAATGGGTTAAATATCTAAACAGGAGATCTAAAACTATAAAACTCTTAGAAGAAAACAGGGAAAACATGATACTGCTTTGGCAATTATTTATTGGATATAATACCAAAGACACAGGCAACAGAAGAAAAAATAAATTGGACTTCATCAAAATTAAATACTTCCGTGCATCAAAGGACACTCTAAAAAGAGTAAAAAGGCAACCCACAGAATGGCAGAAAACATCTGCAAATCACATATTTGATAAGGGATTAATATCCAGAATATATAGAGAGCTCCTACAACTCAACAACAAAACAACAAACAACCTGATTTTAAAATGGGCAAAGAGTCTGGGCAATATAGTGAGACCCTGTCTCTACAAAAAATAAATTAGCTGGGCATTGTGGAGTAACTCCTACCATTCTACCTTCTGTCTCTATGAATTTGACTACTCCTACTCCTCTAGTCCTAGCAACTTGGGAGGCTGAGGTGAGAGGATCACTCGAGCCCAGAAGTTCCAGGCTGCAGTGAGCTATGACCACACCACTGCACTGAAGCCTGGGTAACAAAGTGAGACACTGTCTCTTTAAAACAAACAAAAAAGCAAAGGACTTTTCTTCAAAGAATATATACAAATGGCCAATAAGCAAAAGAAAATATGCTAATCCTTAGGGAAATACAAATAAAAACCACAATGAGATATCACTTCATGCCCATTAGGATGGCTATTACCAAAACCAGAAAAGTGTTGATGAGGATGTGAAGACTGGAAACTCTGCACTGCTAGAGGAAATGTAAAGTGGTGTAGCCACTGTGAAAGAATACAGGAGCTCCTCAAAAAATTAAAAACATTCAGCTTTGTGCTAGGCTGGTGAACAGAAAAAAAAAAATTAAAAACAGAATCACTATATGATCCAGCAATCCCATTTCTTTGCACATACCCCAAAGCATTAAAAGCAAGGACATAAACAATTTTTTTTTTTTTTGAGACTGAGTTTCACTCTTGTTGCCCAGGCTGGAGAGCAGCGGCACAATCTCGGCTCACTGCAACCTCCACCTCCCAGGTTCAAGCGATTCTCGTGCCTCAGCCTCCCAAGTAGCTGGGATTACAGGCACCCTCCACCACACCCAGCTAATTACTGTATTTTTAATAGAGACAGGGTTTCACCATTTTGGCCAGGCTGGTCTTGAACTCCTAACCTCAGGTGAACTACCCACCTTGGCCTCCCAAAGTGCTGGGATTACAAGTGTGAACCCAGCCTTTTTTTGGTTTGTTTTTTGTTTTTTTGTTTTTTTTGAGACAGCGTCTTGCTCTGTCACCCAGGGTGGAGTGCAGTGGTACAATCTCAGCTCACTACAGCCTCAAGCTCCTGGGCTCAAGCAATCCTCCACCTTAGCATTCTGAGTAGCTGGGACTACAGGCACACACCACCAAGCCTGGCCAATTTTTTATTTTATTTTTTGTCTTTTTTGTAGAGATGGGGTTTCACCATGTTGCCCAGGCTGGTTTCAAACTTCTGAGCTCAAGCAATCCGCCCACCTTGGCCTCTCAAAATGCTGGGATTACAGGCATGAGCCACTGCA
Organism: Pongo pygmaeus; assembly: GCF_028885625.2. NCBI lineage: Eukaryota > Metazoa > Chordata > Mammalia > Primates > Hominidae > Pongo > Pongo pygmaeus. Next base: position 63,433,801 of record NC_072379.2, read on the forward strand.
CCCAGCCTCATGAACAGTATTTCTATACCCATATTTATACCAGCATTATTCACAATAGCCAAAAGGTGGAGGCAATCTAAGTGTCCATCAAAGAATAAAGGGATAAACAAAATGTGGTATATACGTAACATAGAGTATTATTCAGCCTTAAGAAAGAAGGAAATTCTGGCACATGCTACTACATGGATGAACCTTGAAGACATTATGCTAAGTCAGATAAGTCGGGCACAAATCTATGATTCTACTTTTATGAGATACTGAAAAGTAGTCAAATTCATAGAGACAGGCAGTAAAATGGTAGCTGCCTAGGGAAGGAGAAATGGGGAGTTATTGTTTAATGAGTTCAGAGTTTCGGTTTTGAAAAATGAAAAAAGTTCTGGAGATGGATGGTGGTAATGATTGCACATCAATGTGAAGGTACTTAAAGCTACTGAACAACATATTTTAAAATTATTAAATGGGCTGGGCACAGTGGCTCATGCCTGTAATCCCAGCACTTTGGGAGGCCGAGGTGGTCAGGAGTTTGAGACCAGCCTGACCAACATGGTGAAACCCCATCGCTATTAAAAATAGAAAAATCAGCCAAGTGTGGTGGTGGGTGCCTATAATCCCACCTACTCAGGAGGCTTAGGCCGGAGAATCACTTGAACCCGGGAGGCGGAGGTTGCAGTGAGCTGAGATCGAGCCACTGCACTCCAGCCTGGGTGACAGAGCGAGACTCTGTCTCAAAAAAGAAAAAAAGATTAAACAGTAGATTTTACGTTATATATATTTTACCACAAACAACAAAACTTTCTTGCCTTTGCATTTCTCTCCTCATCTAAAATCTTTGTAAAGGCAATTTCTATTTCTTTAATTCTTTCACAGAAACTTCTCTGTAAAACTTCCCATTCTTTTTACATCTGCAAGTCCAATGGTCACTAAGTCTTCTTACTTCATCCCACTGTTACATGTGACAGAGACCCTGGTATGCTGTCTTTATCTCTCTTCTTTATGCTTTCCTAGTTCTCTTCCTATCTCTCCAATTACCCCGTTTTTGGCTTCTTCTTCTGCTCTGTCATGTTGTACCAGGGTTTTGTGTACAGGCCCCACCTTTTTCTATTTTACAACCCTTCTCTATACAATCTCGGCTACTCTTGTGGTCTTCACTGCCTCCCCTATGGCCAGTTCTCAACAGACTAAGACTAAGAAAGGCATGATGGCCCTGTGGAATGGTACCAGAGTCAGCAAGGGGCTTCCAAGTACACTTTCTTCCTCATTCTGATTCAAATTCAGTGCAACTGGAAAACAATCCCGCTTTCTTTCCTCAACGAGACCTGTAAGGGCAAGGACTACATCTTTTTTGTTCTTACCTTCCCAATACCCCGTACAGTGCTTGGGAACACTGGGCATGCTCAAATCTTTGAATGAAACTCCAGGCCAGCACTGTCCAACAGAACGTTTTACAATTATGAAAATGCTTTATGGCCGTCCCATATGGTAGCCATTAGCCACACGTGGCTATTGAGCATTTGAAATACAGCTCATACAACTGCAGAACTGAATTTATATCTTATTTTATTTATTTATTTTTGAGACAGAGTCTGGCTCTGTCACCAGGCGGGTGTGCAGTGGCACGATCTCGGCTCACTGCAACCTCTGCCTCCCGGGTTCAATTGATTCTTCTGCCTCAGCCCCCCGAGTAGCTGGAATTACAGGGACACGCCACCATGCCCAGCTAATTTTTGTATTTTTAGTAGAGACGGCATTTCACCATGTTGGCCAGGACGGTCTTGATCTTTTGACCTTGTGATCCACCCACCTTGGCCTCTCAAAGTGCTGGGATTACAGGTTTAAGCCACCACGCCCGGCTGAATTTATATTTTAATTTATAATTAAATAGGCACATGTATCTAGTGGCTACCGCAATGGATAGTGCCTCTAGAAATCCCTCTGGTTATACTGTCTTCTAGCTTGCCTCAGGTTATAAAATATTATCTTCCGGCCAAGTGTGATGGCTCATGCCAGTAATCCTAGCACTTTAGGAGGCTGAGGCAGGAGGATACCCTGAGGTCAGGAGTTTGAGACCAGCCTGATCAACATGGAGAAACCCATCTCTACTAAAAATACAAAATTACCCGGGCGTGGTGGCGCATGCCTGTAATCCCAGCTACTCGGGAGGATGAGGCAGGAGAATCGCTTGAACCCGGGAGGCGGAGGTTGCAGTGAGCCGAGATGGCGCCATTGCACTCCAGCCTGGGCAACAAGAGCAAAACTCCATCTCAATTAAAAAAAAAAAGAAGAAAAAAAAAATCTTCCTTGCGGTCACAAGAGAAAAGAATTAGAACTATCCTAACTCAATAGGGCTAGATATTTGCTCCCATATCTTTCACTATCAAAGAACATAACATGAATTCATGCAAATTCTGAAAATTTGGGCTTCTTCTGTAACTTTTTATGATGGGTTTACTCTCTAAGTGTTGCTCCTTGGCCTGATGCACTGTCACTATTCCACTCAGTTGATGGTCCAAAAGAGAAAAGAAAGCATCCTACCATTTTCACAATGTAGAAGGCCATGGCATGTAAGTGTCGGGTAGAAGTTCCGCTACCAATCACAAAGTAATCTGTATATCTCATTTCTGGAGGAACCTGGATCACACAAATGTCTCTTGCATTTTCTTGCCTCAGAAGTGAAACCATCATATCGATGTCAAACTTGGGACCAGTATGATCTGAAATGCACAAATAGTTGTTTGTATCAGGACGGCCAAGCAGATAGACCTGTATGCACCCAGATGCCGGCAGCTGACTGTTCCTCCATGAGGGTGTTTAGATCCAAAGTGTTTTTACAGATAGCAGGGCAAAGGCCTCCTGGAAGCTGAACCTGGGCAGTAGTATCATAGCAGCGCTCAAGTTTTATGGTCAGGGTGCTCAGATTACGCAGAGCCACTATACATCCTTCGCTATTAACCATACTCAAGTAGAACCAGACATCAGTGACAAATGACTTTCTATTGACTAATACTTAAAAGGAGCAATACACCACAATCACAGAAATGCTGTACAAAGAAAAACAGCACCACAAGTTGGGTAGCAGGTGATATCCTGGAGCATATTAAATTGAATCTCAGTCATAACGGGTCACAGAATTGTGAGCTGGAAGGGCTCTTAGGTAGTATCTGGTCCACAACCTTCAACTGAGAGATGAAGAAACTGAGGCCTAGCAGAATTACTGTGGCCTACGATCAGTCACTGAAAGAGCTACATTTTTAAGTAATTATTATTTTGAACCTTCAAGTTTTCATATAAAACCACTGGTTTATTAACAACTGTTACCTGTGAAAATCTAATTTTTTTTCCCGTAAAGATTTAGATATTCTGATCTTCAGCTTGGAGTATTACAGGCTGTAAATTTAAAGCTCGCCCAAGTTCTAAAGCCGACTCCAAAGGACCTAGTAGCTAAGCCCACTAAGGCCTCTCCCTCTCATACTCTACATTCTTAGATGTGATCTGTTTACCATTCTTAAGTTTCTAAAAACATCAGCAATAACTAGAGGATATTAACTTGGATCCATCTCCTACTTGGCGCTTCCTACGCACCCCTTCGCACCCAGACCCTGGCTCCTCAGAATCCTCAAGCCCCAACAGTCCCCACAAACCCATTTCCCAGGATCCTAGGAAGAGCGTAAAAGGAAGTGAGGACGGTGAGACTGTGATGCCAAGGGTGGGAGGTGGCCGTCCGGGAGGCCGGGATTTTGCAGTTCATCTCTTGCCCTCAGTTTCTTCACTGTGAAACGGGAAGGTTGGCGCCAACAACCTCTGAAGTCCCTTCCAGCTCTGGATGTGCAGAAGTTTTGTGACTCCAAGAGAAATGCACAAAGAGGGGAACCCAGAGCCACCTTGGCTGGGACCTGACTCCAGACTGCCCGGAGAGGGTCGCCTTCGTTCTCCCCCACGCCCGTACCTGCCGCGTCCGATTCTGGGCGTCCCTCGTTGACCGTCCCCTCCGCCAGCTCCTCCAGCCCAGGCTCGCTGTGCAGGCCGCGGACAAAGTTTGGGGTCTGGCAAGCCCGGCAGAACGCTGCTCCTACGGGAAGCCGCTGCACGGCCAGCAGCCGAAGCCCGGGCTCGGCCCCAACCGCGGACCCCGCCATCGAGGAAACCGCCCTGCGCCACATTAGTGGCGCGAGCAGCCGCGCCACACGGCCGCCCGGCCCCATAGCAGCAGCCTCGCGTCGCCGTCGCGGGTGGGTGGCACTTCACGGAGCCCGGCCGGGAAATTCTACGTCGATGCGTGGGCGGAGTCAAGGCCTGAAGGACGGGCCATGGGCGGAGTCTGGAGCCCGTGAAGACGGCAGTGACCCGGAAGAGCTAACTTGGGGATTAGGGCGTGCGGGAATAAAGAACTGATGTTGCTTGCCCACCTTGCTTTGCTTTGTGTCGCAGTGGCGCATTACGTTGTCACTTTTTTTTTTTGGACTCTGTCCACTAATGTAAGCCTCATGAAGGCAATAATTTTTGTTTCATTTTTAACTCCTCTCCACAGCACCTAAAACAGTTCCTGGTACTGAATGTCCAGAAGTTGCTGTTAATCTGATTAGGCTGGGATTAGGACATATAATCTACCCTCTCTCATTACTAAAAAATATTCAAGATTCCCTTGCAAATTTGAAATCGCACGAGGAAAATCTGTTATCCTGGGCTAAAGTGCGGTGGGAGGCAGAGGTGTAAAAGACCATTTGGAAACCGTTCTTAGGTCAGCCCATCATCTACACTCCCTGTATGGAGGAGTTTACGCCCAGGGGCGGCACTGTGGGGACCAGCTCTGTAAGAATAAGGAATTCTGAGGTGCCAGCTGCGGTATTAAGTCACAGGACTTGAGAACTGCGATGGATCCCTGGCGCGGGTGGGGGATTGGGGGGTTGGGAGGCATGAGGCGAGGTAGGGAAGCAACTTGCCCAGGTCATACACTTAACCGCGTCAGAATCAGAAGCCAGTTTCTGGCTTCTGAACTCCAGGCCTGCTAACTGCTGAAAGGAAGGCTTCATAGAGCGCAAATATTTCAAATGCCTGAAACAGTGCCAGACACATAGCAGGCACTCCAAAAATGTTTGCTACATTATTTTAAATAATTCCAAGCACTAATTTTGGGAAATTTTTTTAAAATACGGAAATTAAGCATTTGTGTATATCACACCAGATATGTACAATCACTTCAAGTTATTTTTGAAAAGAAAAACATTAAAGTTTCCTTTGTCCAATTTTAGCCCCATCCTCAATTCCATTTTTCCATAGGCATGAACTTGGCTTTTCTCCCAGCTTTTGGCATCCATTCCGTGTTCCCACCCTTCTCTGAACATCCCAGACCTGCTTTACCACCTGTATTTGCCAGCTCATTTAATGGGTCATTATCCCTTCAAATCTCCCAAACCCTGGACTTCATTCAGTCCAAGATCTTCATACAACCAATGAATCTGTTGTCAAAATCCTGCTTATGTTACCTCCAAAATGTTTCTGTGAGTCCAGCTTCTTGTCTTCATTTCCAGTTTCTTCCTTAGTCCAAACCCTCATTAGTTCTTGCCTAATTACAGAGACTGCCTCCTACCTGGCTTTCCTGTCTCCAGTCTGTTTCTACTCTTCATCCTCCATACTGCCCTTCTATCAACTAGAATCATTTTTGCTTCATCTGCTTTTTGCTATTTTTCAAACTCACCATACCCTTTTTTATTTTTTATTTTAAAAGAGATGGGGTCTTACTCTTGTCACCCAGACTGGAGTACAGTCACACAATCATAGCTAACTACATCCTCAAACTCCTGGGCTCAAGCGGTGCTCCTGCCTTAGCCTCCCAATTAGCTAGGACTACAGGCATGTGGAACCATGGCCAGCTAATTTTTGTTTTTAATTTTCTTAAAGACAGGATCTCACTATGTTGCCCAGGCTGGTTTCAAACTCCTGGCCTTAAGCAATCTACCCCACTGTAGCTGTGAGTACAGGTACAAGCCACCATGCCTGGCAACCTCACCATATCCTTTCAATGCCAAGCTTTGCATATACTTTTTTTTTGAGATGGAGTCTCACTCTGTCACCCAGACTGGAGTGCAGTGGCACCATCTCGGCTCACCATAACCTTTGCCTCCAGGGTTCAAGCAATTCTCCTGCCTCGGCCTCCCGAATAGCTGGGATTACAGGCACGTGCCACCACCCCCAACTAATTTTTGTATTTTTAGTAGAGATGGGGTTTCGCCATGTTGGCCAGGCTGGTCTCAAACTCCTGACCTCAAGTGATCCACCCGCCTCAGCCTCCCAAAGTGTTGGAATTACAGGTGTGAGCCACCGCACTTGGCCACTACTCTTTTTAGAGCACCCTTTTCCCATTTTTTCATATGACAAACTCAGATTCACTCTGTAAGACATACCTTAAGCATTAAGATATCTCCCCCTACTCTCTCAGATGGTCCCTCAGAAACCCCTCATCCCTTTGTTCATAAATGTCTTTAACATTTATGTTTGATTGAATGATACCCCACTAGAAAAGACTTAGATTTAATTCCACCTCTTGTTTATTAGCAGTGTACTATTGAGCCTTAGTTTCCTCCTCTGTAAAATGAGGGAATGATACCTTCTTCACAGATTCTCGAAAAATTGAATAAAATATGCAGCGCAAATTATATACCATAGTGCTTGGCATGTAGTAATCATATGGAAATTAGTATCTGTTTACAAATTGACCTCATGGAGAGGAAATGGCTTGAACCCAGTTATTATGATAAAGCCCATCAGAAAAAGACAACCAGGAATACACATGTGGTCAAAGTTTTTTTGTTTTTTTTTTTCCTGAGACAGAGTCTCGCTCTGTCACCCAGGCTGGAGTGCAGTGGTGCAATCTCAGCTCACTGCAACCTCTGCCTCCTGGGTTCAAGCAATTCTTCTGTCTCAGCCTCCTGAGTAGCTAAGATTATAGGCATGCACCACCACGCCTGGCTAATTTTTTTGTATTTTTAATAGAGACGGGGTTTCACCATGTTGGCCAGGCTAGGCTCGAACTCCTGACCTCGTGATCCTCCCACCTCGGCCTCCCAAAGTGCTGGGATTACAGGTGTGAGCCACCGCACCTGGCCCAAAGTTAGTTTTATTAACTTGCTGTAGCAAGGGAGACTGCATGCTATGGAGGACAGAGGAGCAGCTCAGGAAGAGGGACTAGAAGGGGCTTTGTTTAGGGCTCGTGCTTATGCTCAGTGAGTCTAAGGAGAGATCAGAGGAAGTGGTGTCAGCTGTGGATTGGGTGCTGTCCTGAAGCAAGGAAAGTTTAGGAATTTTTCTCAGTAATCATGTTCAGGAGACAGGAGAATGTTCACAGGGGCTGGAGATGTCATTGGTCAGTCACTCACAAGAGTCGTGTGGTCTGGGGAGAATCATGTCCTTTTAAAAACATTATTTTAGGCTTCATTAGGAACATCGCATTCTGATTAGCAGCAGGGCTGAGAAACAGACTCAGGGTCCTTGTTCCTTAGAACTATAAAAGTTAAGATAAATGTGGAGTGCTGGCCCTCGGGGAGGATCGATGCTGAAGCTGTGTCTTTGTGTGGAATGATGTGAAATGACCTCCATGCGGAGTCTTCAGGCAAGACCGGGACGTTCCATTCTCACTGAAATGATTCCAAACAACAGTTTCTCATCATCTGTGATTTCAGAGACAAGGTTTGCCAGCACTATGCATGTCCTTAATGTTAATTACCAAAATCCATTTTTACAGGTCATATTTCCTACCTGAGGAAAATTAGAGAGGTTCTCAGAAATGCAAAATGCCCCTCTTTCCCCCAAAACTGCCATCTACTCATGGGCTTGGACATTGTTTTCAGACCTTGGTTACTTAGTAAAGGCAGAATCAGAAGTGGGGGTGGTTTGATAATCACTACCTTTGGGGTACTGAGCCAGAGGACTGAAGCCAAAAGCAACTTCCTGAGAGTCAGGAATTATAAATTAACTACACTCCATTAGTACAAGGACTTCCTGATTACAGACCCTAATTACATCCCTGGTGTGGTAATTTGGGAGCCTCCTGTTTGCTGTGTTAGCAGCAGAGCCAAAAGGTTCCCAAATTTGTGTCCTGGGGCTTCATGGGAAGGTGAGAAGCTGCAGTCACAAACATTTTCTCTGCAGCTAGCCCCAGGGGCTGGGGAGAAGGTAGGGGTCTACTTTGGGAGATGACACCACACAGACCTCAGGATCTTGCTTCAGAGAGAAGTACAGAGCAGGTTGGGCCAAAGGCCCAAGGGCTAAACTAGAGAGAGATTGCGCAAGCTTCCTGATGTGCCCATACTGGACCATCGGGCCCTTAACATCACACATTACGGGACTGGCACATAGTGTATAAATGACTACATTTATATAGTTTTGATACTGGGAAGCTTATCACTCCGACCTCTGCTTACTCCATGCATGAATTTATTATGCATCTATGTTTCTTAAGCAGTGGACCATGAGCCCCCTTTTGACAGCAGAGGACCCTCAAATCCACATGTGCATCAAACATTGTCTTTGAGCCAAATAAACATGTCCCTCACAGCAAATAGGTGTAGATGGTATTGCAATTCAATAAAAATTTAAAAGTGTGGCTTAGTTTCAAGTAGCTCTTTGTCATGCATGTACTGAATGAATTTTTTTTTTTGAGACAGGATCTCTTTGTCACCCAGGCTGGAGGGCAGTGACATGATCATAGCTCACTTAACTTTGAACTCCTGGGCTCAAGTGATTCTCCTGCCTCAGCCTCCTGAGCAGCTGGGACTACAGGCATATGCCACCATATGCCCAGGCTGGTCTCAAACTCCTGTCCTCAAGGAATCCTCCTGCCTTGGCCTCCCAAATCACTGAGATTACAGGCACTATGCCCAGCTCAATAACAGACATTTAAAGAGCCATACATCTTATGACAAAAGTTCATTATAACTAAAATGTTGGAATCACTGCTCACCCTACAGCCTCAGCTTACCCTTCCCATCATCATAGGACAGCTCATTCCACCACCAGGCAGCTGTAGCTGTTGGTGAATATTCCCACCTCATGTAAACTTAATCCTTTTTCCTGGATTTCCACTGCCTTTGTACTGGTTCTGCCCTCCGGAGACCTTGCAGAAGGAAGGGCCAGGATTAAAATGACCTGTCTTATGTTATAAATACTATGGATTTGTATATTTATATTTTTAAAATTATTTTGTCCCCCACTTTGTAAATATCCTCATTGGAAGGAGGACAAAATCCTTCTCAAGAGAAGACAAACAGGGACTTTGTATTTTATAAACCTAGGAGTAAGGTACTAGCTCTCTGCACCCCAAACTCTCCTGGGGCTGTGGGGTTCGTATTGTCTGTGCACTCAGATGTTCTGTGTGGGTTTGCCAGGCATGTCTTCCAGGCTTGTAAGGGCAGGGAGTGCAGCCTGGGGTGGGCACCGAGGCCTGCGATGAGATGAGCTGTTGGCTTCTCAGGGCACCAAGCCTGTGGTTTGCGAGCATCCCAGAGCACTGCTTGCAGCCTCTCCCATAGGAGGTTCCCATGTGAGGAGGCCCCTCCTCCACCATTTGTCCAGTCTATTTGTGGAACCAAAGTGCAGGCTGTGACTCCCATCCCTTGCAGCATTGTTTCCTCAGCTTTCACAACCGTTGTTTGTTCTGAAGCTGTGCCTCTAAACACTCACATTGGCCCCTTGGATTACTGGGCCCTGTCACAGAGCCAGACTGTTTTTCCCACAGCCTCAGGAATTGATATTGGGGTCCCCTCTTGTCACCCCGATGTTGGTAGGTGGGCTTTGCAGGTTGTGGGGCACTCTGCGTAGACTTGTGATTCACCCTCCCAAGGAGCCTCACCAAGGTTCAAGTGAACATTCTGTGCCAGGCGCTGGACTAAGGCCAGAGAGAGGAAAGGTGAATAAAACATTGTCTCAGCTGGGCATGGTGGCTCACGCCTATAATCCCAGCACCTTGGGAGGCCGAGGTGGGTGGATCACTTGAGGTCAGGAGTTCGAGACCAGCCTGGCCAATACTAAAAATACAAAAAATTAGCCAGGCATGGTGGCGGGTGCCTGTGATCCCAGCTACTCAAGAGGTTGAGGCAGGAGAAACACTTGAACCCAGGAGGCGGAGGTTGCAGTGAGCTGAGATCGCACCATTGCATTCCAGCCTGGGCAACAAGAGCAAAACTCTGTCTCAAAATAAACAAATAAATAAATAAAAAACAAAACATAGTATCTGTACCCAGGGAGCTCCCAGAGAGTAGGAGAGATAATGATTAAATGTCATCAATACCATGTAATTGTGTTTGAAAGAGGAGAGCCCACATGCTGTAGTATACAGCAGCAATTCTCCCCCAGAGCTGGAAAAGTCTCTGCAGGGAGGTGCTATTTGAACAGACCTGGGTCTTGAGGCAGAGGTAAGGACAGTGGACTACAGGGCCCCAAATTAGCCAACTTCAGGGGGCCCCTTTCACAATGGACTTGGGGGGAATGGAAACCCCTAAAGGGATGTAACTTTGGAGGTGCTGTGGGGTGATGTTCCAGGCCAGGGGAATACCAGTGACGGTATCAACCCCTGGAGAAGCCCATGGGTTTTTACTGCCATATCTACCACAGCCTGTGAAGTGTTTTGTCCCCAGAGCTGAACTGTGATATTAAATATTGATTCACAGGTGCGATACAGCCTCACTCCCCACTATGTCATAAGACAAGACCTTGGGTTGTTTTCTTTCTGCCAAAACCTGATTTCTAAAGGGCCTCTGATTTCTTTTGATCAGCTCTGCTGACAATCCAGTAAAACTTCTGCTTTTCATTTTCTTATCCCAGTTTTATGAGGTTCTTCCATTTTGGAATTATTGTGAGATTTGAGTCATTGTGATTAACAGGTGAGGGGACCCTCTGGCTGCTGAACTCTGGAGGGCTGGGTGAAAGAAACAAAGCCTGCCTCCTCTGCCAGTGCGTTTTGGGGAGCTTGTGGTTTAGGGGCAAGTCCCTTAAAGGAACACTTCCACCACAGTAGGGAGCCCCAAGGTCTGGGAAGGCAGGTGAGAGTGATTAATTCCACCTAGGGGGGTGAGGGAACACCTCACAGAGCAGGTCAAGCTGGAACTTTGGCCCTGGACTTTTACTACTCCAAGCTTTTTGGTCACACCTCAGGAAAGCATCTAACAATAGACATTCATTCCCTAACAGTTGCAGCCAATCAATTCTCCTATCTGCCTGGTGGTGTCACAAATCGAAACTGCAAACAAATGCTAAGAAGTGTAGCTAATGAGTTCAGGAACACTACAGGCTGATCCATATTCAGCCTTATTAAAATATCAAGAGGCTGCCTTAGCTCCCTGGGAAAAGGTCCGAGCCTGAGTCCTAGTGAGGCGTGAGTGGCTTCCAAGGACACGCCTTTCTTTTCCTTTCTTTCCTTTTTCTTTCTTTTCTTTCCTTTTCCTTTCTTTCCTGTTCCTTTTTTTCCTTTCAAGAAAGAGTCTTGCTCTGTCGCCCAGGCTGGAATGCCGTGGCGTGATCTCGGCTCACTGCAACCTCCGCCTCCCAAGTTCAAGTGATTCTCCTGCCTCCGCCTCCCAAGAGGGTGGGATTGCAGGCACCTGCCACCATGCCTGGCTAATTTTTGTATTTTTAGTAGAAACGGGGTTTCACCATCTTGGCCAGGCTGGTCTCAAAATCCTGACCACGTGATCCACCCACCTCGGCCTCCCAAAGTGCTGGGATTACAGGTGTGAGCCACTGCACCCGGCCAGGACACTCCATTTCTGTCGGGCTATGTTATTATTTGGCGCTTACAGCTGCTACTACTGTTAGGAACAAGGTGACAATATCAGAATTACAGCTCCCTTATCTTATACCTTGGAAAAAAAATCTTAAAAGAGGTTAAAGACTTAAAAAGTAAGACCTGAAACTGTAAAACTGCTAGAAGAAAACCTAGTGGAAAAGCTCTTACAACAAGGTGTCCAATCTTTTGGCTTCTCAGGGCCACATTGGAAGAACAATTGTCTTGGGCCACACATACAACACACTAACACCAATGATAGCTGATGAGCTAGGAAAAAAAAAAAAAAAGAAACCTCAGGTTTTTTTTATTTGTTTTGAGACAGTCTTGCTCTGTTGCCCAGGCTGGAGTGCAGTGGCGTGATCTCACCCCTACCAACTATTTGGGACTACATGCATGCACCACCACACCTGGCTAATTTTTGTATTTTAGTAGACACAGGGTTTCGCCATGTTGGCCAGACTGGTCTCAAACTCCTGACCTCAGGTGATCTGCCTACCTCGGCCTCCCAAAGTACACGAGCCACCAAGCCTGGCCTAAAAAATCTCGTAATGTTTTAAGAACATTTACATATTTGTGTTGAACGTCATTCAAAGCCATCCTGGGCCGCATGTGACCTGTGGGCCACAAGTTGGATAAGCTTGCTCTACAACACTGATCTAGTCAAGGATTTTTTTCTTCTTCTTCTTTTTTGGCTATGACCTTGAATGCTCAAACAACAAAAGCAAAAATAGGCAAATGGCGTTGTATAAAACTAAAAAGCTTTTGTACAGCAAAATAATTAACAAAGTGAAAAGATACTCCACAGAGTAGGAAAAATATTTGCACACCACACATCTGGTAAATGTTTTGTATATTAACACTTTAAGGAACTCATGCAACTCAATAGCAACAAAACCTGATTTTTAAAATGGGCAAAGGACATACAAATGGCCAACAGGTTCATGCAAAACTGCTCAGCATCACTAATCATTAGGGAAACGCAAATTAGAACTACAATAACAATTGGGGGGAAAATGACAGAACACTATGTCAATTAGGAAAAAAAACCCACAACCACACAATGGGACGGCCCCTCATCCTGTTAGAATGTCTAATATCAAAAAGATGAAAGTTGGCAAGGATGTGGAGGAAAGCTATTTGTTCTCTATTTAGAGTTTGGAAATAATATCTTATGATCTAATTAAGACCCAAACAGTCTCTGGGGGGATGTTATAGCAACAACCGCTGTTGTAACATTTTTGCAATGTGCCCCACCAAGAGACTGCTGTGAATGAGACCTCCAAGTTTGGAGCGAATCAGAGTGGCCTGCACTGACTGTAAGACGTTCAATTCAAGGCCATCCTGTACTTAAAATCCTCAATTGAGAAGAATTCTAAGCCAGTGTTTTCTTTCAAGGACAACTCCCTTCCTCAAATTTTCTCTGTCTAGAATTTGTGTTCCCAGAAGTGTTCAGGCTCTAGGCTGTACAAGTAATGACGGTGGGAAAACATTCCAGAAAATACGTTTTCAGCTGACTAAAAAGCCAGTGCAGGCCGGGTGCGGTGGCTCACGCCTGTAATCCCAGCACTTTGGGAGGCCGAGGTGGGCGGATCACGAGGTGAGGAGATCAAGACCATCCTGGCTAACACAGTGAAACCCCATCTCTACTAAAACTACAAAAAATTAGCCGGGCCTGGTGGCAGATGCCTGTAGTCCCAGCTACTCAGGAGGCTGAGGCAGGAGAATGACGTGAACCCGGGAGGCGGAGCTTGCAGTGAGCTGCGATCGTGCCACTGCACTCCAGCCTGGGCAAAAAGCGAGACTCCGTCTCAAAAAAAAAAAAAAAAAAGCCAATGCAGAGGCTTTTGCCTTGCTAGAACACAAATGTGACTTGACCTCTCCATTGTTTTGCCACTGGTTCTGCTCTTCTCTGCTAGGTTACCACATCAAAAGTAGATCCTCCAGTAGCAACAGGGTTTAAGTGTGGGGTTTTTTTTTTTTTTTGAGATGGGGTCTCGCTCTGTTGCCCAGGCTGGAGTGCAGTGGCACGATCTCAGCTCACTGCAACATCCACCTCCCAGGTTCACGCCATTCTCCTGCCTCAGCCTCATTAGTAGCTGGGATTACAGGCGCACGCCACCATGCCCAGCTAATTTTTGTATTTTTAGTAGAGACGGGGTTTCACCATGTTGGCCAGGCTGGCCTCGAACATTTGACCTCGTGATCTGCCCGCCTCGGTCTTCCAAAGTGCTGAGATTACAGGCGTGAGCCACCGTGCCCGGCCTCCAAAGTTACCTTTTAAAAGATGGCCTTGGCAGGGCACGGTGGCTTCATGCCTGTAATCCCAACACTTTGGAAGTCCGAGGTGGGCATATCACCTTAGGTCAGGGGTTCAAGAGCAGCCTGGCTAACATGGTGAAACCCCATCTCTACTAAAAAAAATACAAAAAGTAGCCGGGCGTGGTAGTGTGCGCCTGTAATTCCAGCTACCCGGGGAGCTGAGACAGGAGAATCACTTGAACCTGGGAGGCGGAGGTTGCGGTGAGCTGAGATCGCGCCATTGCACTCCAGGCTGGGCGACAGAGAGAGACTCTGTCTCAAAAATAAAAATAAAAAAGATGGCCTGGAGGCCGGGCACGGTGGCTCATGCCTATAATCCTAGCACTTCAGGAGGCTAAGGTGGGCAGATTGCCTGAGCTCAAGAGTTCGAGACTAGCCTGGGCAACATGGCGAAACCCCATCTCTACTAAAAATAAATACTTTTTAAAAATAAAAATTAGCCAGGTGTGGTGGCGCGTGCCTGTAGTCCCAGCTACTTCAGAGGCTGAGGCAGGAGAATCACTTGAACCCGGGAGGCAGAGGTTGCAGTGAACCGAGATCATGCCACTGCACTCCAGTCTGGGCGACAGAGTGAGATTCTCTCTCTAAAAACAACAACAACAAAAAGATGGCCTTGAAAGCAATGATCAGGAGACGGAAGGGGGGGTGGAGAGAGGAAGGAGGGAGGGGAAGGAGGAGGGAGGGGGAGGGGAAGGAGGAGGGAGGGGGAGGGGAAGGAGGAGGGAGGGGGAGGGGAAGGAGGAGGGAGGGGGAGGGGAAGGAGGGGGGAGGGGAAGGAGGGGGAGGGGAAGGAGGGGGAGGGGAAGGAGGGGGAGGGGAGGGGAAGGAGGGGGGAGGGGAAGGAGGGGGAGGGGGGAGGGGGAGGGGGAGGAGGGGGAGGGGAAGGAGGGGGAGGGGGGAGGGGGAGGGGGAGGGGAAGGAGTGGGGGGAGAGAGGGGAAGGAGGGGGGTGGAGAGAGAGGGAGTTGGGAAAACCATTTAGAGAACGTTACTTTTACTGGATGGAAGGTCTTGACTGTGAATGGTCCAGGTTCTTGGTGTCTTGGACAGAGTTGAACAAAACACACAAAGCAACAAAAGACAAAACAACAAAGTCAGGAAAGCACAGACTTATTGGAGCAAAAGTACAACTCACACAACAGAAGCAGGCTAGAGCAAGTGGCCGAAGAGTTCCCGTTACGATGGTCTTCAAGGGTTTTTATTAAGCTAAAAGTATTTGGTAACACCCCTAGGTGCCCATTAGAGGGCTCCAATTGGTTACACTCTATGAAGGATTGGCCTGTGACCAATCACAGGCTAAAATGGAGATTCGTCCGTGCTTAATCAGAGGCCGAAGTGGAAACTTCTGTCTCATCACAGGAGTAAGGATGTGGCCTGTTTGCTGCCTAATCTTGCCTAGAACTGGCTGCACCTGGTGGTCTTTTGCTTATATCTTAACCCTTGGTTACCCTAATTCCCTGTTCTCCTGCTTCATTACTATATAATCCAGATCTGGATTGATAGCCTTATGGAAGAATGTCGAGAAAAGAGATTTTGTTTGTTAAGAAAAACACAACATGCAAGGACTTATTACCTAAAGGTCTTATAGAGTCCATCATTTAAGACAGGGGTGTCCAATCTTTTGACTTCCTGGGCCAC
Source organism: Pongo pygmaeus (assembly GCF_028885625.2). NCBI lineage: Eukaryota > Metazoa > Chordata > Mammalia > Primates > Hominidae > Pongo > Pongo pygmaeus. The sequence goes on from NC_072379.2 coordinate 63,449,530, forward strand.
ATTCGAAAAAGAATTGTCTTGGGCCACACATAAAATACACTAACAGTAATGATCGCTGATGAGTTTTAAAAAAATCGCAAAAAAAGTCAAATGTTTTAAGAAAGTTTACAAATTTGTGTTGGCGTGCATTCAAAGCTGTCCTGGGTCACGTGTGGCCCGTGGGCCATGGATTGGACAAGTTTGATTTAAGAGCATTTTTAACCCAGTCCTCAGGGGATGAAATGGTATTGGTGAACATATTTGCATTTTTCTCCTCATAACCTTATGAGTTGCTTAGGGAAGACTCAGGCTGGGAGTGGAATCAAAATGTCACTGGCTTTTGAGCCAAGTGTCCCCTCAGGACATGTTTGATATCTATGGGGCCCAGGACCAATGGGTTAGCAGCTATTTTCATATAGCATTAAAATGAAGGAAGGCAGCAGCTGGGAGCTTTGAAACACAGCTCACCTGCTGAAGCAGCCTTCTGTTGCCAAAGCAAAGCTTGCTGCTGTAGCCCTCCGAGGAGCCCATGAGTGCGAAATGTTCTTGGCTGCCTCTTGTTAGGAGGTTTCAGGGTTGCAGAAGTCCAGTCTTCTCATTTTAAAGATGAGGCCAAGTAAATTTTCTGAGTCAGCCACCAACAGTCACCAACCAGAAATAACGTCATTAAGTTGGAAGGTAGATTTTACAGGAAAAGGCCAAGAAGCTCTAGACAGTCTTGAATGGAACTGTTTTTTTTCTTTCTTTTGTTTTTTTTTTTGAGAAGTCTCACTTTGTCGTGCGATCTCGGCTCACTGCAACCTCTGCCTCTTAGGTTCAAGCGATTCTCCTGCCTCAGCCTCCTGAGTAGCTGGGACTACAGGCGTGTGCCGCCACACCAGGCTAATTTTTGTATTTTTAGTGAAGATGGGGTTTCACTATGTTGGCCAGGTTGGTCTCGAACTCCTGACCTCAGGTGATCCACCCACCTAGGCTGCCCAAAGTGCAGGGATTATGGGCATGAGCCACTGTGCTCGGCCTTCAATGGAATTGTTTACATTTTATTCATATTAGGTTGTTCAGACTCACAAGGAATGAAAAGATAGTCATTAACTTGTTCTTTTAAAAAATTATTAAAAATTCAGCCCAGCGAATTTTTATTTTATGTTAATTACTTTGTCCTTTAGAAATAAAATGTTACAGAGGCCAGGCACGGTGGCTCATGCCTGTAATCCCAGCAGTTTGGGAGGCCGAGGTGGGTGGATCACTTGAGGTCAGGAGTTCAAAACCAGCGTAATCAATGTGGTGAAACTCCGTCTCTACTAAAAATACAAAAATTAGCTGGGTGTCGTGATGGGCACCTGTAATCCCAGCTGCTCTAGAGGCTGAGGCATGAGAATCACTTGAACCCAGGAGGCAGAGATTGCAGTGAGTCAAGATCATACCACTGCACTCCAGCCTGGAGTTTGAAAACTTTATATAAATTGTGTCACGTTGTATGCATTCTTTTGCAACTTGCTTTTTTCTGTGTACATTATGTTGGTGAGTGTCTTCTCTCCTGGTGCTTATAGCTGTCATCTCATTCATTTTTACTAGAATATGGCTTCATATTCCATTGCATATCACCCGGGTGCCTGTAATCCCAGCACTTTGGGAGCTGAGGCAGGCAGATTACTTGAGGTCAGGAGTTCGAGACCAGCCTGGCCAACATGGTAAAACCCCATCTCTACTAAAAATACAAAAATTAGCCAGGCGTGGTGGTACATGCCTGTAGTCCCAGCTACTTGGGAGGCTGAGGCAGGAGAATCACTTGAACCCGGGAGGTGGAGGCTGCAGTGAGCTGAGATGGCGCCACTGCACTCTACCCTGGGTGACAGAGTGAGACTCTGTCTCAAAACAAAACAAAACAAAACATATTCCATTGCATATCACAACTGATTTACCCATTCTGCTGTTGATGGAATTTGTGTTATTCCTCCTACTGCTCTGAGTATTCTTATGTGTGTCCCCTGGAACACATGTGCAAGGGTTTCTCTGGGGCATTACCTACCTAGGAGTGAGATTGCTGGATCCTAGGCATGTGCATCTTCAGTTTCACCAGGTGATGCCAGATTGTTTTCCAGAGCCATTGTTTCCATTTAAAATCCCAACAGCAAAGTTGCACTTTCTTTCAACACTTGATTTTGTCAGATAATTTTTTCATCTTTGGCTATCTGGTGGGTGTGAAATGATGTCTCATTGTATGGTAGTTTGCATTTCCCTAACAGTTCTTTTTTTTTTTTTTGAGACAGAGTCCCGCTCTGTTACCCAGGCTGGAGTGCAGTGGCATGATCTCGGCTCACCGCAAACTCCCCTCCCGGGTTCAAGTGATTCTCCTGTCTCAGCCTCCCGAGTAGCTGGGATTACAGGTGTCCACAACCACACCCAGCTAATTTTTGTATTTTTAGTAGAGACGGGATTTCACCATGTTGGTCAGGCTTGTTTCGAACTCCTGACCTCAGGTGATCCACCTGCCTCGGCCTTCCAGAGTGCTGGGATTACAGGCATGAGCCTGGCCCCCTGCAACCTCTGCCTCCTGAGTTCAATCAGTTCTCTGCCTCAGCCTCCGAGTAGCTGGGATTACAGGTGCCCACCACCACACGTGACTCATTTTTGTATTTTTAGTAGAGATGGGGTTTCACCAACGTGGCCAGGCTGGTCTGGAAATCCTCACCTCGTGATCCACTGCCTTGGCCTCCCAAAGAACAGTTCTTAACAGTTTTTTTTTTTCTTTTTTTTTTGAGACAGAGTCTCACTCTGTTGTCCAGGCTGGAGTGCAGTGGTGTGATCACAGCTCAACACAGCCTCTCCATCCTTGGCTCAATCAATCCTCCCACCTCAGCCTCCTGAGTAGCTGGGACTACAGCACATGTCACCAATGCCTGGCTAATTTTTGTATTTTTTGTACAGATGTGGTCTCACCATGTTGCCCAGGTTTGTCTCAAATTCCTGGGCTCAAACAATCTGCCCGTCTCAGCCTCCGAAAGTGCTGGGATTATAGGCATGAGCCACCACAACTGGCCCTTTTTGACTCTTGTAATAATAACATTATTACGATATTGTAAGTATTGTAAAATAATATTACAATATTATAAAATTCTATTCTTATTCTGTAAGTTTTTTTTCTACTTAAAAATTTTTATTTTTTTTTCTTTTTAAACTTCTTAAAAACAACATCAAGTGGCTGGGCACAGTGCTCACGCTTATAATCCCAGCACTTTGGGAGGCCGTGGTGGGCAGATCACTTTAGGCCAGGAGTTTGAGACCAGCCTGGCCAACATGGCAAAACCTCATCTCTACTAAAAATACAAAGATTAGCTGAGTGTGGTGCCCATGCCTGTAGTCCCAGTTACTTGGGAGGCTGAGGCAGGAGAATCACTTGAACCTGGGAAGTGGAGGTTGCAGTGAGCCAAGATCATGCCACAGCGCTCCAGCCTGGGCAACAGAGACTGCATTTCAAAAACAAAAACAAAACACAATGCCAAGGGACCTTAATATACTTTTTATTAAAAACTAAGACACAAACACACACATTAGCCTAGGCCTACACAGGGTCAGGATCATCAGTATCACTGTCTTCCACCTCCACATCTTGTCCCAGTGGGTGGTCTTCAGGGGCAATAACACCCATGGGACTGTCATCTGTTTTAATAACAATGCCTTCTTCTGAAATACCTCCTGAAGGACCTGCCTGAGGCTGGTGTACAGTTAACTTTTTCTTTTTAATAAGTAGAAGGACTTTACTTATAAAATAGATGATACACTCTACACTCTAAAAGAAATGATACAAAGTATAATATTGTAAATACTAGGCAATAGGAATTTTTCAGTTCCATTATAATCTTATGGGACCCCTGTTGCATATATATAATGTCCTTATGCAATGCATGACTGTATTTCAGCACATGGATATACCACAATTTATTTATCTATTCTCCGGTTGGTGGAAACTCAAGATTGTTTCTAGTTTGTGGCTATTAGAAATAACACTATTGTGAACATTTGAGTACAAGTCATTGTATGAACGTATATCTTATTTCTCTTGGGCAAATACCTAGGAGTTATGGTATGTGTATATTTAACCTTATAAAAAACTGCTGAACTGTTCCAAAGTGGTGGTTCCGTGTTGCATTTCCACCAGCAGTGAATGAGAATTCTGTGGTTCTTTTCTTCAAACAAGAAGTTTGTAATGTCTTTTTCATATACTTTTATTTTATTTATTTATTATTATTATTCTTTTTTGAGATGGAGTCTCACTCTGTCGCCCAGGCTGGAGGGCAGTGGCGTGATCTCAGCTCACTGCCAGCTCTGCCTCCCGGGTTCACACCATTCTCCTGCCTCAGCCTCCCAACTAGCTGGGACTACAGGCGTGCACCACCACACCTGGCTAATTTTTGGTATTTTAGTAGAGACAGGGTTTCACCATGTTGGCCAGGCTGGTCTCGAACTCCTGAGCTCAGGCAATCTGCCCGCCTTGGCCTGCCAAAGTGCTGGGATTACAGGTGTGAGCCACAGCGCCTGGCCCTTTGTATACTTTTAAATGATGACATAATCAGATATATCAATCTTTTTCTTTATGGTTGGTGCTTCTGGGGATGTGTGAAATTCTCCCCAAATCACTTGCTTCCTCGTGTTATGATTCTCCTATTTGTATAAGCTCTTGAGAGGATTCTTAGAATTTTTTTTCTTCAGAAAGGTCTTTTATGACATCCCAGGATGGCAATTCATTAGCAATGTACACTTAGCTTACTATGGCACATAATACAACATTTGTCATCACTTCAGAATAATGAATGTGACATGAAATTGAGGGTAAGAGATCGAAGTGCTCTATTATGAAAATTGGCCTGGTGCAGTGGCTCACACCTGTAATCCCAGCACTTTGGGAGGGCCAAAGTGGATGGATCACTTGAGCCCAGGAGTTCAAGAGCAGCCTGGGCAATGTGGTGAAACCCCTAAAAAAAAATTTTTTTTAAAGAAATCTAAAAAGAAAGGAAATTATGTCTCACATAATTGAAGTTCTCTGAATAAATCTTGTTTGCCCAATTCAGTTCTAAGTGGAGTCCAGCATGCTTTAGAACACAGATGAGCAAACTCATTCTGTAAAGAGCCAGATAGTAAATATTTTTAGGGCTCCCAGGCCATGCAGTCTCTGTCACACTACTCAGCTCTGCTGTTGCAATGCAGAAGCAGAGCTGAGATATTATGTAATGAATGGACATGGCTGTGTTCCAATAACACTTCATTTATGGACACCAAAATTTGAATTTTATGTCATTTTTATGTCACAAAACGGTATCCTTCTTTTGATTTTTTCCCCAAACCATTAAAAAATATGAAAACTATATTTAGCTTGTATGCCATACAAAAATAGGGAGAGGGCTGGCTTTGGCCGGTAAACTGCAGTTTGCCAACCCTTGATTTAGAATATAATCCTCCTGACATCTCTATAAGGAAACTGGGTAATATTATCCTCCCCATATTGCACAGTAGAACATTAGAAACTGGAGAGACTTTAGAATTCATCCAGTTTAATTTCCCTCTCCACCTTCTTGCCTCCAATTTGCAGATGAGGAGGCTGCAGTAGAGAAAAGGGAGAATGACTGGTTTCAGGTCACCTAGCTAAGACATCTTGCTGCGGCTCAGGTCTCTCAATGTAAGTGCTAGTTATCTTCCTCTACTCAATTCCAAAAATCAAATTTTGAAACCATATCCACAGCCACAAAATCCTTCTGCCACATTCTCATCAGTAGCTAATCTTTTTTTGCTCTAAGGGAATTTATTTTAATAAACATTTTAGCTGGGCGTGGTGGCTCATGCCTGTAATCCCAACACTTTGGGAGGCCGAGGCAGGTGGATCACTTGAAGTCAGGAGTTCAAGACCATCCTGGCCAACATGGTGGAACCCCGCCTCTACCAAAAATACAAAAATTAGCTGGGTGTGGTGGCAGGCACCTGTAATCCCAGCTAGTCAGGAGGCTGACGCAGGAGAATCACTTGAACCCAGGAGGCAGAGGTTGCAGTGAGCCGAGATTGTGCCATTGCACTCCAGCCTAGGTGACAAGACCGAAACCCTGTCTCAAAAAATAAAATAAAAAATAAACATTTTAAAATTAAGGACTCAATAAACCCAAATCTTGATACTTAATTTGTATCAAAACCTGTACAATGGATCAGGCATGGTGGCTCATCCCTGTAATCCCAGCACTTTGGGAGGCTGAGGCAGGTGGATCACTTAAGCTGAGGAGTCTGAGACCAGCCTGGCCAACATGGCAAAATCCCATCTCTACTAAAAATACAAAAATTAGTCTGGTGTGGTGGTGCACACCTGTGGTCCTAGCTACTCTGGGGTGCTGAGGTGGGAGAATCGCTTGAGCCCAGGAGGCGGAAGTTGTAGTGAGCTGAGATCGTACCGCTGTACTCCAGCCTGAGTGACAGAGTGAGACCCTGTCTCAAAACCAAAATAAAACAACAAACCCATACAGTGAAATTAATAATGGCAATTACATTGTAAACTGGAGAAACATTTTGATTAGTGAGATGACATGACATTTATGAGAAAGTTATACATAGAATGAAAATTGGTTAAATACTAACATACCACTAAGGCACCCAAATTCCAAAATGCCTATGGGACAGCTCCAAAGAAAAAATTTACTCCAGAATTTCAAGGACAATAGGAATGGCTGTTCAGTTCTAAGCAGCAGAGGAATTGTCCGTGCAGATTAAGCTGAGGCCAGTGGGGTTGACCAAGATGGGGGACTCCGGGTCAGAGCTTAGCGCTCTCCCTGCAGTGTCACTTGTGTGGTGACATGTTACATTAGTCTGGAATCCAAGCTCTATGAGAACAGAGTCCTTGTGTCTTTTGTCACTATTGAGTCCTCTCCTAGACAAGAGCTTGGGACATACTGGTGCCTAGTAAATGATAGCTGAGTAATTGAAATCAGTCTGCAAGGGGTGATTCCTGGGAGCTGAACTCTGATTTTATTTATTTATTTATTTATTTATTTATTTATTTATTTATTTTTGAGACAGGGCCTCACTCCGTTACCCAGGCTGGAATGCAATGGTGCACTCTCAGCTCATTGCAACCTCCTTCTCCTGGGCTCAAGCGATTCTCAAGTCTCCCGAGTAGCTGGGGTGACAGCCACCTGCCACCAAACCCAGCTAATTTTTGTAATTTTAGTAGAGACGGGGTTTCACCATGTTGGTCAGGCTGGTCTTGAACTCCTGACCTCAGGTTACCTGCCCACCTTGGCCTCCCAAAGTGCTGGGATTACAGGTGTGAGCCACTGCGCCCGGCCTGAACTCTGATTTTTTAAGGTAACTATTCCGGCAGCTTTGGAACCATTCTTTAAAAAACCTTAAAGGATTTTCCCCCACCAAAAGCCCCATCAGAATGTGGTCACCATCACCCCTGGATGACCATCTTCTCATCTGCCCTTACACTGTCACTCTGGTTTGAAGTTGCTATACATTCTGAATGTAATGAGTGCATTGAACGTATTGCCCTGTAAACTATTAAACAATTGAAAATTCAATGAGGGCAACCAATGTCTATAAATGAGTCAGAAGTGTTTAAAATGCAGACATTTAGAAAAAGTCCCAAGAATAAGAAATTCCCAGAATAATTTATTACCTACACATTTCAATTTTCTTTGGAAGTTCTAACTCTCAACAAACATTAATCAAGTCATCTCACTATCTTTTAGGTTGTTTCCCCCGTTTCACAAATTGTGATTCAGCACAAGTTAAATGACTTGTTGCTGGGGTCATAGGGATAATATAAATCTAAATAATTCACTATTTCAGCCCTCTCTTCTGCCACTTGTTAGATTGAAACTGAGGGAGGTTTGATGAGGATTTTGACCTGCTTCCTCAACTAATGACTGTCTGTTTGCTGCTCTCTGCTACCGCCTGTTGATAAGGGAAGGGAAGAGCGGATTTCAAGACCAAATTTCTCAAAGTTAGTTCCTTCCACCCAGCAGTAGCAGGATTATCTGGAAACTTGTTAGAAAGCCTTAAGGGGCCTCACCCCAGAAAAGTGAATTCGAAGCTCTGGGGGTGGGCCCAGCATTATGTGTTTTAACCAAACTTCAGGTGATTCTGCTGCAATTTGAAATTACTTTTCTGCTTTAGGTACTAATGTCTTGGCCTCCTAGTCATTATAAAGATGATACAGCCTCTCCACACTGCTTCCGTCCTCAGGCCTCACATGGAGTACATACCACGATGCCATAAACAGGGTGCTTCCATGCCCACTCATTCAGGCAGATGGATGTGCCGCAGCCCTGTGAAGTAGCCAAGGAGGGCAGACATACCCACTTTACAGATGAGGAGACTGAGAAACGAGAGGCTCAGGAAGGGGCAAACAACTTGCCCAGAGTTACTCAGACTTCAGTGGCAGGGCTGGATTCAAATAAAGTCTTCCGTCTTCATGTCCATGCCCAGAGCTTCGGTAGTCACTACAAAGCAGGGTGGTTCTACATTCAGGGCCAGATAATTGTTTGTGTTTTTTTGTTGTTGGTTTTTTTTTGTTTTTGAGATGGAGTCTCCCTCTGTCTCCCAGGCTGGAATGCAGTGGTGCGATCTCAGCTCACTGCAACCTCTGCCTCCTGGGTTCAAGTGATTCTCATGCCTTAGCCTCCTGAGTAGCTGGGATTACCGGCGTGCACCACCACACCTGACTAATTTTTGTATTTTTAGTACAGACGGGGTTTTTGCTGTGTTGACCAGGCTGGTCTCGAACTTCTAAGCTCAGGTGATTCACCTTCCTCGGCCTTCCAGAGTGCTGGGATTACAGGCAGGATCCACTGCGCCCTCCATGGGCCAGATAATTCTTTGTTGTGGTGGTTGTCTTGTAGATCGTAGGATGTTGGGCAACATTACTGGCCTCTAACCACGGGATGCCAGTTGTATCCCACCCTAGTTGTGACAACCACAAATGTCTCCAAACATTGCCAAATGTCCTCTAGGGGGCAAAATCACCCCTGGTTGAGAACCATGGCCCTACAGTCATCGTGTAAATGGGGAGAAATCTCAGTTCTTGTTCTGCAAATTTTACACTCTTTGGAAGCGATTTTAGAACAAATAGCTGTATTTTTTTTTGGCCTCTAGGTCATCCAGGAAATGAAGAACCTAGACTAAATGTTAATCCCCACAATACCTTTACCATTCCTTAAGAAAATTAACAATTCTATAATATCATCTGGTATCCAATGTATACTCAAGTTTCCCCAGTTGTCCCAGGAATATCTTTCATCGCTGTTTTTTCCTCAAGCTAGGATCCAATGTAGATTCTCAAATTGCATTTTGTTGCTATGTCTATTTTGTCTCTATTAGTGTAAAACAGGCAAACTATGTCCCATGGGCCAACTCTGGCCTACCACCTGTTTTTGTAAATACATTTTTGCTGGAACACAGCCAGGCTCTTTTATTTACGTAATGTCTGTGGTTGTTTTCACACTACAATGAGAGAGTTGAGTAGTTGCGATCGAGACTGTGTGGCCCGTAAAGCCTAAGAGATTTAAGTACCCAGCCCTTTATGGAAAAAGTTTACTAAACTGTGACCTAGAATTCCACCCCCTGCCTTTATTTTTAATATGATACTGATTACTCAAAGAGTCCAGGACAATTGCTTAATGAAAATCTCTTATTTTAGATTGATCTGATTATATACATTTACACATTAAACTTTTATTTGAAGTTTCACATATGATGTGATTGTGTGTATATATATAGATATCTTTCAGATATCTATATATATACACACACACACATATATATATATCTTTTTTTTTTTTTGAGACAGAATCTGGCTCTGTTCCCTAGGCTGGAGTGCAGTGGCACCATCTCGGCTCACTGCAGCCTCGACCTCCTGGGCTCAACTGATCGTCCCACCTCAGCCTCCTGAGTAGCTGGGACTACAGGCATGTACCATCAGGCCCGGCTAATTTTTGTATTTTTTGTAGAGACGGGGTTTCATCATGTTGCCCAGGCTGGTCTCAAACTGCTGACTTAAGCAATCTGCCTGCCTCAGCCTCCCAAAGTGCTGGGATTATAGGCGTGAGCCACTGTGCTCAGCCCTATATATATACATGTAGTTAGGTAAAAAATATTTATGAGATTATCAATGCTCTGTGAGACATTGTTAAACAACTTTTTACTTGTCAAAAACTATAAATGAAATTGAGGCTGGGTACAGTGGCTCACTCCTATAATCTCAGCACTTTGGGATGCTGAGGCAGGAGGATCCTTTGAGGCCAGGAGTCTGAGACCAGCTTGGACAATATAGGGAGACCCTCATCTAAAAAAAAGAAACAACTGTAAGTGAAATTGAAAAGCAAATGATGAATCAGAAAAATAATTACAATACCAGGTCTTGTGTCTTCCCACACTTTATTTTTCAGGAAGGAGAGAAAAAGAATGTCATGTCTAACATATAGTAGATGGTTTTAGTTACAAACAGAGTGAAATCCTTACTGATCAAGTTGCCATGAAAAACCAGGGACCCCATCCTTTGGAAAGTCATAATGTATGATTTCAAATATGTGCAGCGATTGTACAAAAATTTGGAAATATACACAAGAGTGTCACTCAGCATCATGCCTGGTATATAAAAAGCACTAACTAAATGTCCATGGACTAAATGAATATATGAATATCATTTCTTCACTCAGCCAAGCAAAGCAGGTTGTCACCAAAATACTCCCACCCATTCATGAGAGTAGTGTTTTTTGTGAGTCTAACAAGTGTGCACATCATACCAAAGGCTTGGGCCTGTTATTGTTCCATCAGGAGCTCATGAGTGTGTATTGAAGTGAGATTCAGTTAGCTTGGAACATGATCTTAGAAACTGGACTACATTGGTTTTATGCATATAGTTACATGGAAAGCTGAAAGTACCCTGCCTCTCCTTGCAGTTAACCTGGGTTAGGCTCTAATCAATAGTAGTTTCTCTCCTTACTCTTGGGACACAGTGTTTCTATCCTACTAGTTACCTAAGACTTTATAAGTGAAACATAACAAATAATGAAAGGAAGACTTGCTAAGTTGCTTTTATCAGTTTCACAATATGGCTGAAGCTGCCTGCAGTATAATCCCTCTCCCCATCTCTAAAATGACATTTAACCTATAAAAAATTCAACTTCCCCAAACCACAATATCTATTTTACAATAATCTTTAGGAAAAAAAGGGTTAATAGCCACTCCAGCACATCTCACATCAATGGCACTGAAAAGTGAGCTTCAGAAACAAGGTCGAAATTTAAGAAACTCCTTTAAATTCTTGGTTTTTGAGTAGCGGATCCTTTTCCTGGTTTCCCGGGAAGAACACGGCTTTTGCACGGTTGAGAAAGACACTCAGGCCTTTGCTTCTGACCACATTGCCAGGACTATTTTCTATTGGTTTGTATTCCTTATGTTTTCTGAAAACAATCTGTTGGTTAGTTATTTTTAAAAGATCTTCAGTTGAAATATACTACTTTCTACAATCTTTTTCATGCCAGGTATAAAAGGATTCATTCCATTTAACATGAGCGACAGTTTGCAAGACACTGATGTCTTATGAAAGTACATTTATTTACTCTTGTTCATGCAAGAAATGTGCCTGCTTACTATAATTTGAGATTATCATGTTAAAATTAAGTTGATATAATTTTGTAAAGTTACTGAGATCTGGTAGCATTTTTTAGGATTAAAAACAAACCACAGCAAGATTAACAGGCCAGTTTGGTATTCACCATTCAATGGAATATTTTCCTCCCCCACACAAAATGTTTAAAAGCAAAAAAGGGGAAAATGCCTATTTATACAGAGATATATTCACTTTTGACAGTACACTGTAGTGATATAAAGCGTAGGAACCAAAAACTTACTTGTACACCAACAGGGAGATCACAGTGACAAATATGGCCAAGCAGCCAGCGGAGATCAGGGCACTATTTGCCATCCTTAAAGGGGAGGCTGGGTCTTAAAACAGAAGCAAGAGCATATTAGTTATGTCTTCCACCTAGAGGACATGCCGCTTATAATGCCATTAAATAAATGAGGAAGGGAGCATCACAGAAGATATATGGCTCCCTCTGGGCTTTCAGTAATCTTTTCTATTAAATAATACATAGTCTTTGGGTCAGCTTATCTTCTATTTAGAGAATGAGTCAGCATGTCTGGAACACTGTGGTAAGGGCTCGGGGGAGAGATGTCACGTCCTGGAGACACCTGCTCAGGTCTTGGGTGACCCAGTAGCGCCACCGTGGGGAACGGCTCCTGTGATCAGGCGGCCGTGCCTCCAGCTTCCTCTCTCACCACTTACTTCTAGCTGTGCTAAAAATCCTGAAAATTGGCCATACTCCCCGTGCTCTTTCAGACCTCTGTGCCCCCTTACAGGAGTGCCCTTCCCCGGCTCATGCCTGTAATACCAGCACTTTGGGAGGCAGAGGCAACATAGTGAGACCCCATCTCTACAAAAAATTAAAAAATTAGCCTGGCATGGTGGCGCATGCCTGTGGTGCCAGCTACTCAGGAGGCAGAAGTCGAGGATTGCTTGAGCCCGGGAGGTTGAGGCTGCTGTGAGCCATGATTACCCTATTGCACTGCAGCCTGGGTGACAGAGCAAGACCCTGCCTCAAAAAAAAAAAAAAAAAAAAATCACCACCTTTAAAGTTTTCCATGTAATATCTGTCACTGCTCACAGAAGCAGGGACTTCGTTGTCTTGGTTTCTACTCTATCTAGAACTGTATCTTCTGCCTAGAACTGTGCTGAGCATGGAGTAGATGCTTAGGGATATTTGTTGAAAGAATTGCAGGTGCTTCATGAATATCCATTGAATCGATACATAAAACTCACTTCAGCTAAAAGTGTATAGGTTTGCCTTTGAAGAATGATCTATTTCTGAAATTCTGCCTTTGAAACCCAAGCTATTAAGCTATAATCCCCACTGAATTAAAACCTTTCCTTCTGAGCTCTCATTTTCTCTTTCGCACTCTCTCTCTTTTTCTCTCTCTTTCTCTTTCTCTCTCTCTTTCTCTCTCTGTCTCTTTCTCTCTCTCTCTCTCTCTTTCAGACAGGGTTTTGCTGTGCTGCCCAGGCTGGACTTCTGGGCTCAAGGGATCCTCCCACCCCAGCCTCCTGAGTAGCTGGGACTACAGGTATGTTCCACTGTGCCTGGCATTCTGAGCTTTCTTTATTTGGCTTTTGAAAATGACTCAGGTCCCACCTAAAGTTATCACTCACTACAAGAAGAATTAAAGGAAAGCAAATGTCTGAAACATCTAATTCACATAAGAGATCAGTGGTTTGCCAGTGAAGAGGAAGCGTAATAGAATGAATTAAGACTCCAAAGGTAATTCTAAACAACCTTTGAGCTGTGGCAGCACTGGAGGAATAACATTAGCAGCTTCTGATGATGACTTTAAAGTCCATGGCCACTTGGATGCAGAGGTTTTGGCTCCCTTCTCCAGTTCCCACCCTCCCCGGCTCTCCACCCAGGCCCTGATACACCTTCCCGGGCAGGAAGCAGGGTACCCTTGTATCGTTGGTTTTGCTTTTAAATCTGCAGGTAGGATATCACCAACAATAAGCCCTCACACAAATAATTAGATGTAGGATTATTTTCTTTTAATGGGATTAAATCTCTTCTTTTAATGGGATTAAAACTGCCCTTTATATTATTAATGAGGAAATTTTTTTTTAGTTTTTTTGTTGTGTTTGTTTGTTTGAGATGGAGTCTCACTCTGTTGGCCAGGCTGGAGTGCAGTGTCTTCATCTCAGCTCACTGCAACCTCTGCCTCCCGGGTTCAAATTATTCTCCTACCTCAGCCTCCCGAGTAGCTGGGACTACAGGCGCCCACCACCATGCCTGGCTAATTTTTGTATTTTTAGTAGAGATGGGGTTTCACTATGTTGGCCAGGCTGGTCTGGAACTCCTGATCTCAAGTGATCTGCCCACCTTGGCCTCCCAAAGTGCTGGGATTACAGGCGTGAGCCACCACGCCCGGCTGGAAATATATGTTTTTGTTTGTTTGTTTTTGTGGCTGGAAATATATGTTTAAGAACATATTACCTTATGAGATAGGCTTCAAGTTCAAAGGAGTTATAAGTGAATGAGCTATTAGATTGTACCTGACAATACTCAAATTAAGGAGTGAAGTAAGTGCTTTAATGCAGCGGTCCCCCACCCCCAGACCGACGGCCAGTACCAGTACGGGTCCTCAGTCTGTTAGGAACTGGGCCACACAGCAGGAGGTGAGCAGCAAACAACTGAGCATTATCTCCCAAGCTCTGCCTCCTGTCAACTCAGTGGCAACATTACATTCTCATAGGAGTGCAAACCTTACTGTGAACTGCACATGTGAGGGAGCTAGGCTGCATGCTCCTTATGAGACTCTAACTAATGCCTGATGATCTGAGGTAGAACAGTTTCATCCCTAAACCATCCCCCACCATCCCCGTTACATGGAAAAACTGTCTTCCACAAAACAGGTCCCTGATGTCAGAAAGGTTGGGGACTGCTGCTGTAATATGTACACAACTTAGTCTTTCCCTTTCATCCTACCACGTAGCACTTCTTCTAAGCCACAAGTAATATCTTACAACAAAGTTGATTACCAGTGACAGTCAGCTAGGGCCATTAGGGTAGAGCCCTAATATGGAGGTTGGGGGAAGTTGGATGCCACCAGTAAATGCAAATTTCTAAATGAAATTCCTTTGTCTTCTTTGTTAACATTGTACCTTTCCAAGCATTCAGAGGGAAGAGAGTAGTTTTTCTGGTGAAGATGTGAGGAATAATAAGTTGGTTTGTTACTGTGTTCTGCAATGCTTGGTGGAGTTTGGGAAGGGAAAGAGAGGATGCATGGTAAGTTAGAAGGGACCAAGGAGAACAGCTTGTGTCTCATTTTTCTTCCAGGCTTCATATCTTTGCTCAGGTGGATTTTCATGAAAATGTTATATCAGCCTCTCCTTTGTTGTTGTTTCATTGGAGAACATTGCTATTTTTTGATATTGGCCTTTACACTTTCTCCTTGAAATACAAATCTATTCAAGCGTGCAGTGATCATATCCCATTGTTACTGGTGCATGATCACAGCTGATTTTTTTCATCAAAAGGCTTTTCTTTGGCCACTATTTCACCAGATGTCTCATCACTTCCCTAAGTAGATTTGCTGTTGGATTGTAATGCCAGTCCTCAGATCCTTATTAATAAGAGTTCAATGAATTTTGTACTGAAATAAAATTAAACATTGAAAACAAAGGCCTAAATAGCTTTAGTATGGGATACACACTTTACCTGCAGTATGAAATGCTCATATGGCCATAAAACAAACCTCACCTGTGTCAGGAACAGAAATCAGGGTGCTCGTGAGAGCCAGGCTTGTGTCATCCCCCAGGGTGAGGTTCACACAGTATGTCCCAGACCCATTGAAGGTTCGTCTCACTGTCAGCAGACACATCTCATCCACATCCACAGGGCTGCAGACTGTGTTCTGGGTGATCTCGCATGTGGGGTCGGAAATGATGGTACAGACCTCCGTGGGGATGCTGTAACAGCGGAGGTGGGCGAGGACGCACAGGGCACAGAGAGGGGGAGAGAGGAAGGTCAGATCCATTTTACAAAGGGAAAGTCATTACATTTCTACGAAATTGAATTCCACCTCACTGTTACTCAAACTATAAGATGCCGAATTGTTAGTCTTATAATTTGCTCTTAAGCAAGCCTGTGTGCTGAGCATCCTCAGGAAAGTGAGGCCCTGGGGTGGAGGAGAAAAAAAAGATCTCCCCCAGGGGAAGGGGCTGACGGAAACCACGTGAAGCCCAGCTCACTCCCTCTACATTCCTTCTACATCCCTAGAATGTTCGAAGATACAGATAGCTTGGGTGTTAGGCAGACATATTATTAAATGCCATAGTTGGCCCTGCCTAGGTTCCTGTAGAAGTGTAACAGCAACAGCATCAGCTGTTTTTGCAGGACTTATTATGTGCCTGGCACTGAGTTTTATTTATTTATTTATCTTTCCTCAGAGACCTTTGTTCTGAGTGAGTTTTAGCTATATAACATGATCTTGCTTATTCTTCTCAATAGCTTTTTTTTTTGAGACAGAGTTTTGCTCTTGTTGCCCAGGCTGGAGTGCAATGGCATGATCTCGGCTCACTGCAACTTCCGCCTCCTGGGTTCAAGAGATTTTCCTGCTTCAGCCTCCTGAGTAGCTGGGGTTATAGGCACCTGCCACCACTCCTGGCTAATTTTTGTATTTTTAGTAGAGATGGGGTTTCACCATGTTGGCCAGGCTGGTCTCGAACTCCTGACCTCAGGTGATCAACCGCCTCGGCCTCCCAAAGGGCTGAAATTACAGGCATGAGCCACAGCGCCCGGCCTCTCTCAATAGCTTTTTGAAGAAAGTAACATTACCCCAGTTTAACAGATGATGAACCAGCTCAGGGAGAGAGATTAACGAGTCCAGGTCATACAAGCAGACAGGGGTGGAGCTGGGACTTGAACAGAAGAGGTTTGACTCATCTGTCCTTGATGCTGGGCTACCTGCCATTGCTGTCCTGACCACTGTCTCATGGCAGCCTTCTTGGACGGAGAGACCAGGCTCTGATGCTGGGCTCATGGGGTGGGGCCTGGGATGGGGACAGTCCCTCTTCTCACCAGCCAGGCCTCTCGCAGCAGCTTCACTCCCTGGGTCAGCTTTCACTCTATTTTCTGCCACCCTCACCCTCATTCTGGTCCTCTCCCCAGGGTGGAGAGCTTCTTAGCTCTTCTCTACCAAATAAGGCCACATCTTCATACCACCTCATTCTCCTGATTAATTTATGTATTTACACACATATATATTTTAATCAGGTAATTTATATATTATATGCAAATGATTTGCTAATGTATATTTAGTTAATCGATATAGTATTTATATATTCATTCATTTATATTTAGTTTATTACATATGGTCATGACCAAATCATAGGAAACCAAATTATATAATGCATTGGAAAGAGCTTTGTAAATTCTAAAGAGAGAGGATTATCAGGTGTTGCTATTAATGTTAGCATAGACAACTTCCTGGGAGCTTAAGAGCACTCCTGTGAGCTGCTCTCTGCTGGCTACCAGCATTCCATTGGTAGGCAAGTTTTGTGATCACTGGTGGCCTCAGTTGCCTCATCTGTAAAATGGGGAGGCTCATAGGATTGTTGTGAGGATTCAATATGAGAACAGGTATAAGGTGTTAAAAAATTCAGTTAAGTGTTCCAACAGTTATCATAATTATTATCCCACTTAATTGTTAAAGGTTTCTCAATTGCTCAACTGTAGCAAAACATGTGTGTGCTTGATAGCACCTCCTAGGGCCCTTCATGTCTAGGGTTACCAGTAAATAGGAATTCAAATCAACTTAAAAGGGGTAACTGGTGGTCAATGCCTTTGTTCAGACTTGAGGTCCTCACTTGACCCATGCCTCTGTCAGAGATAATATACTCACCTCCCTTGGCAGGTCACGACAAAGTCTATTAGGGAGCTGTCAGGCCATGGCACCGGCATCAGGACGTCTGTCATCTGGATGATGTTAACCTCTAAGATTCCCTCTAACAAAATAACCGCCAGAGAAAAACACATCGAAATACAACAGAAATTAAACAAAGCCAAACAGTCACTCTGGTATAGATTGAATGTTTGTGTTCCTCCGAAATTCATATGTTGAAACTCCCAAGGTGATAGCATTAGGAGCCGGGGCCTTTGGGAGGTGGTTAGGTCATGAGGGTGAAGCCTTCATGTGTGGGATTGATGCCCTTATGAAAGTGACCCCAGAGAGCCCTTTTGCCTCTTCCACCACATGAGGACACAGCAAGAAGACTGCCATCTGCCATCTATGAACCAGGAAGTGAGCCCTCACCAGCCACCGAATGCGCTGGTACCTTGAACTTGGACTTCCCAGCCTCTAGAACTACGAGAAATAAATTCCTGCGGTTGGTTTATAAGCCACCCAGTCTATGGAATTCTGTTATAGAAGACAGAATGGACTAAGGTACAGCACTTAATACATCAGAAAGTGAAAAAAATTAAAAAAGGAAGACAGCCCTCTTGCCATACAGAAACACATCAGATCTGGCAATCTATCCCCATAGCTTAGGATACATATCCATGCAGCATTTCCAAAGTAAAACTGAACTGTTTTTCAGTCCAACCTAGATTTTTGTTTCTAGAGGCTTTGTGTGCATCAGAAAGTAGCACTCCATCTTGGAAGGTGTTTCAGGAAAAGGTAATCCTGAGCAGACGCAGCCCCAGGCTCAGGCCTTGGCCAGCTTCTCAAGTGGCTTGGACTCAGGGGACACTGCTTGGGCTTCCACCTCCATCCTCACTCCCAGAACCGGTGAGCACAGGTTGGGCTTCAGTTCCCCTCTGTCTTCTCTGTTGTATGCCTTAGGGCTGTGCCCAAATGCACAGCCATGTGTGGTGGCCTGCTCTTTCCCCTTTTCACATACAAGTCTGACTTTGTGAAAATTAACTAGGGGAGGACAGTGGAAATTGTAGGAACTCGATGCTAGCCTTCTTTTACCCTACATACCCCATTCAGATGGCTGGGCTGCAGAGGCGGGATACAGGCCCAGGGCAGGCTCATTAGCATGTGGCCTTCACAGAAGGTTTATTTCCACCAGGATGTGGAAGGAAGGCCGGGGAGGCAGGTGGGAATCCAGAAATGAGTAGGGTCTTTGCTCTTGCATGTGTGGTGTCATCTTAGACAAGCAGAGGGGTGCCCTTACCACCTACCTCTACCCCTTCAGAGTTAGCAAAGAGAGTGGGTGACCCTAGGTGGAGTCTAGCATCCTTCCTCACTGGTCTTCATCTTCAGCCTTACCTACAATTGTGATGGTGGCTTGAAAGTGGCCATATCTGTTAATCTGGCAGTTTTCATCAGGAATCTTACTCAGCTCCAGGGGGTTGTCACCAGCAGGTCCTGGGGTGTTTGAATCATAAGATTTTAGAGTAGTTGCTACGAACATAAAAGATACATGTGATATAATAAAAAATCTAAACATTTGCCATTTGCTTTCTAGAAAAATATCAGGAATGCTATATTAGGAAATTGTTATAGAAATTTGAACTAAATGTGTCATAATTTTTACACAGATGTGAGAGCTATAAGAGATTATAATTGCTAAATTATGTAAGGAAGCATAATCCCACATTTTGTGTGAACACAAGAAGCAAATAAGAGGTTGAAACTGGCCGGGTGCGGTGGCTCACGCCTGTAATCCCAGCACTTTGGGAGGCCGAGGGGGCAGATCATGAGGTCAGGAGATCGAGCCCATCCTGACTAACACGGTGAAACCCCGCCTCTACTAAAAAATACAAAAAATTAGCCAGCCATGGTGGCAGGTGCCTGTAGTCCCAGCTACTCGGGAGGCTGAGGCAGGAGAATGGCGTGAACCTGGGAGGCGGAGCTTGCAGTGAGCTGAGATGGCGCCACTGCACTCCCGCCTGGGCGACAGAGCGAGACTCCGTCTCAAAAAAAAAAGGTTGAAACTGTATTAAAATGTGTGATACAATGGTCATGAAGAAATGAACCTGGCCATAGTAGATGAAGTTATATTTTAATTTTGGAAGCAGGTATTCTGGGCCCAAATTCCAGCTCCCCTTGTTTTTAGCTACTTGAGACCATAGGCACATCATTTAATCTGTTTTTGCCTCTATTTGCTCATCTGTAAAATAAGAACAATACTTGCTGTCCTCTGGAGGCTGAACTATGAAACTTAAATGAGATAAAGTATAGAAAACCTGCTGCTCATCACTGCTGCAGAGGGAATACTTAATAAATCACAGTTTCTTTCTTCCAGTAATATGGGAAAAGATCATTCTCTCCCTGTTTGGATGTCTCACAGCTCCAAAGCTTAAATTCTAAAAGTCTTACTGTGATGAGCAGAGATGTGAGGAAGGAAAGGAGGGAATACAAGACATTTTTGAAAAATAAGCCTTGAATATAATTAGAGCAAAGAATCTAATGCCCTATTAGTTACAATTTAACAGGCTCTAATTAAGACATTGCTGCTCCTTTAGCAAGATAAAAAGTCTAGAAAGAAAATAACGATACTGAAAATACAATCTTCTTTTTAATTTCAAAAGACATGTGAAGTAGACTCAGTCTTGGGGAAGGACATCAAAGCCTCATAAGAGCTGCATCTCTAACTTAGTGACATGTGAGTGAAGCCGGCTGGGAGATTTCTCCAGGGCTTCTCAGAACCGTCAGCGGGTGAACATCCCTGTGATTTTCCTGTGCCCAGAGCAGGCTTCTCAGAGCAGTTCTCAGAACAGGTCCAGAAATGACTGCTCCATGGCACACACTTTGGGAAATGCTGCTCAGGTAAAGCCCAGAAAGGCCCGGACACTGTGTTAGATCGAATGCAGTGGTTTACCAGCAGGAAGGGCTGTGGCAGCCTCTTGGGAATGTCCCTTGAGTTTCATATTAGTCCTCTGGAAATGACAAGACAGTCGTACTGTCTGTCCTGAGATTCAAATGATCTACTCTATAGCAATAGGATTGTTTGTGCAGGGCATTCGAGTTCAGTAGCTCTTCTCCAGAAAACCATAAAATTTCTTCTTTTGAAAGCTCTTGACAGGCAGAATTTAGTTGTCAAGTTAGAGAATGGAATCACAACCCTGCATATTTAAAAATAAAACTTCTCTTGTTCTGCATATACTTTAGTGCTAAAAATGAAGTAAAGCTTATTTTCTTAAAAAATGACCAAATAATAAAAGTCAGTGGTTCTACCTTAGATAGAATGCTTTTAAAATGCATATGGAGGCCGAGCATGGTGGCTCACACCTGTAATCCCAGCACTTTGGGAGGCTGAGGTAGGTGGATCACTTGAGGTCAGGAGTTCGAGACCAACCTGGGCAACATGGTGGAACCTAGTCTCCATTAAAAATAAAGAAAAATTATCTGGGCATGGTGGTTCGCATGTCTGTAGTCCTGGCTACTAGGGAGGCTGAAGCAGGAGAATTACTTGAACCAGGAAGGCAGAGGTTGCAGTGAGCTGAGACTGCACTACTGCACTCCAGCCTGGGCAACAGAGCAAGACTCTGTCTCCAAAAAAATAAAAAAATAAAAAAGCATATGGAGCTTCGCAAACATTGTGTCTATAAAGTCAAGGTATGATTCAAGGGCTAATGGAGAGAAACGCACACCTTAAAAGACAGATGAGAAAGAAGGTCAACTTCATCCTTAATTCAGTATTTATGTCCCTGTTGCCCAGAGAGTGGTGTGAGAGCTCTTGATCCTCTGGGAAAGTTCTCTATGATATGATGTTATTTTATAGAGAGAGAGAGTATTACAGTAATTAGCATCGATCTTACAAAAGGTTTTTTTGTTTGTTTTTTTTTTTTTTTCAGATTTGTTCACAAGTCTGAAAAACAAATAATAGCACTGTTAGCTAAGGGAAGAGAATTCTGTGACTTAAAAATAGCACACATGCATCTGCCCTCGGATTTAAACCCACCTACCTGGGTCACCTCTTCAACTGGCTTCTGCCTCACTCCTGCATTTGCATTTGATTTCTATTTTCGGCTGTGCATTATTAAGAAGCCACTTACCAAAGTAGAGAGAACATATTTTTTTGGCCAAACAATAATATAATACTCGGTCATCCAAGCCCTTTAATATGGCCTGTACAGCTGGAAATGCTCCCTAGAAGAGACTCCTTTTAGAAACGTCCCTCCTCGCTCTCCCTAAGAGAGATGCTGGTTTAAGGCATTTTGGGGTTGATTATGATTGATCTAACATCTTTAGATAAAGCCAGGCAGCTTTCCTTCGCAATAAAACTTAACTAACTTGTAGGGGTTGCTAGTTTATATCTTTTTTTTTTTTTTTTTTTGAAACAGAGTTTCTCTCTTGTCGCCCAGGCTGGAGTGCAATGGCGCAATCTCAGCTCACTGCAACCTCCACCTCCCAGGTTCAAGTGATTCTTCTGCCTCAGCCTCCCAAGTAGCTGGGATTACAGACACTCTCCACCACACCCGGCTAATTTTTATATATTCAGTAGAGACGGGGTTTCACCATGTTGACCAGGCTGGTCTCGAACTCCTGACCTCAGGTGATCCACCTGCCTCGGCCTCCCAAAGTGCTGGGATTACAGATGTGAGCCACCACGCCTGGCCCACTAGTTTATATCTTATGGTCTTAACTAGGGAGAAATTACAACAGAAATTTTAAATAGCTTTTCACTGGCTTCAAATATATTTTTAAAACATGCTATGATATAAATAGTTTATAAGAAAAACAAGCTAGTTTAATAAAAATGCAATTCAAAGTAGACTAACATTAAATAACCTAACATTAAGTCTTTTACCATTCTGGAACTTAAATATTAAAGGCATCTGTAATTTATTTTGAATTTTATACCTGGTCCCCTTATTTGTAAAGAAGATCATTAATACTTGTAGATAAAAGAATTCCTTCTCCTAAAGGATTACTAGAATGAAGCTGTATATTTAAAGTTGTTCAATACAGTTATAATTGTAGTTGGAATTAGGATTAATCTAATCATCCATCAATAAGAGAATGGTGGGCTGGGCACGGTGCCTCACGCTTATAATCCCAGCACTGTGGAAGGCTGGGGTGGACAGATCACCTGTGCTCAGGAGTTGGAGACCAGCCTGGGCAACATGGCGAAACCCCATCTCTACTAAAAAATAAAAAAATTAGCTGGGTGTGGTTGTGCATGCCTGTAGCCCCAGCCACTTGGGAGGTTGAGGCAGGAGGATCACTTGAGTCCAGGCGGTGGAGGTTGCAGTGAGCCGAGATTGTGCCACTGCACTCCAGCCTGGGTGTTAGAGCAAGACCCTGTCTCAAAAAAAAAGAGAATGGTGAAATAAATGACAGTAGATACGTTCTATGGAACACCATGCAGCCACTGGATAAAGTGAGATAGATTTATATGTATTAACAATGGAAAGATGTCTATAATGTTTGTTAAATTAGAAAAAGAGCAAATTGTAAAACAATATGAATAGCCCTCTTGTGTAAATGAACCCATTTACACAACCAAAACAACAAACCTTATGTGTATATATAGTATATGTTTATAAATGCATAGAAAAAGATCTGGAAAGAAATCTTCCCAATTATTAACAGGGTTTAACTCTTGGGAGGAGAGTATGAGTGGGGACTTTTGCTTTTTACTCTAGACATCTATATTGTTTTAATTTTTACTAAGGAACATGCATAAACTTTGTAATTTAAAACATTTTTGAGATAATCAAAATCAGTGATAACTTGTGTTGTCTTGACTTAGATATGCTTGATTTAACAAGTTCTCATTTTATTACTAACATCTTATTGTAAAACTTTATAATTTATAACAAACAGGATTTTGTAAAAACAAGAAAAGAAGCCCCAGACGTCATGATGGACCGTCGTGGGCTTGGTCCATGGCGCCCTCTTGTGACCAGTGAGAGGATGTCGGCCTATTGCTATCCCCGGGATCCTGGGGTGCTGAGTGCAACTGGCCCAGTGGGGAAAGGGTGGTGATGGCATGGGGTAGCGTGGGGAATCAGATGGAAGCCAGTGCTACCCAAAGTGGCCTCTTAAGGACTTCTTGAATGTCCCCAGACTATTAATACAGGGTGGTATTGAATTAATCATGCCTTATATGCAGCACAGTTTTATTTTTATTTTACTCTTTTTTTAAAATTATACTTTAAGTTCTAGGGTACATGTGCACAATGTGCAGGTTTGTTACATATGTATACATGTGCCATGTTGGTGTGCTGCACCCATTAACTCGTCATTTACAATAGGTATTTCTCTTAATGCCATCCCGCCTTCCTCCCTCTACCCCCTGACAGGCCCTGGTATGGATGTTCCCCACCCTGTGTCCAAGTGTTCTCATTGTTCAATTCCCACCTATAAATGAGAACGTGCGGTGTTTGGTTTTCTGTCCTTGTGATAGTTTGCTCAGAATGATGGTTTCCAGCTTCATCCATGTCCCTATAAAGGACAAAAGCTCATCCTTTTTTATGACTGCATAGTATTCTATGGTGTATATGTGCCACATTTTCGTAATCCAGTCTATCATTGATGGACATTTGGGTTCATTCCAAGTCTTTGCTATTGGGAATAGTGCCACAATAAACATACGATGCAGCACAATTTTAATGTCAGGAGTCACTGCAGCTTGCTAACCCAGACATACTCTCAAGCTGCATTCTTTCTTGGACCATTTGGAAATTGCTTTCAAGTACAGCTGTGTTTTCATGGACACTGGGTGGGTGTGGGCAGGGTAGGGAAAGAAATTAGTGGGGGAGAGGAAGGAACATAGAAATGGCCTGATTGTTTATAAGGAGCCAGTGTGCCTTCTCATAGCCATAAAAAATGGGAGATAAACAAAAATGTGACAGAAGAGGGGGGAGTGTGTACACATAGCAGGGGCCAGTGCAAATGAGGAGGGTCAAAGAGCTTTCTACAAGTCACTGAATTCTATTTGCAAAGTGACTTTAAATACATTCTTCCTTCTTCTGTGTTCTATAGGTGTAAAATGGTGATAACTTTGCTTTAAAAAATCAACAGGTAGAAAATGGAATCACCGCAGAGTCCTTACAATATCCCCTTAAGGAGGGATTTAATAATATGACCTACGTGAATATTTTGTTAGCCATTAAGGAGTCCCCCTCAAAGATCACTGCGAAACCTTACCTAAAGAAGGGGTGGGTTTTGGAGGTCTGGGTGGTGGTGGCGGTGGTGGACAAGGTCCTGGTGCTGCAGCTTTCACAGTGAGGTTAAGGCTGAAGGTTCCATTGAGCACATACGTGTGATTCACAGTGTGACTGGTGGAAACAAACAGGCCAGTATTATCCCCGAAGCTCCACTTGTAGTTAATGGTAGAATAATTGAGGAAGTGGCTAGGATCATGAATCAGGACATCAAACAGAATGGGGAGATCTTTGAGGAAGGTTTCATCGGATGAATTTCGATCGTTCTTCTGGGACATAGTCACAAATACAGGAATCTGATCTAAAAGATACACCCCCCAAAGAAAGAAAGAATGCATGACTGCTTGATTGTAAGTGGAGGGCTTCGATGATGCTTTTAGGTTGAAATATTAAAATGAGGGATAATTTAGCATTATTTTCCTTTTCACATGCAAGTTTTCTGGGGTTTCCCTAAGCTATTCTGGAAAACAGTTGAACTACAACTAATTAAGGTTAGGTGGGCCAGATGAATCATAACCTAACCCCGAACACTTGGCCTTAACTCTTTTTTAACCCATTGACGTCAACAGAATGAAGTGCCTCATCCTCAGTTAGAGTTCACACCACTCACCTGTTACCACGTACACATCTTTCACTTGTGCGATGGGAACATATGCCCGTCCATGTCTTCTGTAGACAGTCACTTCCATGAGTTGAGGCCCAAGTGTCACATTGGCTGTGTTCACAGAGACTCTCACTGAACATCGTCCCAATTTCTGGAAATACTGACCTTCGGGAGGACGGAAATTTTTAGTTATTGGCTGCATTACATTATCATTATAGGAAGCTGTTCCTTAAAGACTAGCTACCACCATTTATAGATTGCTCTGAGGAGGGAAAATAGGATGGGCCTATGGTGCTGCTTCAGAAAGGGAGATGGTGCTCATTTTAATGTAAAATCTTATAAAACAAACCCGCAGTTATATACATGTAATTGTATATAGTTGGTTAAAATAAAAAAAGCTGTTTAATTTTTTTTAACAGCCTTAGCTGTTAAACTAAGGGCTAACTGGCATAATACAGTTAGCCCTTAGTTTACAAATAAATGCTTTTTGTGCTAAGTAATTTGGCACTTGAAATACATGTTTTCCCCATAGAAAATACATTTAATATAATGATGAGGTGTCCAGAAGAGTTAAAAAAATTATTTATCAAATAACCTACCTTATTTTTGTTACTATTTCCGCTATATTATTAAGTGGATTTTTAAAAGGGGACTGGAATCCTCCATCTCCTAATAGTATTTGTATATAAAAATACAGCAAGTGGCTAGGCGTGGTAGCTCATGCCTGTAATTCCAGCACTTTGGGAGGCCGAGGCAGGCGGATCACGAGGTCAGCAGATGGAGACCATCCTGGCCAACATGGTGAAACCCCGTCTCTACTAAAATACAAAAAATTAGCTAGGTGTGGTGGTGTGAGCCTGTAATCCAAGCTACTCAGGAGGCTGGGGCAGACAAATTGCTTGAACCCGGAGCAGAGATTGCAGTGAGCTGAGATCGTGCCACTGTGCTCCAGCCTGGCAACAGAGCGAGACTCTGTCTCAAAAAAATAAAAATAAAAATCCAGTAAGTGATGAAATAGAGGATGGCAGACATAAAACAGAATGGAGTGGTTCTACAGGCACTTTCCTAGGACACCCCGAGTCATTCCTTTTCTTTCTCCAACCCTCCCTGCTGCTAGCTAACAGGTGGAAGTAATTCCTCTCCTTCAGGGGTCAAGGACATTTAAACAAATTTTAAAACTCTGTAACTCCTCTTACTATCATTCCCAAATCAAGAACTTTTCTAATCCTGCCAGGGGGCCTGGTTTAGACCTGTCACTGACTGGGTATCTTAGGTTGAATGCTTTCGAGACTGGGTGTTTCAAGACCCCGTTTATCACACCGTCAAACGTGTGAGAAAAACACACTGGTCTCTCGAGGGATGTGTGATTTGGAATCCTCGTTCACTTTGAGATGCAGGGGTAGTTCCATCAGAAGTTATAAGGGGAAGGGATGTCTCTCAGGGTTATTCATGAGGAAAATGTTAGTTTCAGCTCTGAGAGGTGAGACCATACTTAGCTGAGGGAGAATATCAGTTAACTCTGAGACCTCAGTGGAAGACAGAAATTCAAGGCAGTCTTGTTAGACAAACAGAACAAGTTCTAGGCTGAAAGTTGATTTTAAATACAGACATTTGATCTGGTTAAGTTATTGGAATGTTTACTAGGCTAAAGAGTCCGGGAGTGTTAGTGAACATAAGTGACTCCATGCAAAATGTCAGAATTCTGTCATGAGAGTGACAAGTCAAAAAAATGTTTGGTGAGTTGGCTAATGGGGTCGTAATGGCAGTGAAAAATAAGTTAGCTTTAAGGCAATTGATTTATATAGATGAGCATAATATTTGACATAACTTATACTCTGTTCGATGGGTATGTATTGTTAATATTTTGTCCTGATTTGTAAATAAGTTAATTGAAGGAAGAGGAGCTCTCTCTAATCTGTGATGAAAGATGAAACATTTAGTAATCTGGAGGCTGCTCGATTGGTAGCAGTTTTCAAATACTCAGTGCCAGGTGGCACCTAGTGACATTTTAAACTAAGAATTTAGCAGCCTAATTAATAATAAGCTAAATTTGCTCCTTTTAAAAGTAATCATTTCCCCAATAATAAAGCAAAATGAATACCATTTGTAATTTAAAAAAAGACAGAATGGGCTAGGTCAAAGCAGAACAGTAGTTATTTTATTTCTACACAATGAAATATTGTGCAGCCATTAAAACAATGTATAAAAATTTAAAAAATCATATCATCAAATGCTCATGATAGTAAGCAAAAATGTGTATGTGATCTTAATAATGATCTTAATAAATACTAGCAAAGAAAACACCATAATAATTAACAATGATAATCTCTGGCGTTAATTATGGATAATTTTTATTTTTTATTTGTACCTTTTCTGAGGATTTCCTACAAATAAATAGCACATGCTTCTTTAAATCTTAAAAATTCTTTAGAGAACATAAAAAAACTAAAGAATCAATAAATGAATGCTCATCCATGTGCCATTCTGTTTTTTGTTTGTTTGTTTGTTTTTCAAGATGGAGTCTCACTCTGTTGCCCAGGCTGGAGTGCAATGGCTCAATCTCCTCTCGCTGCAACCTCCACCTCTCGGGTTCAAGTGATTCTCCTGCCTCAGTCTCCTGAGTAGCTGGGATTACAGGTGTGCACCACCACACCAGGCTAATTTTTGTATTTTTAGTAGGGACGGGGCTTCACCATGTTGGCCAGGCTGGTCTTGAACTCCTGACCTCAGGTGATCCACCAGCCTCCGCCTTCCAAGGTGCTGGGATTACAAGTGTGAGCCACATGCCCGGCCTCCATGTGCCATTCAAATAAATAAGTGTTAGCATTTTTTCTTGTTATGGTTTTAGGTAGAAAAAAATTAAGTGGTTTTATTTTTTGAAAAAGGGCTTAATCTTTTTGTTTTTCTCTCTTTTTAACTCTTCGGTGTCCTAGAGATTTGGCAAGGTTAACCAATATTTCATTTTTATCTCTCACTGTTCACCCATGCTAAGGAAAGTTAGCAGGGTGACTGTTATTAACTCTCTGTGTTATCATTCTCAATTATAGAGTAAGAAAAGAGAAGGTTGAAATTTTAAGGAAAGGTAAAGAAGAAGCTTAGGGGTTTGTAAAAGCCAACCAAGTGTGTGGAAGACGTAGACGAAATTCCATCTTCTCCATCCGGGGTGGTGAGGAAAAGGTTTCCCATCGGGGAAGACGTTATGATGGCTTTGGCCAGTGCCATTTTCCCCGTCACTGTCCTCTGACCATGCTGTCCAGTTGTAAACATACGGATCAGCAGATAAACCAGCCTCTAAACAGAGATAGAAACCAGCCATGAGTGTTATCTGGGCTCAGAAAACCCAATGTGCATGCATCACTGAATTAAACACTTTTTCGTATTTTTTTCGTAACTAGTTTAAATGTAGTTAGACAACTAAACACTTAATATGTAGAATTCATCCAATAGTACGCTTATGACTTGTGCACTTTTCTGAATTTGCTATATTTCAATGAAGATTTTATACAAAGCAATTATTCAGAAAAGTCCAATGTAGAGATATCATTTAATGTATTTTTCTTCCTACTGGGTTTTCAAATCACAATCCTATTCAAATCAAACAGAGATGCTTTATCTTTTTATTTTGACACACTCTATCTGTAGGTTTTTTTCCTGACCCACTTGACATCATGACTGTTTATTCATAAAGACTCCAGTACACATGTCTAAGAATAAGATCATTTTCCTACATAGCCCTGATGCCATTATAATATACAAACCCCAATCAAGGTTTGTATATTATACTTGGCTGTTTTTGATGCTTTAAATGATTTTTTAAATCCCTCTTTCTCTCTCTAGATGTACATAGATAGATATAGCTATCCTTATATCTACATATGGCTATAGATATATGGAAAGAAGCAGTTATGACAAAGTGCTAAAATTGTTGAATCTAGGTGACTATAGTTAACAACAATTTGTTGTAGATTTCAAAACAGCTAGAAGAAGGATTTGAGCTGGGTGCAGTGGCTCACACCTGTAATCCCAGCACTTTGGGAGGCCGAGGTGGGCAGATCGCTTGAGGTCAGGAGTTCGAGACCAGCCTGGCCAACATGGTGAAACCCCATTTCTACTAAAAATGCAAAAATTAGCCAGGCGTGTTGCATGCGCCTATAATCCCAGCTACTTGGGACGCCGAGGCAGGAGAATTGCTTGAACCTGGGAGGCGGAGGTTGCAGTAAGCCAAGATTGCACCACTGCACTCCAGCCTGGGTGACAGAGTGAAACTCTGTCTCAAAAAAGAAAAGAAAAAAAAAAGGAGAAAGATTTGGAATGTTCTCAACACAAGGAAATGATAAATGTTTGAGGTGATGGCTATCCCAATCACCCTGATTTGATCACCATAAATTGTATGCATGTATCAAAATATCATGCATAGCCCAGAAATGTGTATGATTATCATGTACCAATAAAAAATTAATCAAAAAATGGGTGAAAGATCTGAATAGACATTTCTCAAAAAAGTCATACAAATCGCCAACAGTATATCATTGTTGGTGGGAATGTAAATTAGTACAACCACTATGGAAAACAGTATGGAGGCTCCTCAAAAAACTAAAAATGGAGCTACCATATGAGCCAGCAATCTCACTGCTGGGAATATATCCAAAAGAAAGGAAATCAATTTATCAAAGAGATGTATGTATTCCTGTGTTGCAGCACTATTCAAAATAGTCAGGATATGGAACCAAATGAAGTATCCATCAATAGATAAATGGATAAAGAAAATGTGATGGAATATTACTCAGTCATAAAAAGAATTAAATCCCATCATGTGCAGCAACATGGATGGAACTGGAGGCCATGATGTTAAGTGCAATAAGCCAGGCATAGAAAGACAAATGCTGACTGGACACGGTGGCTCACGCCTGTATTCCCAGCACTTTGGGAGACCGAGGCAGGCGGATCACGAGGTCAAATGTTTGAGACCAACCTGGCCAACATGGGGAAACCCCGTCTCTACTAAAAATACAAAAATTAGCTGAGCATGGTGGTGGGGGCCTGTAATCCTAGCTACGTGGGAGGCTGAGGCAGGAGAATCATTTGAACCTGGGAGGCAAAGGTTGCAGTGAACCAAGATCGCACCATTGCACTCCAGCCTGGGTGACAGGGCGAGACTCTGTCTCACCACACCTGGCTAATTTTTATATTTTTAGTAGAGATGGGGTTTCACCATGTTGGCCAGAATGGTCTTGAACTCCTGACCTCAGGTGATCCACCTGCCTCGGCCTCTCAGAGTGCTGGGATTACAGGCGTGAGCCATGGCATCCAGCCATTAGCTCCGTTTTTTTGAGCATGTACCATTCTGACAAGATAATTTCCCTTGCTGTATTTGTGCCTTTGGTCCTCTTTAACATAGACAGAGAGCTTATTTCTTTCACTAAGAGCAAAGCAAAACCAAAATATACACATTTTAGCATTTGCACCAGGTACACAGCATTTGCTTAAGAAATCCTTGTCAGCCGAAATTAGACTGATCAGCAAAATTCTGTCAAATTGGCTATTTTTTGAGTAGCCAAAAGAGTTCCAAGTAATAAAAGCAAAATCTGAGACTCAACAAGGTATTCTCTGTCCAATCAACTGGACACTAAGGAAAAGCAGGTGGTGATGTGGCTTTTGAAGAGGGCTCCAAGCAGGGGAGAGCCACCAGTTTGCTGCAGTAGGTCTGGCTGACATTGATGTTGATGAAGGCACTGGGTAGCACCACACACTCACTGTCTCTGTCATCCAGCTCATGGAGTCCAGTGGCAAGGGATGACAGCAGCATCTGGCACTTACAGAAGTACCTGTGACCATTAAGGTTTAGAAACTAGGTCTCCAGTAGTTTAGGAGAATACTGTGTTCTTACCATTTCTGCAGTTCTTCTCATAGACAATGTTGCCATTGGCATCTTCCTTTTGGCATCTAGGGAATACCAGGTTCACCACAAATGTTATATTTGAGCCCACGAGGGCTGGTGAGTCACTGGTCAGGACCGCCTGCACACAGCCTCCTAGGGTATAAAAAAGTGGGGCTCAATGATCCAGCATCTTTCTCCTTTCATTCATAAACATTTAGAGGTAACTTTATTAATAAGGACCAGAGGACCCATATGCCTCTTTATAATATATTAAATTTATATTTTGTATTCCTCACTTTAGCTTTCAGAGTACAACACTCTAGAAGATAAATTAAAAAATAAATCAGACCAGTTAAGAATTCTCTAATCACAGCAAGAACATTTACCTACGATAATAAAACAAATCAGCTCAGTTGGGTTAAGGAGACAAGTTTTAGAAGTTTATATTTTTAAATCTCAAAACCAATGGCTGAAGGATGCATTCTTTCATCTAAAAAGAAAGATTTTCCATTTCTGATAAGCCACACCTTTGAGACAGTAAAAATGGCTTTGGGGTGACTGGGTTTCTGAAGATGATCATTCCCAGGTTGGTTAAATAGGTTTAAAGCTAAATCTGCTCACTCTTCAAAAGCATTCCAAGAGCTACCAGTGTGGAAATTTCTAAGGAGATTACTTGTGGCTTAGGAAGTGATAGTGTTGGGCTAAAAATATTGCCAAATCCAGGTGCCTCCCCACTTGGTAATGAGAGCACTGTCATTCGTGGAAATGACGTGAGCCGTGTGATCTAAAAGGCTTTACCATCTATAAGACTTACTGAAGTAGGAAATTGCAGGTGTTTGGGTTGAATATTTAGACTTACCCTTCCAGGAGTTTTTCCACCTCATGTCTCCCCTCTTCCACACTGGGTAGAGTTTTTCATTCCAGTCATTTTCGTCAGAAGACCAGCCATTTAACTGATTGTGCTCCCTCATGTAAGCAGAAGGTCTTTCATTGCCCAGCACATCATGAAATCCTGTATCAATATTCGAAAAACAAATTCCATTCTTCATTTAGTAATCACCTCACAGTGGTTAAAGAAACTTTTTATTTCTTACTGTTGAAAAGCACATACATAATATATTCAGTGCATCAAGTAAACAGAGGGTGCTTTGTTTTTTAAAGGAAGTCTCCTGGAAATACCTTGATTACAAGCATTCAGACCCTATGTCTTTATGAACTTTAAATGAATCAAAGAAAAATTTTGAAAGTGAACATTTTTTAGCCATCACTTGGCTTCTCAATACACATCCTCTGAATATTTAAATTCGATACAATATTATTAGGAAAACACTGATGCCAATAATCTTCAGATTTTTGCATTTTTGTTCCCATTCTGAACTACTCACTTGGCTAAAGGAATGCCAGGCTCAGGAATGCCTTTAGGATTCCAAGCGACCCGTACTAGTACCAGGAAGTTTACTGATAAACAGCTTTTTAATGGTCTGTCTTAGTGAATGTTCCATATACTTTGTGTAGTCTACATTTGTTGGGTAGAGTGTTTTCTTTTTAAATGTCATTTATGTCAATCTAGTTGATAGTGTTTTTTGAGTTTTCTGTGCTCCTACTTATTTTCTACTTGTTATTTCAATTACTGAGAGAGAAATCTTGAAATCTCCAACTATATTGTGGTTTTTCCAATTGCCTGTTTCTTCTTCCAGTTTTTGCTGTATGTATTTTGAAGCTTTGTTGTCAGATGCATACTATACATTTAGAATTGTTACAGCTTCTTGATGAACTGATCCTTTTCTCAATAAGAATTGATGTTCTTTATCCGGGGTAATATCCCTTGTTCTAAAGAATACTTTGATATGAATGCTTAGTGTTTAACTGGTATATCTTTTTCCATTCTTATACTTTAAAAAATGTTTAGATTGATGTATGTTTCTACTCATCCTTACATTTTAAACCTGTGTGCATTTTTATATTTGAAGTGAATTTCTCATAGAAAGCATATAATTGGATGTTTAAAAATCCAGTCTGGCAATCTCTGCCTTTTAGTTGCAGTGTTTAGATAATTCACATTTAACGTAATGATCAATATGATGAAATTTAAGTGTACTACCTTGTTATTTGTTTTCTATTTGTTCCACTTGTTATTTTTTCCTTCTTTTCCTATACTCTTTGGAGTTATATTTGGATTCCATTTTATCTCTACAACTAGCTTGTTAGTGATACCTCTTTCACTTATTTTGTTCTGAGTGGTTGCTCTAGGTTTGTAATATTACAGTTCTTTTAAAAATCTTTCTAATCTTGAGTTAGTGTCTGCCTTTTTGCCTTGCCTGACCAGTCTGGTGGTCACATGGTCTCTCTCTTTTGAGAATTGTAGCAGACTGGTTGGTTGCCTCCAAGAAGCTGTTACCTGCCTGCACCCCTCCTCCTTTTTTCCCCTTGCTGGCAGAGTTTCTACTCTAACAGTTCAAAATTCCAGAGGATCACTTCCTAGCTTTCCTTACAATTTGGGCAGGAGCAGATAGATGATTTGATCCTGGCCAATGAAAGCTGAGAAGCAGTCTTCTGGGAACTTCTGAGAAAGGTTTTCCTCCTTTATAACAAGAGATATGTGAGAACAAACTCAATTTTTTCCTCCTCAGAATTGATTTTGGAGATGGTAGTGTAATGATGTGATGCCCAGAGCTATGACAGCCATATTTAACTATGAGGACACAAATCTGAGGAAACAGCTAACACATTAAGGGTGTCAGAGTGGAAAGATGAAAAGAAATGGAGTCTTCAATGAAACTGTTGAGCTGTTGCTCTAGTCTTGCTTACCTCGGGACTGACTAAGATAATAAATGTCTTAGCCTATTTTGTTACAGCCCAAAGCTCAATTATCTGTATTCCTCAGCCAACGGTCTTAAATTGTTCTCCCATTAATTTCTATGGTTCTATGTCTTGGCCTGGCTATAGACTCTTGGAGGAGAGAAACTCTGTCTTGTTATTCTCTTAAATCCTGGGAGAGATCCTCCATGAGGTGTGGTATTGAGTGGGTGCTCAGAGAAGCCATATTGGATGCATGTCTCTGACCTATTTCTTCTATTCCTCTTCTCTGGTAGGAGAAGGGAGCAACACGTTCCCTTCTTCTCCAGGAGTCAGAGAGAATGGGAAAGAGCAGCGAAGTCGGAGTCATTGAACATGTTTTCTAGCCTTGGTTCTGTTATTAAACAGGCTGTGTGACTTCGGGCCATGTGTCTTCTCTGGGCCTTCACATCTGACAAAATCCAAATGTCCTGTGATTCTATGAGATTGCTCCTATTTGGAAATAGACATTAAGTGAGGGGAGGACATTTGTGTTTATCAATAAATATTTGTAATTGGAACTTCACTTGAGTCATATGAAAAGAACTAAGATTATTTAGTTCAAATCCCTTCATTTTATATATGAAGAAATTCAGGCCTAGTGAAATGATATGATTCACCTAGGGTCATCTTTAGTAGAAATCAAGATTCACATCTTTTGATTCCCAGGACAAGTTCTTTCCACTGTTCCAGAAAGTCTTCCTCTTCCTTAGATCTTGAAAGAAAGTTATTGTTTCCAGGAACATAATCAAAACGCAGATTTCTCTTCTGATTTTAAATGTCAGAAGTCAAGGAAAAGTACAAACTTAAAAGGAGAGTTACAAGGGATAGGCACATAGGTCAATGGAATAGAAGAGAGAATCCAGAAACAGACCCACACAAGCATGCTCTACTAATTTTTTTTTTAAGAGATGGGGGTCTCACTATGTTGCTCAGGCTGGACTCAAACTCCTGGGCTTAAGTGATCTACCTGCCCCAGACTTCCAATTAGCTAGGACCACGGGCAAGCACTACAGTGCCCACCTTGATTTTGGACAAAGATGCAAAAACAATCCAATGGAGGGAAGATAGCCTTTTCAACATATGGTGGTGTAAAAAAGCAAAAAGCATAGGTGAAATCTTCAGGATCTAGGACTAGGCAAGAATTCTTAGACTTGACACGAACACAACCCATAACAGGAAATTGGAACTCATTAAAATAAAAAACCTTTGCTCTCTGAAACATGACATGAAAGAGGATGAAAAGGCAAGCTACAGACTGGGAGAAATTATCTGTAAACTACACTTCCAATAAAGGACTAGTATTTAGAATATATAAAGAATTTTCAAAACTCACTATAAGAAAACTACGGGATTCAATTAGAAAAATTGGTAAAAATTAATGAAATGATATTTCACCATTTCATTCATCTCGTGGCAAATAAACACACAAGAAGATATTCAACATCATTAGCCAGTAGTGAAATATCACTATATCCCTATCAGTAAGACTTAACTAAAAAGCAGTGACAACATCAAATGCTTGCAAGGATGTAGAGAAACTGGATTGCTCACACATTGCTAGTGGAAATGTAAAATGGTACAGCCACTCTATTAGTTTCTTGCAAAACTAAACATGCAACTATCATACAACCAAGAAATTATACCCTTTGGCATGCATCCCAGAGAAACAAAACTGATATTCTCACAGAGATCTGCACATGAATGTTTATAGCAGCTTTATTCATAATAGCCCAAACTGAAATAACCCAGATGTCCTTTAACCGGTGAATGGTTAAGCAAGCTGTGGTACATCCATACCATGGAATACTGCTCTGTGACAAAGAGGAACAAACTATTGATGCAGTTACTCCAATAAATCAATAAAGTTCCAGGAAATTATGTTGGGTTTAAAAAAAAAGCAAATCTCAAAAGGTTACATACTGGATAATTCCATTTGTATAGGATTTTGGAAATGACAAAATGATAAAAATGGAAACCAGATTAGTGGTTGCCAGGGACTGGGTGAGGATTGGAAAGAGGGAAGTAGATTTGGCTATACATCTATAGCCATGAGAATACTTTGGTGATGGAGCTCTGCTGTGTTTTGACTGTATCAATGTCAATATCTGGGCTGTGATGTCGTGTTTTGCATGATGGTACCACTGGGGCAAACTGGGTAAAGGGTGCATGGGGATCTCTCTGTATTATTTCTTACAACAGTATGTGAATCTATAAATACCTCACAATAAAAAGTTGAATTTAAAAATAAAGGCCGGATGCAATGGCTCATGCCTATAATCCCAACACTTTGGAAGGCTGAGGGTGGGCGATTGCCTGAGCCCAGGAGTTCCAGACCAGCCTGGGCAACATGGCAAAACCCTGTCTCTACAAAAATTAAAAAAATAAAATAAACCCATCCGGATAAGGTGGCTCCCGCCTGTAGTCCTGGCATTCTGGGAGGCCAAGGGAGGATTGAGCTCAGAAGTTTGAGGCCAGCCTGGGCAACGTAGTAAGATCCCATTTCTACAAAAAATACAAAAATTAGCTGGGTGTGGTGGCATGTGCCTGTGGTCCCAGCTGCTCAGGAGGCTGAGGTGGAAGATCACCTTTAGCCCAGGAGTTGGAGGCTGCAGTGAGCTGTGATCACACCACTGCACTCCAGCCTGGGTAAGAGTAAGACCCTGTCTCTAAAAAAATTGATAAAAAAAAAAAAAACAACCCAATAGTAAGCAGATTTTAAAAGAAAAAGAAAAGCCTGTGGGGGTGGGTTTTGGGGGCAATAAATGTGAAGGTATATTTGAGGTCGCACCCAGTGCTGCAGCTGACTCTCCCTCCACACTTTGGCCTCCTTGCTGTGTCCACCAGCGGAGAGGTTGTGGCTGGGCTGCCTCCAGCTACCTTGTCCACACCTTCTCCTTCCTTCAGAGCTACGAATGGAAAATGGCAGGAAATCTTTAGTGCTTGATACACTGCTACATTCTGCCTGCCCTTATTTTTTCTGGGCAGAATATTTAGTCCAGAACAAGGTGAACCTGGTGAATGGCTGGGTTTTGTTACACTGCCCAAGAGGCTGAGGACTCCTCTCGAGCTGACAGCGCGGATTCGGCCTCCTGCTAATCTGTTTTATTGAGCAGAGCGAAGTGGACTGGTGAAAGAGGCTGGAATAAGGGCAGGTGTCCCCCATCGGGTCCATTCTGTGTTCCTTCGTCTTTAAAGGAGCCTGTCCTGGGAGGTATCCTGAGGGTGGGTGCAGGTCTGCCTCCGTAGGAACAATCCCCACCATGCATGTCTCTCACGCCAAGCAGCTGATCTCACAAGAACACAATTACCCAGTTTTGCAAATGAGGAAACGAAAACTCCTCGTTTTGAAGGAAATGAGGAAATGGAGCAAAGCCACTGGAGACCCAGCCCCTAGGCTGGCGGGGAGCCCGAGCCTGTCCAACCCCAAACCCGGGCAGGAAGGACAGAGGTCGGGATGGAAGGCTGCCTCCTCAGCTTACCCGCTGTGTGGCTTGGGGCGAGTTCCTTGCCCACTCTGCGGCCCGTGTCCTCGTGTGGGAAGCGGGACCATCACAGCGCCGGGCTCCGCGGGCTGCTAGGAGGACGCGCGGCGCACTGCGGGCCCGGCACGTGCTACGCGCTGACACTGGGTCAGCTCCCCGTGATGGGACTTCCTTTCCAAAAACGCAGGCGTTTTCCAGGGTCGCAGTCGCAGTCGGGAGACCCAGGGTTAGGGCGCGGCCGCGGGGTCTCCTGGGCCGGGGCGCGGCCCACGTCTCAGGCCTCTGCTGCTCTGACCAGAAGTCGCTGCGCCTCTGGCCGCTTCCCACCCATCCCGTCCCCGCAATCCCAGGCCCAGGGTTACAGCGGCTCAGCTCTCTTCTTCTCGCGAATCTGCACACTGCTTCAGTGGTCTGGATCCTGGCCGCGTAGGCAGATCCCAAGAGGAACTTTTAAAACAAGGATCCTCTGACCCTACTCCCAAAGATTCCAGTTTCATTGCGTGGGTATCAGTATTGTTAAAAATGCCCTGGCCTCTCCTGCCTGACCAGGGTAGAGAGCCTGGGCTTCAGCTCCTCTCCCAGCAAGCTCCTGCAGGTCTGTGAGGAAGCCCCGCAGGAGGAGCAATAGCTTCTGCGCTGTGGAGTTTCGTATGTTTGTCTCCAGATTGGAGACTCCATTTCATGTGAGGTCTCCACCCTTTTGGATGGAAGCTGGACATAGTTTAGTTAGTTGGTGGAGTTGGTTTGTTCTGTGGCCGGAGGCTGTCCAACCCTCCCCCAACCACTGTCTGGCAAGAATGGGTTGCAATTGCAATGGAAAAAAAGCTTCACAAGAGAAAGGCTGCATAGTTTTTACTTCCCATGAGCCGAAAGCAAAGAATGGAGCTGGAGGCATTTTGCTATAGTTTCACCCTTCCCAACAGTTTGCAGAAGAGATGAGTGAGCCAGAGATGAATGCTTCCTGAAGAACTTCAGTCCAACCTCTAGTTCAGAGGATATTATTAGCCATCATTTCAGTCAATGGCCAGAGAATGGGTTAAACATAGAAATTAAGGGTTACTCACGTTTGGCGGCATCAAGTGGCAATCTTGCAGCCAGGAGCAGAAATCCCAGGAAATAGTAGAGACATTCCATGCTGAATTCTCACGGACGCAGGCACTCAAGGTTTAACGCTGAATTCCTCTGGGCCCATCCACCAAGAGCAACAGTGTTCTTCTGGCATCTGTGGTGCCTCCCTCTCTATTTTAATTAAATACAGGGCCTCGGGGAGGATCATGTGATGGTATTAAGCGGCATTGCCTGATCTGGTCTCTCAAGTTCAACCTCTTACAACTCATGTGCTTATGACTCACTCCTTCTTGGCATCTATTTATTCACTTTTCAGATGCACATTATTTCAATTTTGTGATTCCACATTTACTAGATTCAAGGAGATTTTTTTCCTATAGACTCTATTTCAATATTTTTTTTTTTTTTTTTTTTTGAGATGGAGTCTGACACTGTCGCCCAGGCTGGAGTGCAATGGCATGATCTCAGCTCACTGCAACTTCCACCTCCCAGGTTCAAGCCATTCTCCTGCCGCAGCCTCCCGAGTAGCTGGGATTACAGGTGCCCACCACCATGCCCTGCTAATTTTTTGTATTTTTAGTAGAGGCAGGTTTCACTATGTTGGCCAGGCTGGTCTCAAACTCCTGACCTCGTGATCTGCCCGCCTCGGCCTCCCAAAGTGCTGGGATTACAGGCGTGAGCCACCACGCTTGGCTCAATATTCTTTACCAAATAAAATTTCAATCCTCCAGCCTCACTGATTATCAACTTACTGTGGTTCCTATACTGCATCAGGCACCCAGCTCATGTTTAGAGTTCACAGTTATGCATCCTTTCCTATGATGTAGCTGTCCACCTCCTCCTGTGCTCGTGATTGCTTGTATATATTTTTTTCCTCCAAGAGGAAGCAAAGATGGGGGAGGTGTCTCATCAATCATTTGAAATTGTGGAATACATAAGTGGATGATAACATGAATGTTGTGCCAGGATGTGCTGGAAACAGCTGCCCAGGCCTCTGGTAGCTGAGAAATTTACTCAAAAGCACATTTAGAATATCTGTGCAATTCCATATAACTTTTGTAATAACCTGCATAATTTTTGGTAACTGCTCTCAAAGCATTTACGTGTTGCATTACTCAGGGCCAATTGCATAAAACGTTCTGCGTATTTTTTCATATTATAGAAAGCAGGCATTAAATGTACAAACAAGTGTGTCTGTAACATAAATTTATACAGTCAAATCATTCCTGGTTACAGAATATGCAGAAAATGTGGCAACATGAAAACTTTACCATATGTGACCTTTCTCAAACTCACATTCACATGGCCGTTTTCAGTGCAGTAGAAACCTTGGTTGCAGGTTATGGTAAAACTTGGGGTATTGATTTATGGTTCAGTGTGTCAAGGAGGACTGGAAATAGCCTATGAAACTAAAATCCACACAGCAGGAGTGGCTGACTTCCATCCTTAAGGCAGCACACAACTCTGTAGAGTGCCTTTTACAGCCTTTGCAGCAAATATGAAGGGGAAAACAACGAAGGGAACACATTATTCATGACTGAAAAAATTTTCAAATATTGATGAATAAAGGAATAATGGAAATACTTATTAGTTTCATGTAATGTAAAGCAAATAATGTAGATAGTTATTTGGTTTTCAAATTACTTAAAAACTATTTTTTTTTTTTTTTTTTTTTTTTTTTTTTTTTTTTTAGAGACAGGCTTTCACTCTGTTGCCCAGGCCAGAGTGCAGTGGCATGATTATAGCTCATTGCAGCCTTGAACTCCTAGGCTCAAGTGATCCTCCCACCTCAGCCTTCCAAGTAGGTAGGACTACAGGCACACACCACCACGCTCGGCTAATTTTTTATTTGCTTTTTATTTTTTGTAGAGACAAAAATCTCACTATGCTGCCCAGGCTGGTCTTGAACTCCTGGCCTCAAGTGATCTTCCCACCTCAGCTGCCTACAGCACTATTTGCTTTTTATGACAAACACATAACTTTTACAATTTAAAAAAAAACACCTTTTCAATTTAAGGAAAAGCTACTATTAACATTTTTAAAGATATTATTGTCCTTTGTTGCAGACACAGTTCTGGCTCATATTTCTAGCCAGATTAGCCACCTCGTCTCTAAATAAATTGGAAGTTTTAAACTCTTCTGTAACAAAACCTTTGTTTTGTTTAGGGAGACACAATGAGCAAATCAACTTTTATGTCTTTTTTCCTTCCCTGCACCATCAAGGAGAAGAGGCACTGATAGGACAAGAGTCAAAATGTAGGCAGCTGGACAGAGGTGAATAAGAGAACAAGAGAAAGATCTTGATTCCAAAGAACTACAAGTTGGATAATCTGTCTCTTGATAATCAGTGGTTGACAATATATAAAGTAGTTAACTCTATGTAGGACTCAGAGACAGGGCCATTTTGGGTAAAGAATATTCTCAAGCTTGTTTGTTCGTTTTGGAAAGATAAAATTATACTGTAAAGAAAGTTTGAAATATTTTGTTGAAATAATTTTTTGAGCTGGTGTAGTGATGTGTACCTGAAGTCCCAGTGACTTGAGAGGCTGAAGCGGGAAGATTGCTTAAGCCCAGGAGTTTGAGTCCAGCCTGGGCAACATAGTGAGACCTCATCTCTTAAGAAAGAAAGAAAAGAAAGAAGGAAAGAAAGAAAGAGAAGAAAGAGAAAGAAAGAAAAGAAAGGAAGAAAGAAAGAAGGAAAGAAAGAAAAGAAAAGAAAAGAAAAGAAAGAAAGATATTGTTCCCTTCAGATCCTAATTGCCAGGTCTGGTAAATATATTATATGGCTGGGGGATGAAGGTTGCTAATCAACTCGCCTTAAGGCAATTGAGAAATGAAAAGGGAAACATCTCAATTATCTGGAATTACAGATACAATTACTCTGTTCGGAAATGATGTGGAGGAAAGCAAAGAATAGTCAACTTTTTTTTTTTTTTTTTTTTTTTTTTTTTGAGGCGCTGTCGCCCAGGCTGGAGTGCAGTGGCGCGATCTCGGCTCACTGCAGGCTCCGCCCCCCGGGGTTCACGCCATTCTCCTGCCTCAGCCTCCCGCGTAGCTGGGACTACAGGCGCCCGCCACCTCGCCTGGCTAATTTTTTGTATTTTTAGTAGAGACGGGGTTTCACCGTGTTAGCCAGGATGGTCTCGATCTCCTGACCTCGTGATCCGCCCGCCTCGGCCTCCCAAAGTGCTGGGATTACAGGCGTGAGCCACCGCGCCCGGCCAGAATAGTCAACTTTTGAGAAATGCCCCAAATTGCCTTCTCTTGGCTTCTGACACTCCTCCTGGTGGCCACAGTCCCGACTTGAGGAGCGATACTTGGGCTGTGAGGACTGAGGCAGCCACCGGAAAGGAGACCTTCGAAATGGCAGGCAGCAGCCACACCCAGGAATCCCGGCAGGCTGCCAAGGAATTCACATCTTTAATTTTAGGAACTGCTCAGTTTAAAATGGTATTTGAACTGTCTCCAGGTTTACTAAGCTTTGAAATTACTCTCCTACCAAAATGTTTTTCCTTAGTTTTTCAGGGAAAGAAAAAAAGGAATTAACATCTTTAATTTTAGGAATTGCTCAATTCAAACTGGTGTTTGTAAGCAAGATCATAAAAATTAGTTAAGATCCTTTTTTCCCAACACATGGTCAGAAACTTGGAGTCTGAAAACAACACAAATTTATGATCTTACATTTCTGGAAGCCGAAGTGTGAAATGGCCTCATTGAACTAACACCACAGTGTTGGCAGGGCGGCTCTAGGGCAGAATTGATTTCCTTGCCTTTCCAACTTCTAGGGGCTGCCCACATTTCCTGGCTGGTTGGCCCCTCTGTCTCTGGCAGCCCTCTGGCACTGATTCCCACGTCTCCCTCTCCCACTCACAAGGACCCTCGTGATTATACTGAGCCCACCTAGATAATCTGAAATCATCTCCTTGCCTTAAGTCCGGCTGATTAGCAACCTTCATCTGCTCCTTGCCGTATAACATATTTACAGGTCCTGGGGGTTAGGATGTGGAAGTCTTTGGGGACCATTATTCTGTCTAGCACGGTTATACAGCAGACGACATGGTAAAAACAATTTTTTTTAAATTTTTATTTTTAGAGATGAGGTCTCACTATGTTGCCCAGGCTGGACTCGAATTCCTGGGCTCAAGCAATTCCCCCTCTTCAGCCTCTCAAGTCCCTGGGATTTCAGGTGCACACCACTGCACCAGCTCAACAAATTCTATTTTTAAAGAAAGCATGTGATGGAAGCAGTGATGGAAAGTACCTCTCACAGGTTGCAGACTTGTTGAAACAAAGCTTTGATATTTGGCAGAACAGAAAGGCAAGAACAAACTACAGGTAGAGGAATCAGTTCAAAGAGAGAGACAGCTCATGTGACTGCCCTGTCCCAATGTGGGTGTTTTAACATGTCATAATCAGAGTCATGGTTTTCAGATTTAAGCATTAGCCAATGACTCAGAGACTTCTGCTTTGTGTATAGTTCTTCGGTCTCTCCTGTCTGGGTATTCTCTACATGAATGGGTAATCAAAATCCCTTGTTTCTAGGTTTACTAAACTTTCAAATTACTCTCCCACCAAAATGTGTTTCCCTGGCTTTTTGGAAAAAGAAAAGAAAGTGAATCACAGGCCAGGTGCGGTGGCTCATCCCTGTAATTTCAGCACTTTGAGAGGTGGAGGCGGGAGGATTGCTTAAGTTCAGGAGTTCAAGACCAGCCTGGGTAACATAGTGAGACCCCATCTCTACAAAAAAGAAAATTAGCCAGGCATAGTAATGGATGCCTATAGTCCCAGCTACTCAGGAGGCTGAGGTGGGAGAATCAATGGAGCCCAGAGGTCGGGGCTGCAGTAAGCTGTGATAGAGCCACTGCACTCCAGCCTGGGTGACAAAGTGAGACTCTGTCTCAAAAAAAAAAAAAAAAAAAAAAAAAAAAAAAGAATCACAAAGGTTAGTGCATCCTTTTCAGTCACCTTTGCAATGACAATGGCTACTGTGTTTTTAGCCTGTTTTTTCACCTGGAGGAATTTGACACTGGATGCAGACAAAGGGGTTTTCTTCTTGGAGTGCTGGCTACAAACATTTTTTTAAAAAAGGACTCTTCTCATGGAATTACTGGCTCCATTTGAAATGGCAAAGAGCAGTACGTATAGAAAAATGTGGATAACGCCCAGGCGCAGTGGCTCACACTTGTAATCCCAGCACTTTGGAAGGCGAAGGCGAGCAGATCGGAGTTCAGGAGTTTGAGACCAGCCTGGCCAACATGGTGAAACCCCATCTCTATTAAAAATACAAAAATTAGCCGGGTGTGGTGGCAGGCACCTGTAATCCCAGATACTCGGGAGGCTGCGGCAGGAGTGCTTGAAGCTGGGAGGCAGAGGTTGCAGTGAGCCGAGATTGAGCCACTGAACTCCAGCCTGGGAAACAAAGCGAGACTCCATCTCAAAAAAAAAAAAGAAAGAAAGAAAAAGAAAAATGTGGATGATCACAATATTTCGTCCTAGTATTGTTTTTAGACCACTTTCTCTGAATTACAATATAGGAAAGTAAGACATGAACACTTATTGTGCAGATGTGAAAGCAATGGCAAATGAACTCTTTTCTTTTCTACCTTTAGTACCCATAGAACAGGGAGACATACTGAGAGAAGCAGAATGGGATCCATGGATTAAGAAAAAAGGGAGGGGCCAACATAGAAATCTGAATGCAAACTTGGCTTCCAGTTAGTTAACTAACTTAGAGATGGGATGTTGCTACCCTGCCCAGCCTGGCCTTGAACTCCTGGGAGTCCTGGGCTCAAGCGATCCTCTGCTACAGCCTCCCTTATAGCTGGCATTAGATGCATGTGCCACCACACCCAGATGGTTCTTAGTTTTATGATAACTATGGGCTATCCAGAAATGTCTCAGAACACTGGAGCAGGGGCACTGCAGGCATTCACTGAAGATTAATCATAAGCCCATGAGAGAAGAAGCTAGAGCAGAAATCAAAAAGGAGGTTGACT
The DNA here is from genome assembly GCF_028885625.2 of Pongo pygmaeus. NCBI lineage: Eukaryota > Metazoa > Chordata > Mammalia > Primates > Hominidae > Pongo > Pongo pygmaeus. Next base: position 63,494,088 of record NC_072379.2, read on the forward strand.
GTAGAATAAAGGCCAGGAAACAAAAGCTAGAATAGCACCTTGTATCTTTATTCTCACATCTAAATCCAGCTTTTCTCAATGGAATTTTTGGCACCTAAGATAGAGTTTAATTCAGCAAGTACTGACGTAGGTCCTCTTTTCTGCAGTAGCCATCATCTACAAGTCATGAACAACAATCTTAGGAGCATAGGCGCTCATTGTGAAGATGAGACATTAACCCTCAAAGTAGGCATAGTATGAGACATTATTTACATTTTTTATTATAGGAATTTCCAAACATACACAAAAATGGACTAACATAAGGAACTTCCATGTACTCCTCACCTACTTCAGTGATCATCAATATATGGCCAATCTTGTTTTGTCCACCTTCTGCAGTAACATTATCTACTGGAGTATTTAAAAATGAATCCTAAACATCATGTGGCAGTCAAACTAAGTCATAAAGACAGAACTACAGGAGTGCAGAGAGATGGAGGATACAGAGAGGTCTTTATGGAAGAAGTATAACTTGACTTAGTTACTATAAAACCATATATACATGTATGGTTTATTTTGTTTTTGCTTTAGAGACAAGGTCTCGCTCTGTTGCCCAGGTTGGAGTGCAGTGGCATGATCATGGCTCACTGCAGCCTCCAGCTCCTGGGCTCAAGCCTCCCGAGCAGCTGGGTCTATAGGTGTAGGCCAACATGCCTTGCTAAGTTTTTCTTTTTTGTAGAGAGGAGGCCTCACTATCTTGCCCAAGCTGGTCTCAAACTCCTAGCCTCAAGCAATCTTCCTGCCTCAGCCTCCCAAAGCCCTGGGATTACAGCTGTGAGCCACCATGCCTGGCCTAGTTCTTAAATGAGGAGTTAAATTGGCTAAGCAACACCCTTGATCAGCTATGGCAGGCACAATGCTGGAAACTGAGGGACCAAGGAGAACAAGGCTCCTGGCTTTGTGGAGCCTGTAGTGCTGTAGGAGGCAGCAGCCAGCTGGAGAAGCAGGGGGAGATGCTCTCAGAGCATGACAGGGTGTGCAGCCAGGGCGTGAGGAAGGGGCTGTGCAGTTTCATCTGCATCTGGGTAGGGCTGCTTAATACAAACATAAGGTGAACCACGTATATGATTTTTTTTTTTTTTTTACTATTTCATAGTGGAAGTGAAATGTGAATCATATGAAATTTCCTGGTAGCCACATTAAATAAAAAGTAAAAAGCAGCAGTAGAAATTATTTAAATAATGTACTTTATTTAATTCAATATATTTAAAACATTGTAATTTCAATATGTAATCACTATATGAAATTATTGAGATTTTTTTTTGTGTGTGTGCAAAGTCTTTGAAACCCAGTGTGGGTTTTGCACTGACAGCACATGTCAGTTCAGACCAGCTCATCGCAGGAGCTCGCAGCCACATGTGCCAGCGGCTACTGTATTGGACGGCACAGTTCTGGAGGGACACAAAAGGCTTCTGGAGGAGCCACAGCTTGGGCCTCTCTCAGAGGGGAAAGGCGTGGGAGCCCTGGCCCAGGAGAGTGCTGAGGCCTGCCAGTCCTAAGGGTGACAAGCTCCAGTGGGCAAGGGTACAGGGTTGTTCCTGATTTTTATGGAAAGTGAGTATCACAGGGAAGATGTTTGCATGTGCATCTTGTATTTTTTTCTCTGACCGATTTCCCAGGAGTGGCAATAAAGAAGTGGAAATGTAGAGGCTGAGTTCCCATTACACGTAATTGATTTAACGACCGCTCCCAACACCCGACTGTCCGTCTCCAGCTTTCTTTTCAAAGATTTATTTCAAAGAAATAAATCTTGCAAAACTTGGTTGTAAAACTTCTTGATCTCAACCTAGTCATCAGTACCTTGCTCAAGATAATGTTTAAGTGTTAGCCAAGAGTAAAATCTCACAAGGCAACTAATTTCAGGACAAGTGTAGTGTATGTACCAACAATTTTATAAAATTTAATTTTATTTTGAAATAATTTCAAACATACAGAAGAGTTACAAAAATAGTATAAGAGGGCCACGAGTGGTGGCTCATGCCTGTAATCCCAGCACTTTGGGAGGTTGAGGTGGGAGGATCACGAGGTCAGTAGTTTGAGACCAGCCTGACCAACATGGTAAAACTCTGTCTCTACTAAAAATACAAAAATTAGTTGGCATGGTGGTGGGCGCCTGTAATCCCAGCTACTCAAGAGGCTGAGGTAGGAGAATCACTTGAGCCCGGGAGGCTGAGGTTCACTGCTGCACTCCAGCCTGGGCGACAGAGCGAAACTCTGTCTCGAAAAAAAAAAAAAGAATAGTACAAGAACTGTCATGTATCCTTTACCCAGATTTACCAATGTTAAAATTTTGCCACATTTGCATGATATCTAATTTACATACATGTGTGTAGTAAGCATATATACTTACTAGTTTTATAATGAAGTATAAGTTGCAGACATCATACTCCTTTACTCTTATTTTCTTCAGCTGCTATTTCCAGAGATCAGTGGCATTCTCTTAATGTAAGTACAGTGCAGTTATCAAAATCATGAAATTTAACATCAATACAATACTACTATCTAATCCCCCAATTTTGCCAATTATCCCAATAACATCCTTTATAGTAATTCCCCCTCTAATTCGGGATCCAATCGAGGATCATGCTTTACATATTGTTGTCGTGTCTCTTTCGTCTCCTTTAATCTGGAACATTCCTAACTTTGTCTTTCATGACATTAATATTTTTGAAGAACATAGGCTAGTTTTTAATAGAGTGCCCCTCATTTTGGAGTTGTATGATGTAGATTCAGGTTATGTGTTTTGGACAAGAACACCACATACCTAATGTTACTTCCTTTTCGTGCATCACATCTTCCAATAACTTTCCATTCATTAAATTAAAGATGATATGATTTAAACAGAAATATCTACAGACTTACCACAGGGCCAGGCATAGAGTAGGCTTTGAAACATTCTTATGAATTGATTGAGGCTTGGAGACCTTATGTCAGTAAGGGAGGCTATTCCTATTCTCACAAGAAATTTATAAAACAAATTAAAGTTTCATGCACATAAACAGCAGCAAAGTTCTCTGATTTTAGTCTATATGGGAAAATTCTGAAAAATGTTTAGAACATGCTTTCATAGAGAATATTCACATAAATGTAATGAGATATATACCTCAGCTCACCTATATAAAAACACACTCTTAAAAAAAGATATATAAAAAACACACTCTTTCTTATTATAGCAGATCCTTTTTTATAAGAGGCTACATTCCAGAGGTTTTCCATCTTGCCCTCTACCTTCAGAGCTTTCTTAGTTCACTGGGCCTGGACAATAACTTTCTTGCACATTTACTTACTTTCCTTTTATTAATCATGTGAATTCGAAAGCTCAAATATTTATAGCTAAATGGTATATTTTCACTAATTCTTTACAATGGAATGACTGCAAATGAAATGGAAGTTTTGCTCAGAACCTCTAACTAAAGGCTAAATATGGAAATAGAGGCAAAAGAAATACAATGCAGTAAAGAGTGTGCACAGCTGTATAAAATGAAACAGGATGACGTTCCAGAGCCTAACCTCTGAGCAGAGTTAGATTTAGGGCCCAGCATCAGGGCTTCCCACTGTCATTCTTTACAGGAACCTGCAGATAGGGTGGAAAGGGCTATGGCTGGAAGCTGACACAGCTCTCTTGACTCCCTTCCTTTCCACCCATTCTCCACAAAATGGAAATGCTATTAAGATTTTTGAGTGAGTGAGTGTGTGTGTTGGGCAGCAGGTAACAAGAGGTCACAAAAGGTGCAACATTTGACTGATGCAGAGAGCACCCTCTTGGTTATATTTAAATTTCCGGATATATGGATAGACTCTGGTTCATAGCAGTAGTTGATGTTTTAAAGTTGAGATGTGTTTTTGTTGCTCTTTTGAGCAATTCTTTGCAGTCTTCTCACATTAGGAAACATCTACAAAGTTAGGACTTTGCACTTGATTGGCCAAAGCAATTGCCTTTGTGCAAACAGTATTTTATTTGCCCCACGGACATCTGTAACTTCTTACCATGGCCCCTACTTCCTCCAAGTTCCTCTTGGGGAGGACTGTGTGGATGGACTCTGTGTTCACACCTGGGTCAGACGGGATGGTCAGAGCAGGACAGGCAAAGAGTGGGGAGACAGATCCCACCAAAGTCACAGACTGAAAAAAAGTTGAGAAACGCTGATAAGTAACAAGCAAAGCAAGGAAATTTTAAAAAGGTGTAAAAAACCATCATCTCAGAGCTCTCTGTAAAGTTGGCACTTTTTATTTCTTTCTCTTTCTCTTTCTTTCTTTCTCTCGACAGCTCTGTCGCCCAGGCTTAAGTGCAGTGCCACGATCTCGGCTCACCGTAACCTCTGCCTCCCGGGTTCAAGTGATTCTCCTGCCTCAGTCTCCTGAGTTTTACATGCGCCCACCACCACACCTGGCTAATTTTTGCATTTTTAGTAGAGATGGAGTTTCACCATGTTGGCCAGGCTGGTCTCAAACTCCTGGTCTCAAGTGATCTACCTACCTCGGCCTCCCAAAGTGGTGGGATGCATTTCGAGATTTCTAATTTTAAAAGTTATATTGCGTTTCTTGTTAGTTCTTGTTTGATTGGGCCTTCATTTGCTCATCTGCTGAGTCTTGTAGGCAGAGGGTCACAGGCAGAGCATGCAACCTGTGAGCCGGGAGAATCAAACGGGCCACCTGCCAGGGCATGCTCGTGGGCTCTGACTCACCAGGGCTGGGATCCCATGCTAAGTTCTGTCTCCGCGTCTCCTGGGAACCTGTGTGTTCACATCCCTGTCTTTCTTTTCGACACTGATTGTGTACTTTGGTTATAAGCCATTACTATAGCTCCTTTTGATTGCTTAACTATTGCCAAGAGATCACTCTGATGGTCCTGATGAGCCAACCATTATGATGAAGAGTAGAGCTTTTACTGCACAAGGCCTATGGGACACTCTTCAACTTACAGCCTTGCACCACATGACTGTCCAGCAGCAGAAGAGTACTGACTGTGGAACATTGAATTTGATTCAAAAAGGCCACCCAGAACTTATAAAAGCTACTCAGCTAACTTTTGTGCTTCTGTGGTTTGAAAACCATGTGAAATCACTTGAAGAAATTATCTTTTTCTGTTGCCCAGGCTGGAGTGCAGTGGTGCAATCTCACTGCAACCTCTACCTTACCGGTTCAAATGATTCTCCTGCCTCATCCCCCCCAAGTAGCTGGGATTACAGGTGTGTGCCACCACGCCTGTAATCCCACACTAACTTTTGTATTTTTAGTGGAGACGGGGTTTTGCCATGTTTGCCAGGCTGGTATTGAACTCCTGACCTCAAGTGATTAGCCCACCTCGGCCTCCCAAAGTGCTGGGATGACAGACATGAGCCACTGTGCCCCACCAAGAAATTATCTTATTTTAAAATGAGTTACCCATCTTAGGAAAGGTTGGAATTAAATTTGGTTCTGCACATAAAAAATAGTTCTAATTTCTGGGTTGTCTTTCAAAAGTCAGAAATCAGCCTCCCTATTAATCAGCCTTGGGGCAGATACTTTTCTTTGCCGACTCCAAAGACATTTCTTGATTCCTCATTCCCCGATGCTGCTGGAGTTTTGGGTGGAAATCTCTAGTTCTCAAGGGAAGGGGTCCAGACCCTAGCGTGAGGGAGCATGTGATCCACTCCTGGCTAATGCCATGAGGGGAAGTCTGCTTTGGGGCTCCAGGGATTATTTTCCTCCTTGACTTGTTTACTAGGTCAAGTCATTTGCATATGTTGCTGTGCATGTTCTGTCTTTCAACAAAGGTTGTACGAGGAAATGATCCAAGGAGGTGGGTGCTATGGCCATCTTGAAACCATTAGGGCAGGGGGAGAAGGCGTTGACCCAAGTCCCTGATGCAACGTCACTGAGCTTGAAGCAGTGCCGGTTTTCTCTCTAGAATTCTTGTTATGTGAGAACTAAAACCCTTTCGGTAGGGTATTCTGTTACTTGAAACTAAAAGTAGTCCAAAGTGGTAGAATTAGCACCGATTACCTGCCAGGCCCTGTGCTGAGCAGTCAGGGAAACAAGACAAATATTGGATATGATCTCCATCCTCAAGGGGCACACAAGAGTTCAGGGGTTGGCATTTTTTTTTTTCTGCAAAGGGCCAGGTAGAAAATATTTTTGGCTTTGTGGGCCATACGGTCTCTGTCATAACTACTTAACTCTGCAGTTGTGAGAAAGCAGCCATCCACAGTCTGTGTTCCAATGAAACACATGAATAGTGAGAGTTGTATTTCACATAATGTTAATGTGTCACAAAATATTATTCTTATTTTGTTTTCTCTGACTTAACCAATTAAGATGTAAAAGACTTTCTTAGTATGCTGTACAAAAATATGCGGTGGGCTGGATTTGCCTCACAGCCATAGTTTGCTGACCTCTGTTCTGGGCAAAGGAGAAATCTAGAAAAAACAAACAAACAAACAAACAAAAAACAGACACAAAACTGAAGGTAAAGAAAATGCAGCCTTCAGGGTTTTGGTTTTCTTCCACTTTTATCCTTAAACAAAAGACAATCTCTCAGCAATTGAGAAGGGCTGACCAAGAGGTGAGAGAGAACTGGAAAACCAATCTGAATGGAAGAAATGTTCAAGGAATTGTATGTATCTGAAGTTTTTCCTGAGAGGTTCTTTCCCTAGGTCACTGAGATATTCATTCACCTACATTTCCTTCTAGTAATCTCATTGTTTCATATTTTGGTCTTTTTTTTTTTTTTTTTTTTTTTTTTTAAGATGGAGTCTTGTTCTGTCACTCAGGTGGGAGTGGAGTGGCATGATCTCGGCTCACTGCAAACTCCGCCTCCCAGGTTCAAGTGATTCTGGTGCCTCAGACTCCCAAGAAGCTGGGACTACAGGTGTATGCCACCTTGCCCAGTTAATTTTTGTATTTTTAGTAGAGACGGGGTTTCACTATATTGGCCAGGCTGGTCTCGAACTCCTGAGCTCAGGTGATCCACCCACCTCGGCCTCCCAAAGTGCTGGGATTACAGGTGTGAGCCACCATGCCCTATATTTTGATCTTTAATCGACCTGACCTAGAGTTCACTTCATATGGAGTGTTAGGTGGGGATCCAGCTGTATTTTTATCCACATAGTAGCAAGATTTCCTGGTACCATCTTCCAAGAAATCCTTCTTTTCCCTGGTTCGTTGCAGGGGATGATTGGAGGCAACCTGGGTGTCTGTCACCTGGGGATGGGGAGCGTGAAATGTAAGGATGCACACCAGGGGGTCGCAGGCAGATGTCAAAAGAGAAGATGAGAGGTCCTCATGGCAGCACAGATCATATATATATGCATATATATATATGATCTGCATATATATATGCATTTTTTTTAAAAAAGAACATGCCCCTCCACATTTCTGACTAAAAATGGTCAGTGGCATATTAATCAGAGCTCACTTTTTGTAGAGACAGGGTCTCACTATTTAAAATTTTTTTGTCCAGCCTGGCCTCAAACTCCTGGGCTTAAGAGATCCTCCCACTTTAGACTCCCAAACTTCTGGGATCAAGGGTGTGATCACTGGGTGATCACCACACCCAGCCAGTCTACGTTCTTTGCTAGTGCCACTAAACACGCTGTGAACTGTCCTTTCTGGGCCTGGATATTGAGAATGACCAAAAAAGGTGAAAAGGGGCCACTTTGATGGAAGTACAACCATGACAAGTCAACAGGTTAACTGTACCTTTTAATCTCTAATTACGTAATTTGTAACTTAATCAGTGGGAAAGATTTTGGCATATCTTCCTAAGTCTCGAAAATAAATGACTGCATTTTGCACTACCAAACAGATCAAAATACTGCCAGTGAGTACAATAAAACGCAGAGGAAAGAAAATGATTAGAATAATGTCAATGAACTGTTTAAGAGGGAAAGTTAAAGATTTTACATTCAGGGCTTTCCAATGTTAAACTGATCTTTCAGGCCAATGTTTTGGAGTGTGTTCAAACCCAGAAAAAAGAGTGACATTCTTCATTAGCTAGCAATAACAAGAGGCATTTTCAGTGGGATTTAATGCCGGGCATAGACTGCAGTAAGCACGAAAATAACCGAGGGGGCTGAACTCATTGAATTGATTTGTGCTGTTTACTGATGTTCAAAAATAAAAAGACCCCATTGATTCAAGTTCTCTGCCCCTGAATCCTTTCATCAAGTGTGCAAGGAATTGGCATGATGCACAAGGCCAAAAAAAGTGACACCATGAAAAAGAGAATCGTAAAGGAAGTGGACTTTTCTGGCAGGAACACACCAGGGCCTGTGAAAGGGAACACTGAACGTCTATGGGGCTGGGCCAGGGGCCACAGCTGTCAGATGGGGCCTGAGCGGAACACGTGGCTTCTGCCGAAGGAATTGGGTTTCTGAGAAAGAATTAAGGCCTGGGCCAAGGTGGCAGAGGAAAGCTCAGAATGGTGAGAAAGACAGCTGGGGTTGGCACCAGGAGAGCACACCAGGCCCCCTGAAAGGCAGCCCTGCTGTGAATAAGGGCCATTGTACAATGACACTTCAGCCCCCAGGGGCTCACCCAGACCTACTGAGAGGAGGTGGCTGGCCTTCTGGGTCAGCTCACACCGGATTCCATGACACACAGGGCGGGAGATTAAAGGCTCAATACAACTTCTATGAGGAGGGGATTACGAAAATATGCTCTTGAAGGTACAATCTTCAGAAAGACAGCAGGCCAAAAGGGGACAGCCCTGTAAGGGAGGTGGATTAAAAGGGCAATCAGGAAACAACATAAAGAAGGAGGAGGAGGAGGAGGAGGAGGAGAAAGGGGCCTTAAGACTAGGCCCTCACTTTTTCTCTCTCTAACACACACACCCACCCACACCCACACATCATTATGTATATATTTACATTTTATTATGAAAATTTCAGACATAAAACAGTATAATGATTCCTGTATATCCATCACCTGGATTAATAATTATTAACATTTTACCATATTTCTTCATATTTTCTTTCTTTATTTCTCTCTCTCACTCTCTAGAGTCTCGCTCTGTCGCCCAGGCTGGAGTGCAATGGCATGATCTTGCCTCACTGCAACCTCTGCCTCCTGGGTTCAAGCGATTCTCCTGCCTCAGCTTCCTGAGTAGCTGGGATTACAGGTGTGCGCCACCATACCTGGCTAATTTTTGTATTTTTAATAGAGACGGGGTTTCACCATGTTGGCCAGGCTGGCCTTGAACTCCTGACCTCAGGTAATCCACCCACCTCGGCCTCCCAAAGTGCTGAGATTACAGGCGTGAGCCACCACACTTGACCCTACTTATTTCTTTATCTTTATTTATTTATTTTGAGATGGAGTCTCGCTCTGTCGTCCAGGTTAGAGTGCAGTGGTGCGATCTTGGCTCACTGCAGCCTCTGTCTCCCAGGTTCAAGTGATTCTTGTGCCTCAGCCTCCTGTGTAGTTGGAACTACAGGCCTGCACCACCACACCCAGCTAATTTTTTTTGTATTTTTATTAGAGATGGGGTTTCACCATGTTGGGTGAAACCCAACATGGTCTCAAACTCCTGACCTCAGGTAATCTGCCTGCCTCCCAAAGTGCTGGGATTTACAGATGTGAGCCACCATACCCGGCCTTCTTTATCTTTATTTTTAAACAAATCACAGATACTTCCTTAGCACTTTCATATGCATCACTAAAAAAAGAGCATTTTTAATAACTCCAAATTACAACAGTTACGTGTTAATAATAATTCCTTAATATTGCATTATACTTAGTCATTGTATTAGTTACCTGGGGCTACATAACAGATTACCATAAATTTAGCAGCTTGGAAATGCACAAATTCATTATCTCATAATCTCCATGGGTTAGAAGTCTGAGCACAGCTCAACTGGGTCCTTTGCTCAGCATCACACAGGCTGTGATTAAGGTGTCAGCTGGGCTGTGTTCATTCTAGATCCCAGGGTCTTGTTCCAAACGCATATGGCAGTTAGCAGAATTCAGTTCCTGGTGGTTGTAGGACTGAGGTTTCCATTTTCTTGCTGATCAGCTACTCTCCCAGCTCTCTGCTCCTCTTTGCAGTGCAGCTCCTCAAAAGAATGGCCACACTTGCTGCCTTCACGCCCTCTCCCTGATTCCCTTTTGAAACCATTGCAATCAGGGTTTCTTTCCCACCTTCCCATTGGACAGCTCTTGTCACCATGACCTTCTTATTGTGTCAAATCTGATGGTCCATTCTTGGGCTTCATCTTGTTTCGACTAAGAGCACCATCAGGCACTGCTGGTCACCCTTTTCCTTGCAATCCTTTTTCCTGGATTCTTGAACCCACTTCTCCTTGTCCCTCCTGCTCAGTCACCTTGCTAGTTCCTTCTCACCTCCTTGACCTCTGGATGTCACAGTGCTCCAATCTCTTCTCTGCTCTAGCTACATGTACTCTTTAGGTGAGCTCATTCAGTATCATGGCTTTAAAAGCCTGCTGTGTGCTGGTGACCCCAAAAATGTGTATCTCCAGCCTAGTCTTTCTTCCTAAACTTCAGATATATAGATAATAGTAACAGCAATAAAATAAGCCGTGCATTTGTGTATTGTGTATGTGTATTTGCTAGGTTATTAATTAAAATAATAATAATTAAGCAAACCATTATTAATTAAAATTATTATTATTATTATCATAGCAAACACATATACATTGGTTATTTTGTGCCAGGCAGTGTTTTAAATGCTTTACAAATATTAACTCATTTAATTTCTCATAACACCACCACTCGGGAAGATACTGAAATAAATGGTTATTAAATAACATTATTATTGTCATTTTAGAGCTGCTAAAACTGAGGCACGGGGAGGTTAAGATACTTGCTCGATGTCACACAGCTAATAAATGAGGTAGCTATGATATGAAACCAAGCAGACTGGTTCCAGAATCTGTGCTCTTACCACTACATTACACTGCATTTTATTTGCCTGCCTACTACTCAGCTCTAGTCATATATCGAAATGACACCTTAAATTTATAGTGTTCAAAACTGAACTCCTGATTTTCTCTCCCAAATCGATTCCATCCACAGTGTGATGGATATTGTGGACTGACTCGCTCAACATCTATCCCAACCACCCTCTAAGAGTGCCTTCCACAGCTGAGCGTGGTGGCTCATGCCTGTAATCTCAGCACTTTTTGAGGCTGAGGTGGGCAGATCACCTGACGTCAGGCGTTCAAGACCAGCCTGGCCAACACAGTGAAACCCTGTCTCTACTAAAAATACAAAAATTATCCAGACATGGTGGTGCATGCCTGTAATCCCAACTATTCGGGAGGCTGAAGCTGGAGAATCGCTTGAACTCGGGAGGTGGAGGTTGCAGTGAGCCAAGATAGTGCCACTGCCCTCCAGCCTGGGCAACAGAGTTAGACTCTGTCTCAAAAAACAAACAAACAAACAAACAAAAAGAATGCCTTTCAATATTGCAGAGGCCAGAAAAAAAACACATTTTCCAGACTTCCTTGATGCCAGGGTTCCAGATGTCATTTAGCTTTTTTTTTTCTTTTTTTTTTTTTTTGAGACAGAGTTTCGCTCGTGTCTCCCAGGCTGGAGTGCAATGGCACTATCTCGGCTCACTGCAACCTCTGCCTCCTGGGTTCAAGCGATTCTCCTGCCTCAGCCTCCCGAGTAGCTGGGATTACAGGCACCTGCCACCATGCCCAGCTAATTTTTGTATTTTTAGTAGAGACGGGGCTTTCACTATGTTGGCCAGGCTGGTCTCGAACTCCTGACCCCTGGTGATCCACCCGCCTTGGCCTCCCAAAGTGCTGGGATTACAGGTGTGAGCCACCACTCCTGGCCTGTCATTTAGCTTTTGACAATCAGACGTGAGACTTGAATTTGGAACTGATTTAATGAGGAAGAGAGGCAAAACATATGCATCTGTTTTGTTAGTGAAAACCCCACCAGAAGTGGTACAGCTCTGAGGCTGGCGGAAGGAGTGATGGCTTCCCAATTTAGCAGAGGCAGCTTGCTGATTGTGGCAGGGACAGCAGTTCCCTTGGCGACAAGCTTTATGATGTGTCTCCAAGGGTTGTTCCTGGATACTGAGTCTAGCAGCTATATTGTTGGCCCTCTTAATGATCTTGTAATTCATTTTATACTCAAAAATGTCTCCTACTGCTTAGTGTAGCTCGATTGGATTCTGTTCTCTGCAACTGAAACTTGACTGGTGCTTGCAGTCTTCCTTATCTGAGTGACAATGCCATTCTTCATGGGTGTGGATATAACTGTACACTTTAAATGTGTGTGAATTATTGTCTCTTATACCTCAATAGAGCCATTTAAAATATAATTGATTTTGAGTTGATTTTATATATAATGTGAGGTGTAGCTCGAAGTTCAGTTTATACATATAAATATCCAGTTGTTCTAGCACAATTTGTTGGAAAGACCATCCTTTCTTCACTAAACTGTCTTCACACCTTAGTAAAAAAATCAGTTGTCAGGCCAGGCATGGTGCTCATGCCTGTAATCCCAGCACTTTGGGAGGCTGAGGCAGGCAGATCACCTGAGCTCAGGAATTTGAGACCAACCTGGGCAACAGGGAGAAACCCTGTCTTTAGCAAAAATACAAAAATTAGCTGGGTGTAGTGATATGTGTCTGTAGTCCCAGCTACTTGGGAGGCTGAGGCGGGAGGTTGGCTTGAACCCAGGAGGTGAAGGTTGCAATGAGCCAAGATTGCACCACTGCACTCTAGCCTGGGCAACAGAGCCAGACCCTATCTCAAAAAAAAAAAAATCAGTTGTCCATACATGTATAGATCTATTTCTGGAGTCTATTTTGTTCCACTGAGCTATTTGTCTTTTTGCCAATGCTACACTGTCTTGATTACTGTAGGTTTATAATACATCTTTATTTTAAAATTTATTTTATTATATTTTTATATTATAATTTATATTATTATATTTTTTGTAAAGATGGGGTCTTGCTATGTTGCCCTGGCTGGTCTGAAACTCTTGGCCACAATCGATCCTCCTGCCTCAGCCTCCCAAAATGCTGGGATTATAGACATGAGCCACTGGGCCCTGCCTATAATACAACTTGAAATCAGATAGTGTTAGTCCTCCAAGTTTGTTTTTCTTTAGACTGATAGATTCTTATCTTATTTGATGAGGTAAAATTTATTACTGTAATTATTTATTTTAATTGTTCTATATTTGGCCAGTGGGGTCTCTTTGAGCTAGCTCCTGCATTCTTTTGAAATGGCCCCAAGATTTACTGAGCCCTTATTTTTTGTCATGATCCAGGCTTATCTTGGATTTTCCCTGGCCCAGCCGAAGAGTCAGATATTTCCCCAAAGAGCCCTAATTCTCAGTGCAGTGTGATATTTAGAAATTGTGACCTTGGTGCTAGGTGTGCTCATGGCTATTGGTGTTATTACTTGTAGGTCCTTCCTTTGTGTGTGTGTCTGTGTATCTTCACCACATGTAATTCTATTTTTCTATCTATATTCAAAATCTTGCATTCACACCAATACCTTCAATTCCAATCTAATATCACAGGACTCATTCAAATCTTACCCCTTTTCATCCTTGTAAATCCACTGCCCAAAAGTGAGAAACCTGGCTCTCATTATCCTCAATATAATACTTGTTCGTGGCTGGGTGCAGTGGCTCATGCCTATAATGCCAGCACTTTGGGAGGCCGAGGCAGGAGGATTGCTTAAGGCCAGGAATTTGAGACCAGCCTGGCCAACATGGCAAAGCCCTCTACTAAAAATACAAAAATCAGTTGGGCATGGTGGGATGTGCCTGTAGTCCCAGTTACTTACAAGGCTGAGGCATGAGAATTGCTTGAACCCAGGATGCAGAGGTTGCAGTGAGCTGATATCGCAACACTGCACTCCAGCCTGGGTGACAGAGTGAGACACTATCTCAGAAACAAAAACAAAAACAAACAACAACAACAACAACAACAACAAAAAATCACTTGTTTGCTTAACCCTAGAATATAAAGAAAGTAGTTTCAGAATTTTCAACCCTGTATGAAAAACCAACTTGCCAATAGAGTTTGATATCTGCTTACAGTTCTTTTTTGTCTTTAGTCTGAGGGTATATAATCAAAATGCTCTCTTCAAACGTTACCTGTGACTGGAATACACATTTCTAAAGAAGATATACAAATGGCCAAAGAGCACACAAAAGATGCTCAACGTCACTATTCATCGGGATATGTAAATCAAAACCACCACGAGATACTGAGATACCACTCCATGCCACTAGGGTGGCCACAACTTTTTAAAATGGAAAATAACAAGCGTTGGCGAGGATGTAGAGAAATTGGAAGCCTCATACATTGCTGGTGGGAATATAAAATGGTGCTGCTGCCATAGAAAACAGTTTGGTGGTTCCTAAAGAAGTGAAACATGGCTGGGCGCGGTGGCTCATGCCTGTAATCCCAGCACTTTGTGAGGCCAAGGCAGGCGGATCACCTGAGGTCAGGAGTTTGAGACCATCCTGGCCAACGTGGCAAAACCCTGTCTCTACCAAAAATACAAAAATTAGCTGGGCATGGTGGTGCATGCCTGTAATCCCAGCTACTCGGGAAGCTGAGGTAGGAGAAATGCTTGAACCTGAGAGGCAGAGGTTGCAGTGAGCCAGGATTGTGCCACTGCACTCCAGAATGGGTGACAGAATGAGATTCTGTCTCGAAAAAAAGAAGTGAAACATAAAATTACCACATGCCCCAGCAGTTCCACTCCTATACCCCCATAAATTGAAAACAGGAGTTTAAACAAAATCTTGTACATGAATGTTCATAGCAGCACTACACACAATAGCCAAAAGGTAGAAACAACCAAAATGTCTATCAACGGATGAACAGATAAACAAAATGTGGCATATCCACACCATGGACTATTTTCCAGTCATAGAAAGGAATGAAGAGCTTCAAGGGTGGACCTTGAAAACATTACCCTGAGTGAGGCCAGGCATGGTGGCTCATGCCTATAATCCCAACAATTTGGGAGGCCAAGGTGGGTGGATCACCTGAGGTCAGGAGTTCGAGACTAGCCTGGCCAACATGGGTTTTTAGTAGAAACGCCGTCTCTACTAAAAATACAAAAATTAGCCGAGTGTTGTGGCGGGCGCCTGTAGCCCCAGCTACTTGGGAGGCTGAGGCAGAAGAATCACTTGAACCTGGGAGGTGGAGGTTGCAGTGAGCCAAGATCGTGCCACTGCACTTTAACCTGAGTGACAGAGTGAGACTCCGTCTCAAAAAAAAAAAAAACAACAAATCCAAAAAAACAAAAAACAAAAAGAACACATTACTCTGGATGAAAGAAGCTAGGCACATATTGTGACCCACACTGTATGACTCCATTTATATGAACTGTCCAGAAGAGGCAAATTCATAGAGAGAGAGTCTGTGTCCATCAAATGCTTGTAATCCCTTCCCTTCGATCCTCCTCTAATCCCCATCTTCTGTCTCATCCAGTGCTGGCTTCATGCTGTGCCCTTGTGTCCAAGGCTGGTGACCACACAGATATTCCCATTCTTCAGACTGGAGTAGCTTCAACATCAACAAATCTCTCTCTTTCTAATACTGGTTACCTCCTATAGATTATTATCCTGAAAGATATTCTCATCCCACCAGCAGACAGAGGAGGAGGCAGAGGGACAAAATGGGCAAAGAGGCAGTTCCTTTTAGCCACAAGCTCCCCACTGTTTAAGGGTGGGGCTGACCCTGCCCCCATGTTTAGTGATAGAGAAGAGCTGGTGGTCCTGCTGGGCTGTGTGAGAGGTGGTCTCCTGGAATGCACTGAGCCAGTCGTAGGTCAGTTGCAATGAGATGGTTTCCTGATACACATTGTGAGGAGCTGTCCCTGGCTCCTACACTTTGCGCAGTGGGGTCCTCTCTGCTCAGAAAACTTCCTTCTCCTTCCATGACAACATTAGCCTCATCACTGACCCGGCCCTGCTGCCTTCTTCCCGAAGTCAGCCCTCTGAGGATTCTAGGGGAGGAGGTTGGTTGCCCCTGATACTCTATGGGAAGGGGATCCACCCCTAGCTAAAACTGGGGGTCACTGGGCTCTCCACCCACTAATTGTCCCAAACCTTCTCTTTGCAGAGGTTAGGGGTGAGTCGGTGGGGGTAAACTTGGAACATTGTCAGCTCTCTGATAGAGGCTGTTCCTGTCTGGAGGCTGGGTGGATTCCACCAATTCTCCAGTTCCCTGGCTGGTAAGAGGCTGTGGGGATATGTTCTCTGAGTAACTCAGGCTCTGGCTCCTGCTCCCCTCACCAAGTAACAGTACTTTGACTTGGTTCCTCCCTGGCTATAACATCTAAGTGCAGCAGCCTGTTGGCCAGTGCTGACCTGGGACTCGAATTTCACAGCCAGACACAACTGCCCAGCTGTTGCTCTGGGCACACTACTTGAGTCATGGTCTCCTTTTTTTGGCATGTGGGGTTTGGCTGAGGGGCCTTGGCCACTGGCCAATAAGCATCTTGGAATGTGTCCTCAATTTAGCTGCACACTGAGCAAGGCTTCCTAGCTGCATCCATTTTCTCTGGACCAAAAACAGGTCAAAGGGCAGCCTGGGCTTCTCAAATATCAATCAATAGGAAGTGCCATAGGTGGCACTGTTCCTGAGCTCCATGAGTGTGCAATAATATGCCCCCTGGCTGTCCTTTGCCTCTTCTCTCCTGGGTTCTGTTCTGTTAAGTCCCTCCGGGAGAGGGTCCTTGGGAGCCCTAAGAAGTGATCCTAGATGTTTTCATTTCCGCTAATAGACCTGAGCAGGGAAACTGAAAACTAAAAATCATTTACTCCCAAGCCCTAAGCCTCTGTGCAACTTCTGATCCTGCCGGAGGCATGTCTGATGCTCCCAACAAAGTGATCTCTTGCCACCAGGATGCTTCCTGTACTAGTTTGCTAGGGCTGCCATAACAAAGTAGCACAGACTGGGAACCCTGAATCACAGAAATTTACTTCTCACAGTTTTGGAGGCTGATGTCTGAGATCAAGGTGTTGGCGGGTTTGTTTGCTCTGAGACTTCTTTTGTTAGCTTTCATATGGCCGCCTTCTTGCTATGTACACAAATGCCTGTGTCCTAGTCTCTTCTTATAAGGACACCAATCACCCTGGGTTACAGCCTGCCCATATGCCCTCATTTCACCTCAATCACTTCTTTAAAGATCCTATCTTCAAACCCAGTCACATTCTGCGGCACTGCAGGGCAGGACTTCAATATGTGAATTCTGGGGAGACACCATTCAGCCATAACACTGCCCTAGGCTGGATGGCTCATTCCAGAAGACAAAATAATTAATGGACTCTAAATCAGAGGGAATGCCTGTCTGAGTAATTTCTGAATAGGTAGTTTTAGTGAGCAATGTTTTTGGCTAAATATATCAGCAGAAATGTCTCTTTCACTTGGGGCCATCGTGGACCAGAAAAAACTGAGCTATGCTTAGCGTTGCTGTTTCTTCCCTCTCCAGTGAGCACTCAATGCCCACAGCCCCACAGGGCATGGTTCCTGAGCCAGTATCACCTCCTATCACTGCCCAGTGAGGGTCCCTGTAGGACCCTGTGCACAGAACCATTGTCCATCAGTTAGATCTTCCTGGGAACTCTTCCTGGGAAGGACCTGGGCCTCTGGAGATGTCCACCCCTACCTCCAGGTAGGGCTCCTTCCATCCCACCTACCACTCACCTTAAATAGAAGGGAATTTTTGTAAATACTAAATGTAACAGTGATGAAGTTGGAATAATTCAGCAAACATTTATTAATTGCCTCTATCCAGTTGTCTCTTCTCTCTATATTTTTCCAGGGTTCTAAATATGAATATTTTTGACGACCCTTGACAAAGCCATGGGCCCTAAGCTCAGAGGCTGTAATGCACTGCAGTTAGGGGCTCTCCTGGTCCTCCCTGTCCATGGCTGTTCCCAGCTGCTCTCTGCAGGATGGGGGGTGGCGGTGGGGTGGGGGCGGTGTTCCAGTGCTGGCTGATACTTTTGACAAGTTGCTGAGAGGTTTAGAGTTTCTGGTTTACTTATTGACAAAATCTTTATAGTATTACTGAGCTCTGAAAATAGCTTGTGTTCTCAGACGTGGGCAGGATGGGGCCAGTGGGCAAGTGTGGGAATCTTTTCTAGCTTTGCACTCACTGTTCACAGGAAGAAAATTTTCCCCATATATTTGCCTGACATGAGCAGAATTTATGCTTCCCTCTTCAAGGGAAAGCACCCTTTAAGAAGTCCACTTCCTGAGCACATCCAAGGTTTCCCTGAACACTTCTTTTTTTTTTTTTTTGAGACGGAGTTTCACTCGTTACCCAGGTTGGAGTGCAGTGGCAAGATCTTGGCTCACTGCAACCTCTGCCTCCTGGGTTCAAGCGATTCTTCTGCCTCAGCCTCCTGAGTAGCTGGGACTACAGGGTTGCACCACCATGCCCAGTTAATTTTTGTATTTTTAGTAGAGATGGGGTTTCACCATGTTGGCCAGGCTGGTCTCGAACTCCTGTCCTCAAGTGATCCACCTGCCTTGGCCTCCCAAAGTGCTGGGATTACAGGCATGTACCACTACACCCGGCCTGAACACTTCTATTATCCAAATTACCCTTGAATAATCTTCACCCCAGGCCTTCTTCTCTGTCCACTCTTGAAGAAGCCTCTAGGCCTGGCAAAGCTCTCAGGGTAGGAGTGGGAGTGGGGGCGGGGTGGGGGAGTGGGGTGGGCTGTTTTCTCCTTCTCCCTCTCTGCTAAACCACCTGGTGGTGTGCACTCACTCCGAGGCTCTGAGTTTGTACATTCCTGGCCCTACTGGGTATCCACATTCTCTGGCCAGGGTGCAATGCTCGATCTTAGTCATTTGCTCAGGGTCCTGTAATCCACACATCCCAATGTTCCCTGATTTCTTACAGAGTGCATCCTCTGAGCTGCAGGTTTCTGGTAAGGTATTCAGGTGTTCCTGAGTCAAGGACTCCCCCTGAGTCTTTGACTTTGGACAGGGGCCCTCCTGGCATCCAGGGTTCTGTCTCTCCACTGTCTCTCCTTTGCTTTCCTCTCTAGCCCAGATCCAGAACCCTTAGGAAGGGAGAACATTTCAACCTAGCTCTACTTCGCCTTAGACCTCTTTCCTCGGTTAACAAGAATCCCCAAAGCAAAGATGATCCATCTTTAGTTTTTTACATCTCCTCCTAGAGTCTGCAGACTGAAGCCTGTGGGATGTCCTCCGGCTTCCGTCCAATGATGTAAGCCAGCACACTGGGGATGCAACAATAATGGTAGTGGGAGATGTGTTGTTTTTCTAGGGCTGCTATAACAAAGTACCACAAATTGGTGAATTAAAACAAGAGGAATTTATTCTCTCCTAGTTCAAGGAGACTTCAAGGAGGCTTGAAGTCTGAAATCAAGTCACTGGCGGGGCCACACTCCTTCTGAAGGCCCTAGCAAAGAATTCTTCCTTGCCTCTTCCAGCTTCTTGTGGCTCCTGGAAATCTGTAGTGTTCCTTGGCTTGTATACGTATGCCTCCAATCTCTGCCTCCGGCTTCGCATGGCCTTCTCCCCTGGGTGTCTGTGTCTCTGTCTCTGTCCAAATTTCTCTCTGCCTCCCGGGTTCAAGTGATTTTTGTGCCTCAGCCTCTCAAAGAGTTGGGACTACAGGTGTATACCATCTCGCCCAGCTAATTTTTATATTTTTAGTAGAGAGGGGGTTTCACTATGTTGGCCAGCCTGGTCTCGAACTCCTGAGCTCAGGTGATGCCACCCACCTCAGCCTCCCAAAGTGCTGGATTACAGATGTGAGTCACCGTGCCTGGCCAAAATTTCTCTTTTCTTGTAACACCACCAGTCATTGGATTTAGGGGCCACCCTAATCCAGTTTGACCTCATCTTGACTTGATTACCTCTGCAAAGGGCGTATTTCCAAATAAGGTCCCATTCACAGGCTTCTGGGCGAAGATGAATTTTGGGGGGCCACTATTCAACCCAGTAGAATTGGTAATACTCAAAAGAGGGTAAAGTTGTTTCCAATTAGTGCACCTACTCTTGTCAGTCTCGCTGGGTCTGGAAACCCCACCACAGCAGTGTCCCTCTGGTTCCATCACCCTTTTTGGAAACTCCACACTTACCCAGATATAGGGAGCTTTCTATGCACAGACTGCAGGCACCCAACTCTACCAGACCAGCCTGGCGTCCTCCCAGACCTGCTGACCCTAGTGACCTTCCCTCCCAGTCTGAGTGGTCTCAGTGAAAGCTCCCATTCCTCCCACTGTGGCAAAGCCCTGGCCACAGACTCGGCCACCACAGACCAAGGAGTGCCTATGTGCACAGCCCACTGACAGAGGCTTCGGCTTCCACAACGTGGAGCAGTACTGGGAAGCTGACGCCCTATGGGGATTTTGAGAGAAGATGGAAAGAAGTCAGCAGATAAGTCACTCGCCTTTCCTCCCCAACAACAGACTGTTTCAAATGCAGTAGGTTTCTCTGGCCTCTCTTGAGACGTCCTGTGAGAATGAGCAACCTGCTGTGTTTGTTGCAAGCTGTGACAAGCTCAGCAGTCCCTCCCCTGCTCTTTGTTCTCCCTCCTTCCCTGCCCATCTCTCCTTTTCTATCACTCCTGCCTCTCTTGGATTGTATATTTCAGTAAGACATTAGCGTGCAAGCTTTTGCCTCCAGCTGTGTTCTAGGCTAGGATACAACCTTCTCAGATCTCATAGTAGAATGTTCCTAGATGTACTCAAAATAAAACAAAAAACTCCAGCCACTTGAGAGCCATTGTCCAGCTTATTATACTCCTTTTTGGATCCAAAGGGAGACCTTTGTCTATGATCCCGTTAGCCTATTAGCAAAAGGTCTGGAGTGAAAAGCGTAAAAGCATGTCTGGGAGAGGTCATGAAGGGGCCTATAGAATTGGCTATTTTTCTCATCGACTCCATTGTGGATTATTTTACATACAGTAAACATACATTCAATCCATTTTGATAATTTTGCACACCTATGAAACCACAACCACAATCAAAATAGAAAACATCTCTATTACCTCCAAAAGATTCTTTGTGTCACTTTGCACAGGGTCTCCCAGCCCCAGGGACCAATGATCTTTTTGTCACTGTAGACTGGTTTTCATTTACACAAATGAAGTCATGCCATATGTATGCTTGTGTGCCTGGCTTCTTCCACTCAGCATCATTTTGAGATTGATCCATGTTGTTGTGTGTATTAGAACTTTGCTCTTTCATATTGCTGAATAGTATTGCATTGTGTGGGTATATCTAATTATTAATCTATTCACCTGTTGATGGGTCCACACCCTCGCCCCGACTTTGGCTATTACAAATAAATCTGCTATAAATATTTGTGTACAAGTCTTTGTGTGAACATATATTTTCATTTCTCTTGGATAAATACCTAGTGGAATGGCTGGGTCTTACTGGAGGTAGGTGCATGGTTAACTTTTTACAAAACCACCAAACTTTTACAAAGCAGCCGTACCATTTCCACAAGCAATGGTTAGATGTCTAGTTATTCCACGTCCTCATCAACACTTGGTACTGCTAAATTTTAAAATTTTAGCCATTTTTATCAATGGGTAATGGTATCACATTGTGGTTTTAAGTACAGACACCTGATGACAAATAATATTGGCATTTTTTCATGTGTTTATTGGCCATTTTTATACATCCTTGTGTGAGTGTCTGTTCAAATAGATGGCCCATTTAAAAACAATGGGTTATTTGTCTTACTATGAAGATGTAACAGTTTTCTATGTTGTGAATATTTTCTCCCATTTTCTGATTTGTCTGTTTTCTTGTTTTGTTTGTTTGTGTTTTTTGTTTTTTGTTTTGAGACAGAGTCTCACTCTGTCACCCAGGCTGGAGTGCAGTGGTGCGATCTTGGCTCACTGCAACCTCTGTCTCCTGGGTTCAAGCAATTCTCCCACCTCAGTCTCCCGAGTAGCTGGGATTACAGGTGTGCACCACCATGCCCAGCTAATTTTGTATTTTTAGTTTCACTATGTCGGCCAGGCTGGTCTTGAACTCCCGACTTCAGGCGATCCACCCACCTCAGCTTCCCAAAGTGTGAAGATTACAGGCGTGAGCCACCGCATCTGGCCCATCGCTTTGTTTTCGTAATGGTATCTTTCAATGAGCAAGAGTTTTAAATGTTAATAAAGTCCAATTCATCAAGTTAGTATGAAAATTCCATGCTTTTATTTGTTCTATATAGGAGATCCTTGCCTTCCACCAAGTCACAAAGACTTTCATCTGTTTTCTTCCAAGAATTTTAATAGTAATTTTAGCTTTTGTATTCAGTTCCATGCAGTTCTATGATTCAATTAGAGTTAACTTCTGATTGATGTCCATTTTTTCCATATGGGTAACCTAACCTTAACTTATGTGGATGTATAATAACATCTCAAATATCAAGTGTCCAAAATTAAACTTCAATTTTCATTCCTCGCTATCTCTAATAAGCCACTTAATCCTTCCACAAGTCCTGCTGCAGCCACTGCTCCCTCCCTGACTTTACCCCCTAGCACCAACCCCACTCTGCTCAAGGTCCCCACAGTCTCCTGCTATGCTTCAAGCCCACCAGGCTCTCTGACCTCAGGGCCTGTGCACTAGCCACCATTCCCCCAGGAATTTGCCTGGTTCGCTTCCTGACTTCTTCGTATTCTGCCCAAATGTCCCTTTTCAGTGAGATCGTCATTGACACCCTTATTGGTAATAGCAATATCCACACCTAGTATAACCTATTTCCTTTCACGTTTATTTTTTAACATAGCACTTATTATTTTCCTAGATACAAGATGGTTGACTCATTTAAAAACAGATTGTCTTCCATAAGTAGTGTATGAGCTCCACAAGAGCAGGGATTTGGGTCTGTTTTATTCTTGACTGTCTCCCTAGCCCCAAGAGCAGTGCTTGACCTAGTTGGTATTCAATAAACATGCATTGAATGAACGAACAGTTCTGATTCTTTGGTGGTTCCTGCTCTAGACCTCCTGTAAACGTCCTGAGCTTTGAGGCCTGGCTACATCTAGCCTGGGAGGTGGAGCTGGGCCCACCCGGGTCTGAGGTGGCAGAGAAGCATCTAATGGGGCAGGATCCCCCCACCAGTGGCTGCCTGTCACCCAGAGACTGACCTTCCTCCTCCAGCTTTCATTAAAACACTCTGTTAGACCAAGTGGGGCTACATGCCACTGTCCCTGTTCTCCCTAATATTTCTTGCAGGAGATCGTTATGGGGAAACACCCTGAATAACTCAAATAATAAAGCTTCCTATGCAAAAACTGCAGGGGGTACTGGGCTTTAGGATGTGATTGGTGGTGGGGGTTTGTTTACTCATTTACTTTTCTGTCAGCCTTGTAATGTGAGGTGTGGAGCCAAAAATTAACTTGTTATGAGAAATAAAGTAGTATTTCTTCCACACCCGAGTTTGGGATTTGAGAGACATAGACTTTAGGAACCTGTTTGCAGTCTGGGGCTCAGCAGAATGCAGGTTGGCTTGACCTTCTCTTCAGGCTGTGTCCTCACCAGGTTCTTCGACTTTTCATGAGGACATCTCTCCTGCCTAGAGCCAGCTTCATAGAGGTGTGACTTGTGCAGTCCCACAGGGTTCCACTCTTAGAAGGGAGCTTCAGTTGGTTTAATGCTCTGTTGTCACCATCTTGATATTCCTAATTTTTGAACAAGGAACCCTGTATTTTCATTTTGTCCTGGATCTCACAATTCATGCAGCCAGTCCTGACCCTGCCTCTTGCTCAGCACCTTTAAGCACACAGCACTGAAGCCCAGAACAGTTATTAATATGCTTTCCTGAACTCACTGATGCTGAAGAGTTTGCAGAGCTTGCTCAGCAATAATAGGTCTGACCACCCATCGGGCCCTCCAAAACCCACTCAGCTAACAAGCTGAGATGTGTCCCCAAAGGGCATCATCTTGGCTCCCTGTAGAACTGATTTCCCATGCTCACTTTGGCCTGAAGCGCCCTATTCTGCAAGAGGACATCATATGAAATAGCCCTGAAAAGTCACTGTGGTCCATCCAAAGGAATTCACTGAGGATCCTTTTGAAGGCATTACATGCACCCGAGAAATTTCTCTCTGATCTCAGCACACAGAATGCTTAGCCTTCTCCTGAGCAGTTGTATTCTCTTTTCAGAAAAAAAGTACTAGCGGCTGGGCACGGTGGCTCACGGCTGTAATCCCAGCACTTTGGGAGGCCAAGGTGGGTGGATAACTTGAAGCCAGGAGTTCGAGACCAGACTGGGCAACATGGTGAAACCCCCGTCTCTACTGAAAATACAAAAATTAGCCGGGCATGGTGGCGCATGCCTGTAGTCCCAGATACTGGGTGGCTGAGGCACAAGAATCACTTGAATCTGGGAGGTCGAGGCTGCAGTGAGCTGAGATCGTGTCACTGCACTCCAGACTGGGTGACAGAGCAGAACTCTGTCTCAAAAAAAAAAAAAAAAAAGAAAGAAAGAAAGAAAGAAATTAGGGACACTGTGAGCCACACAGCTCACTGTTGCCTTCATTATCTTGCTATTAGGAAGCTAAGAACAAACTCTGCCAGCACTGCTAGCAAGCATAGAGCCCGCAGAGCACACATTTTGTGGCTCCATTTTCTCTTTCCTGTCCTCATTTCCCTTTTGCCTCTGTTTTCTCATCCATTTGTCTAAAGTTTTATTTTATTCTGTATATTTTCTTTTCTTTTTTTTTTTTTGCATAGAGTCTTGCTCTGTCGCCCAGGCTGGAGGGCAGTGGTATGATATTGGCTCACTGCAACCTCCACCTCCTGGGCTCAAGTGATCCTCCCACCTCAGCCTCCTGAGTAGCTGGGACTACAGGCGCACACTGCCATGCCCAGCTATTATGTTGCCCAGGCTGGTCTCAAACTCTTGAGCTCAAGTGATCTGCCTACCTTGACCTCCCAAAGTGCTGGGATTACAGGTGTGAACCACCACACCCAGCCTGTACATATTTTCATAAGTCATCTCACACCCTTTCTAGAAAAAATAATAAAAAATTAATACTAAAATAAATCAAATCCTGCAGAATTAAGCCTCTCTTCCCATAAAATCCCTATAACATAAAAAGATGTTTCAAAACTTGCTCACTTAAACTGAATTGCCCACAACAGAATTCTGGCACAACAGTGACTGGAGTCATGGGATTTGCTCTGCAGGGACCTGAGCCTGGTGTTGAAATGCTTCCAGGCCAGCAAGACCCCGTGACACCCTGAAGTCAGCTGCTCAGGGCTCTTGGAGAGGAAATCATTACCACCCTCTTCTTCTTTTTTAAAAGCAAAACAAACCCAAATCAACTCACTGGCCACTGGACAGATAAATGCTCCATGGCCTTTTCTGATACCCAAACACAGTGCAATTAGTCTAGCAGGTGGATTCTGCCTCACTGCTCCAGCTCTGCAGGAAAGAGCGGGGCACAGTGAGCCAGCCACGAAGTTAACTTGCTATACCTGTGGCTGACCATTTGACACAAAGCACAAAGGATGGGCTAGGCACAGTGGCTCATGCCTGTAATCTCAGCACTTTGGGAGACCAAGGTGGGTGGATCGTCTGAGGTCAGGAGTTCCAGACTGGCCTGGCCAACATGGGAACCCTGTCTCTACTAAAAATACAAAAATTGGCCAGGCATGGTGGTGTACCCCTATAGTCCCAGCTACTCGGGAGGCTAAGGCAGGTGAATTGCTTGAATTCAGGAGGCAGAGGTCGCAGTGAGCCAAGATTGAGCCACTGAACTCCAGCCTGGGGAACAGAGAGAGACTCTGTCTCCAAAAAAAAAAAAAAAAAACCAAAAAAAAAAAAACCAAAAAATAAAAAACCATGCAGGAAGGATGGATGAGGATGAGGCATCACATTATTTAATCATGATGTGTTAGGCAGCATGAAAGGGAGAGCAGGGCCTTCTCAATTTCAGACATTCTTGCACCATCCCCATGGTTTTTGTCATACCTGTTTACCCCTTATATTTTCCACTTAATATTTATCTTTGAATCTACTAGCTATACTTTAATCTCACCCTAGGCAACAGTACCCATGAAATCAGGAATTCTATATGCTAGCTATGTTTTTTCCTAATCTATCATAAATATTTACCTATTACAAATTTTAAAATGTGTTCAAGTACCTCCTAATGTCATCTCACATACTACTAGATGGGCCACACTCTGAGACACATCAAAGGAGAAACTTGATCCTGGGTCTCATAGACCCAGGAAGCTGTTGGCCATACTGGGATTTGGTGAATTACCGAACCTGTTCTTTAAAAGGGTCTGCATATATATATATATATATATATATATATATATATATATATATATATGCACACACACATACATTATTGTAAACAGACATCACTGAATATCATAAATGTAATTGACCAAAAAAGTGAATAAAATCAGCAAACACTTGTATATTGATTCCACCTTCTTAAGTAATGGAAGTAGGTCAGCCGGTTTTTCATCTGCTTCAAGCATCATTTACTTAGAGATTTTGTTTTAAGTTGAATAACTTTTCCTTCTGAGCTCCTCTCTTCTAAATCTCATGAGTAAATGGGGATTAGGTAGTTACACTAAGTTAAAGTGCTATTTTCAAAGAATAAAGAATAGCTAATGTATGTAGATCTAGAAAAAAAAATTACGTTTGGGAAAACCAAATACTCATAGGGTAGAGACTTTTACACCATTACAGTTTCTGTTTCTACGTTTCTTCTGATAAAATTGAGCCTTTAAAACAAGTATGTTTACTAACGCCAATAGAGCAACGTTTGTAATGCCCTTTAGAAACAATGCTGGCAGTGGGCAGGGCGCAGTGGCTCATGCCTGTAATCCCGGCACTTTGGGAGGCCGAGGTGGGTGGTCACCTGAGGTCGGCAGTTCGAGACCAGCCTGACCAACGTGGAGAAACCCTGTCTCTACCAAAAATACAAAAAATTAGCTGGGCATGGTGGCACCTGCCTGTAATCCCAGCTACCTGGGAGGCTGAGGCAGGAGAATCGTTTGAACCCAGGAGGCAGAGGTTGCAGTGAGCCGAGATTGTGCCATTGCACTCCAGCCTGGGCAACAAGAGCAAAACTCCATCTCAAAAAAAAAAAAAAAAGAAAAAGAAAAAGAAAAAAGAAACAATGCTGGCTGTTGTATTATGTTCTGTATTTATTTTATAAATAGTACTTGTTCGTTCAGCTTACCAACTGCCAGTAAAATAAAGTTTTATTCATAAAATAACAGCAAATGTTGTGGCCTGAGGGAAACTGTACTCCAAAGTGGGCTGGAAGGAATCCCTGTGGCATTAAGAATGCTAATGGAGAAGGGTGGGGAACCTGACAGAAAGAAGCTGGAGAGAATATTTTCAGGCTGTGTTTTCACACCACACTGGGCACACAGGGAGAAGGGGGAAGATGACCTCTATGTAAGGGTTGGAAAATGGGGTTGGTGGTGTTTTGTCATGGCACAACTCAAGATACGAAGGGAAAAGAGAAAAAAAATTAGAAAAATAATTTTTCTGCAAGATCAATAAAAAGCTTATTTATCAGCAACAAAACAAGGATAGGAGGCTTTACCTGGAGACCTGGGTGGTGTTAGAGCTGAGCTCTAGGGCTAGCCCAGAGAAGTTTGTAAAGTGATGCTAATTATTTAATTGGGCATGAGCAGAAAGGACACATGACAGATTTCTGAGAGATACTGCATTTAGTCAGCTAGAAGTTCCAATTCATGGCTTCAGGGTGAAGATTTGGTGAGATAAGGGCATTGTGGGAAGGCAGGACCATTCAGCACAAAGCCAGGAGCCAAGGCGAGGGCTGAAGAAGCCAGGCAGATATCTGAGGACTCACCCCCCTGGCGATGGAGGTGGGGGCTGAGGCAGCAGCTTTCTCTGGCTTGAATCATAGCAGCCTACAGAAAATGGCAAAAGAAGGGAAATTGGAAATTTCAAGGGATTTGCCAATTCTTTGTGAACTGTTATGGTGGAAGCAGGGGCTACGGGGTAGAGCTAAGAGAGAGCTGCGCCTGCCCCAGGTGACCAAGGGAGATTAGAAGGCAATGGGGCTTCCACAGAAATTTTGTTACAGTAGTTAGGCAGATATGAGCAGGGCAGGAGAGGCCCTCTGCCCCCACCAGGAATGTCAGGGGACCATCAGGTGATGGTCAAGCCGTTGTTAAGCTCTCTCTCTAAAATAATAATTGGTCGCAGCACCAAGGAAAGGTTGTCTCCCAATAGATAGAAACATCTGAAATTGGTGATTAGCAACTTACGAATAAGATATCAGGAGTTGGGTGAGTGGACTCAAGCATGCCCACTAAGAGGCAAAATAGCGTAGCTTAACTGGTTTAGCTTCCTCTAGGAGCACTGCGCTGGTAAGGGAAGAACGCCTCAAGTGAGCATGCGTACAACCTCAGTAAACATACTGCGCATGCTTCCCCTCCCAGGTGCTGGCCGACCACCACGCATGCGGACAGCCCAACCCAAGAGAAGGATCAGGGGAGAAGAGCTGCAACCCCCAGAAGCATACCAACATATAAAACCCCAAGTCAAAGGTCAAACAGCACACTTGACTCAAGTTGTCCGCTTGGCCCTCTTCCAAGTGTACTTTCTTTCATTCCCGCCATAAAACTTTTTAATAAACTTTCACTCCTGCTGTAAAACTTGCCTTGGTCTCTCACTCTACCTTATGCCCCCTTGGTTGAATTCTTTCTTCTGAGGAGGCAAGAACTGAGGTTGTTGCAGACCCGTATGGATTCACTGCTGGTAACAATTTGACAATTAAAAAATAAATTTAGGGGCAGGGCACGGTGGCTCACACCGGTAATCCCTCACGCCGGTAATCTCAGCACTTTAGGAGGCTAAGATAGGCGGATCACTTGAGGTCAGGCGTTCAGGACCAGCCTGGCCAACATGGCAAAACCCCGTCTCTACTAAGAGTACAAAAATTAGCTGGGCGTGGTGGCATACGCCTATAGTCCCAGCTACTCGGGAGGTTGAGGCAGGAGAATGGCTTGAATCTGGGAGATGGAGGTTGCAGTGAGCTGAGATTATGCCACTGTACTCCAGCCTGGGTGACAGACTGAGACTCTA
This sequence comes from Pongo pygmaeus, assembly GCF_028885625.2. Taxonomy (NCBI): domain Eukaryota; kingdom Metazoa; phylum Chordata; class Mammalia; order Primates; family Hominidae; genus Pongo; species Pongo pygmaeus. The sequence goes on from NC_072379.2 coordinate 63,523,153, forward strand.
TCTCAAAAAACTAATAAATAAATAAATATAGGCCTGGTGTGGTGGCTCATGCCTGTAAACCCAGCACTTTCGGAGGATGAAATGGCAGGATTGCTTGATGCTAGGAGTTCAAGACCAGCTTGGGCAACAAAACAAGATCCTATCTCTAAAAACAAAATTTTAAAAATTTAGAGGACGCTTCAAAGAGCCCCTCTGTCCACACTTAAACTACATTTGGTGAACTGAAGACAGGGAAGAAAGAGTCTAGACATTACAGCCTCCATGGTCCCCTCCCCCTCCTCTTCCTCATAGTGATCACAGGAACCTAACAACGTGACATGTTCGTGATGTGATGGAAAGTTCCTTAAAGCACAATTCAGCAGTCATGTGCTTGAGGGTGGCAAATAAAGAATTTGTATGTGTGTATGTGCATGCAAGAAAGAAAGTTCATCCTGACATTGTGTTAGTAAATTGCTAGAAAAACCCAAGTGTCCATCATTAAGGGAGAAGTTAAATTCATTATAAGGCAGTTAGGCACTGGGATACTATTCAGCTGTTAAAACGACCAAGGTAGATCTCTGTATCACAGTTGGATCAGGATATCAGAAAAGCCTCTCTGTATTCCATTTAGGAGGCTTTTACTGTAGGGAGTTATTGGAAAGGCTGAAAGAGTGGAGGTCAGGGAAGCTGCTGCTGGTGACCTCAGCCTGAAGGACCAATGTGAGAAGTTCACACAGGTTATAGAAGTGAACTGGGGCCTGCTCATCCAGTGCAGTAAAACCAGATACTAACACTGAGGTTTTTGCAGTGATAGAAAAGAAGGCATTTACTGCAGGGTGCCAAGCAAGGGAAATCGTCAGCTTATGCTTAAGTCTCTATACTCCTTGATGGCTTGCAGGTAAGGTTTTTAAGGGCAGGGGTAAATGTCAGGAAAACTGAAGCTACAGGCAAATCATAAATCAATACATGGAGGCTCCACATTGGTTTTGGCCGAAAAGGGTGAGATATATTGAAGCAAGGGGTTTACACGTCATAGGTAGATTTAAACATCTTCTGGTTTGCAATTGGCTAAGGAAGAGAAACTTTGTTTAAAAATGTGAAGCCAGTAGAGTTAACTGGTTAGGGGGAGTGACTTTCTCCAAGCCCTTCAGGAAAAAAACTTAGAACAAAGGACAATAAAGTTTAGTCTTCATTTCCCCCTTAACTGGGGTCTACCTGCCATGCCCCTGATCCATTTGGGGGGGTCTTCAGTTGGGGGTCCAAGCCTCTGAAGGACAACTCAGGGACATATGTGAAGATACTATCTTTAATTTCTATAGGGAAAGCAAACATCTCTGGGACTCCAACTTCTTTAGCTATTGTTTTAGGCTACTATCACCTTCTTGCTTAACAAGTTATTTATTTACTTCTCAGGGATAGCTAGACGCCTGCAATTTCCTCTGAAGGAACTTAAGATTTATTTCCATGCTCAGGGTCCACAGGCCTCTAAAAAAAAGGGAGGGTCCGTGCTCCATCTCACACAAGGTTGTGGCGGGCCGCTGGAACCTCATGTCTCCCACATGCCTAGAGGGAGCAGCCTCCAGAGGAGAATGGCCTCTCTCCTTCCTTCTTGCAGATATTGAGCAGGAACCTTTTGCAGGCCAACTTGAACCCGGAACCATGGGATGAAAGGGACTCTGGGAAATGTAGTTCCGGCGTCTCACCTGGGAGCCCGCAGAATGGGCACCGGTGATGGACAGTTAACTGCAGACTGCCCGTGCAGCCTGAGCGTGCTGCGAGGAAAAGGGATGAATGCCCACCAGACTCCACAGGGATGGCCTCTTGGGAGGGGGATTTCAAATGGGAAGGGAGAAGAGGCTATGAAGAGAGAGAGCTATCCTCTCTCTCTCTCACTTCTCTCTCTCTTTCTTTCTTTCTTTGTTTCTATTTGAGACGGAGTCTCCTTCTGTCGCCCAGGCTGGAGTGCAGTGGCGCGATCTCGGCTCACTGCAAGCTCCGCCTCTGGGTTCACGCCATTCCCCTGCCTCAGCCTCCCGAGTAGCTGGGACTACAGGCGCCCGCCACCACGCCCGGCTAATTTTTGTATTTTTAGTAGAGACGGGGTTTCACCGTGGTCTCGATCTCCTGACCTCTTGATCCGCCCGCCTCGGCCTCCCAAAGTGCTGGGATTACAAGCGTGAGCCACCGCGCCCGGCCCACTTCTTTATTTTTAAGCAGCTTTGTCGGGATATATTTGAATACGATAGCATTCACCCACGTGAAGTGTGCAGTACAGAATTTTTTCAGTATGTTCATAGGCTTTTGCAACTATCACCAGAGCGTTCACTTTTAATTACGTACTTTTCTGTGTTGTTTAAAACTATGGTTACAAGCCTTCATTACTCAATAAATATGATAGAGCCAGGCTGTAACCAAACTTGGTGATTTTGCTGGAGTAATTAAAATAGGGTTGCCGGATAAAATACAGAACGTTCAGTTAATTGTGAATGTCAGATAAACAGTGAATAATTTTCTAGTGTCAGTGTGTCTCGAATATTGCATAGGACTTATACTAAAATTATACGTTGTTTATCTGAAATTCAAATTTAACTGAATGTTCTGTTTTTGTTTTTTGCTGAATCTGGCAACTTAAATGTTAAGCATACACGGACCATGTGACCCAGCCATTCCACTTCTAAGAGTTTACTAGAGAGAACAGAAAACATATGTCTACACCAAATCTGTATGCAAATGTTTATAGCAGCTTTATTAATAAGAACCCAAAAGTAGGAATGGCCTGTCAACAGGTGAGTAGATGAACAAACTATGGCACCCAAACATAGGAGTACTACTCGACAATAAAAATTAATGAACTATGGATACATGGTAATAACATGCAGGACTCTCAAAAACATTCCGCTGAGTGAAAAAAGCCAGACTCAAACTGTGAGCTTCTAGAACAGGCAACATTAATCTATAGCGAGAGAAAGCAGACCAGCGAGTGCTGTGGACCAGAGGCTGGGGGATTGCTTGCAAAGAGGCAAGAGAGAACTTTCTTGGGTGATGGAATTGTCCTATATCTCGAGGGTGGCAGTGTTTACGCAGGTTGTCAAAACTCGCTGAACCCCATTGGAAATAGGTGTATTTTACTGCTCATAAATTATACCTCAACAATAAGGGATTCAAAGAATACGGACATAAATTTTGCACCAAATAGCAGTGAATTAGTAGCGTACGTTTAGAGCTCCAATCAGCATGTGCTTGGTAGTGGATCTGACAATCAGCAGTGTTATTTAGTTTAATAAATCGGAATAAAGATATGCTTCTTCTTTCATCTTTCAGATTTTGTCACATTTGTCCAGAGCTGATAGTTTTATAGCCTAGATCCCACTAAATTTATTTGACTGAGAATTGTCCATACCAACAAAGAAAGGCTCACTTTGTTCAATGAGAAATCTCCCTTCAGTCCACAAACTATGTATTAATTGTCTTCTTTGGGCTGGGCTTCACGCCAAGCTGCGGTCAGATTTACTGGCGATTCATGCGGCTGATGGCTGAGCAGTGTGGGGAGGGGGAGACAGACATTAAACAAATAAACACGTAAATGTCATGGGCATAAATGACACAGCATTACATTACCAGACTTTGGAGTGCCTCATTCTTCCTCCTGCTCTCCTAAGGGAGAGCTCACACAGGCCCTGCCATGCCAACTTCTACCTTCATCTGTGGGGGTGAAAGCTGAGAGTCACCATTGTTCACTCCTCTCTTGCTAACTTTCTTTGGGGCAGCCATACCCACAGCTCAGAGACTGCCTTTTCACACAGTCCCCAGCCTATCTTGCAGCTTGAGGTAGCCCCTGTCAGTTCTCCCAGGTGAGAGGGCAGAAGTGACTTTCAGCAAGGTAGTTTCAAGCTGCTGGAGTGTGTCCTTTTAACCCTTGTGCTCTTTCTCCCTCCTCCTGGAAGGTGGATGGTAAAAAGGGCCTGGAGCTTCAGCTGTCATCGTGGATCAGGTGGCATCCTTAAGGATGGATGTCATGTGCAAAGATGGCAGAGCAGAAGACAGAGGGAGTCTGGGTTTCTGGTGTTCAAAAGCTGCCATCGTTCTGGTTCTGGACCACTCACCTATGGAACCCATGATGGGAGAGAGAAAAAAACTCTGTAGCTTGAGCTTCTGTTATTTTGGGTCTCATTATTACGTTCAGCCAAGCCTAACTGATGCAGAGGGGTTCGGGTCTATCTGTTTGGCTGGTGAGTCTTTTTTTTTTTTTGAGACAGAGTCTTGCTCTGTCACCCAGGCTGGAGTGCAGTGGCATGATCCCGCCACCATGCCCAGCTAATTTTTTGTATTTTTAGTAGAGACGGGGTTTCACCGTGTTAGCCAGGACGGTCTCGATTTCCTGACCTCGTGATCCGCCCGCCTCCGCCTCCGAAAGTGCTGGGATTACAGGTGTGAGCCACCGCGCCCGGTCTGGCTGGTGAGCCTTACACTGTAAATTGAAGTTCTTGATGGTTGTGGGGAGGTGAAATGGGAGAAGGCCTAGAGACGAGAGTGAGTAGTGAGAGAGGAAAAGAACTGATTCAAGTCTGGGTGGGGCGTGAAGGAGTCAAGGGTTGGGTGAGGAGAGGGATTTTTGGTGGGAGGTCGGAGGCAAGGCATGGACAGCCTCAAGATGTAAGAAATACTGAAAAACGAGGGAAATGGGGCAAGAGGTCTTTAAAATGTGCTGCTCTCACCCAGGCCCCCCTGTTGGTGGCATCCACAGCAAATGGGGCTGCACTTAGGCCCAGCTTGGTATTTGCCAGCATACTAGTGACATTTTCCCTATTACTGAAGGCTAGTGAGACCATAGCCCTGATTCCCAGCCCCAATAGTGGGTTTCTGCTTAGGTGGGAGGCACGGGGCAAGGACAAGAGGAGAGGAAGGGCCTGTGTGGGGCACCCAAGATGTCCAGGGCAAAGCAGAAGAATTGTAAGGACAAGTCTTTTTTCACTTAGGTGCAAGTTTGTAAAAGAGTAAGCGTCTACACAAAGAATTGCACACAAATGTTTATAGCAGCTTTATTCACAAGTACCAAAAACTGGAACAACGCAGGCTCATCAGCAAATGGATGGATAAACAGATTAGAGTAAATCCATAAAATGGCGCACTACTAACAATAAAAAAGAAACAGCAAACAACTGACACAAAGAACCAAATGAATGACTTTCAAAACAGTTATTTCCAGTGAAAGCAGCCAGGCCAAAAGACTCCATGGTACATGATTCCTTTCTTATGAAAGTTCTAGAAAATGCAATCTAATCTATAGTAACAGAAAGGCAGGTCAGTGACTGCCCAGGGATGGAGGGAAGGAGCCTTGGCTGCAGGGGTCCTGAGGAAACTTTGGGAGCTGGATATCCTGGATCTTGAGGTTGGTGGGGCTTTCACAATCCACCAATTCCTCCAAACTGTACACATTACAATTTACTGTATGTAAATTATATCTCAGTCAAGTTTATTTAAAGAACAGAGTCTGTGGGGGGAATTTAATTTAAAAATAGGCACTGTTGCCGGGCGCAGTGGCTCACATCTGTAATCCCAGCACTTTGGGAGGCCAAGGCAGGTGGATCACTTGAGGTCAGGAGTTCGAGACCAGCCTGCCCAACATGGTGAAACCCTGTCTCTACTAAAAATACAAAAATTAGTCGGACGTGGTGCACGCATCTATAATCCCAGCTACTCGGGAGGCTGAGGCAGGAGAATCACTTGAACCTGGGAGGCAGAGGTTGCAGTGAGCTGAGATTGTACCATTGCACTCCAGCCTGGGTGACAAGAGTGAAACTCTGTCTCAGAAAAAAAAAAAAAAAAAAGTACTGTTAGTGGAGAGTGTTGGTAGGGATAGGAATAGGAAGAGACTATTATTTCTAAAAAACCCAGTTCTGCTCGAGAACCTACCCAAAAAGCAAGAGATGGAACTGTACTCTTGTCTCTTCTGTAGCTCAGAATGGAATGGGTTTGTTGACTTTGATTCTCCTTACAACATAATCAAAAAAATACTATCCTTGTGTTTGGAAGAGACACAGAGCATATTTGTGGCAATCGTGGCCAAATCAAGTTTAATGAAACTCATGGTGAGAATGGCCTCGCTCTCGCTCTGCCTTCTTCTTTTTTTTTTTTTTTTTTGGAGACAGAGTTTCGCTCTTGTTGCCCAGGCTGGAGTGCAATGGCTCCATCAATCTCGGCTCACCACAACCTCTGCCTCCCTGGTTCAAGCAATTCTCCTGACTCAGCCTCCCGGGTAGCTGGGATTACAGGTGCCTGCCACCAAGCCCAGCTGATTTTTGTATTTTTAGTAGAGATGGGGTTTCACCATGTTAACCAGGCTGGTCTCAAACTCCGGACTTCAGGTGATCCACCCACCTCGGCCTTCCAAAGTGCTGGAATTACATGCATGAGCCACTGTGCCCAGCATGCCCTGCCTTCTTGCCTCTGACTTTGCCAGTCTATTGGCTCTTGTGGGACAAGCCCACAGCATCCATCTGGCCAAGATGGCAACCTGTGCCCCAGCCTGCTTCCATTCAGCATGGGAAGGAAGAGACCCTTGTTCGTAAGTAAGCAAGTATCCTATCCTACTCAGCAGCAGTGCAAAGACATGCTCTCCCTTCCCCACATCTTGTGGCTGGGGTCACTTGGCAGTACTGTGACACATTACTCTTCAACAAGGTGGCTTCCCTAACTGACCAAGTGTTTGGCCCTGAAGTCAATAAAGTGTTAAAAGTTAGTGAAGAGAATGGAGGAAGAGAAGGAAGGAGAGAAGGGGCAAGTAAAAGAAAGAGTTCTTTAAGAGATCAGAGTGGCTTTGAACTCAAGTGTGTTTCCTAGAACACAATGCTGTGTCCAGGCTGCCCGCGCAGGGCCAACTAGCATTGGTCACTTCAGTACAAATGCTGTAAGGGAAAATAGTGAGTCCAGAGACTGGAACAGGGGACCACATTCAGATTGAAGTTGAAGGGATAACCTCTCTGAAGTGATATTTGAGCTAAGACTTGAAGGAGAAGTTTACTCAGGTGAGTGGGTGAAAGTGGGTCCTTGTGGAGGAATTATAAAGAGAAAACCACCCGGGCAGAGCCCTGAATGATTCCAGTCTTAAAGTGGCCAGGGAGGGGAGGAGGGTTTGGCAAAAGAGGCCAGGAAGGAGTGTCCAAAGAGGGGACAGAGAACCAGGAGGGGGCAGAGTCACAGGAGTCAACAGAAGAGAGTGCCTCAAGAAGGAGGGTCTATTCACCTGAGAAAAATAACATAAAAGGAGATAATTCAAGAAATATATATATAAAAGAGGGTCTAGCAGGTGCGGTTCTTAGATGCGACAATGGAATTCGCCTTTTGCTAGATAACCCAAAAGGAACAGTTTAGAGAATGTTGATTTCTCAGACAGACTCTCCGGGAGAACCAGGAACTAGATCTTGTAAACTATACCTCAACAATGAACAACACCCACGTCCTCACAGAGCTGGTCTGGTGGAAGTGCCACTGCTGCTGCTGGCCTGGGCGTGAGCTGACCCCACCACCTTTGGACATGAGCTGTACGGCAGGTACTGCTGCTCCTCCCAGCTTGGAGATGGCTGAAGCTGCCCTCTGCGGTGGGCATGGCTAGGCCTGTGGTACTTAAAGCCTTGAGTAGGTCAACGATGTCATAATAAGAAGAACACAGACATCTGTAACTGGGGCAACAAGAGTTTCCTTGCATAAGGATAGGGTAGAACAGAGTTGCCACTTAGCACAATTTCCAGGGGCTCCACAGACCACAGTATTATTGTGCCCCTGGGATCACATGACACAGTGGCTCTGCAGGAGACACTTAAGTGCTGATGTGGTTCTCTCCTCTCCCTCCACCAAAATAGCATAAAAGGCAGTGAGCCCTGGTTCTGAACATCTCTGCCCTAGAAGATTCCTCATTTCTCATGGGCTCCTGTACTTAAAGACTTTGGGTACAATTTCATAATAAACTAATGCAGCCATGGGGAGCCATGTCCACCAACTCATGTCCTTCTTTATGGCTTGCTTTCTGATTTGGAAGTGAAGTGAATTGAAAGTAACTTAAGCCAAGTCCAAGTCTTCTTTCTTGCCACTGTTCACACGTGGTCAGCAGGGGCCTGGCCCATTTCCCTCACAGTTGCCAGGATGGATTCTGCAGCTCGCCTCCTTCATTGGGCCACCAGCTTCCAGATCCACCATCTGCCATTGTATCTGGTTGGCAACGTGTAGGTCACATGCCTGTGCTGTAGCTGCAAGGGAGGCTGGGGACAAGATCTGGCTTCCACAGGTGGTAGGTAGATAGAGACTCACACGGAATAAATGTTCAAAAGTACTGGGTGGATAAAAAGAGTGGCAGATGTCCATTAGACAGGCCTCAGAAGATAATTAGTCATTTCTGTCGGGTCTCACCTTTTCCTTTCTGGAACCGGATCTGGAGAGGATGGCCCTCACCTTTCCCACTACAAGGGTTAGGCCAGTTGCCTAGGCTTGCCAGTCAGAGTCACTTTGGCCACAGCTTTTAGGGAAGCACACATGACCCAAGCTGGGCCAGATAGCATCCTCTCTGGCCGCCTTCTGGATCTAGTCACTTTCTTCTGGAATTGCTGTCTGTAAAAGTAACAAAAGCCATGAGCTGTTGGCGCCCAGGTGCCCATATTTACCACCACTAGGCTGCTCAAGAAGAAAGCAAGCTAGCAGTAGGTGGGAGGATGTGGCAGGGGGAGAGGGAGGGAGAGAAGGAGATAGAGAGAAAGAGGGAGAGAGAGAGAGAGAGAGGGGGGAGAGAGAGACCTGTTTCTATGTCCAGCTGTTCCCAAATCTATATGAGTTGGCTTTTTATTTATTTTTTTCTGAGTCTTGCTCTATCGCCCAGGCTGGAGTGCAGTGGTGCTCGGCTCATTGCAACCTCTGCTTCCCCGGTTCAAGCGATTCTTGTGCCTCAGCCTCCCAAGTAGCTGGAATTATGGGCGCCTGCCACCATGCCCAGCTAATTTTTGAATTTTTAGTAGAGATGGGGTTTCACCATGTTGCCCAGGCTGGTCTCAAACTCCTGACCTCAAGTGATCTGCCTGCCTTGGCCTCCCAAAGTGCTGGGATTACAGGCATGAGCCTACTGCCCCCATCCTCTTTTCTTTTTTGAGACAGGGTCTCACTCCATCACCAAGGCTGGAGTGCAGTGATGCGATCACCGCTCACTACAGTCTCAACCTCCTGGGCTCAAGCAGTCCTCTCACCTCAGCCTCTCAAGTAGCTGGGACTATAGGCATGTGCCACCACATCTAGCTAATTTTTGTATTTTTTGTAGAGATGGGGTATTACTATGTTGTCTAGGCTGGCCTCAACCTCCTAGGCTCAAGCAATCCTCCTGCCTCAGCCTCCCAAGTAGCTGGGACCAATGAAGGCTGGGGACAAGAGAGGAAGTCCCAGAGAAGATGCTTTCTGGCCCAGCTTGAGTCACGTGTCCTTCCATGACTCGGTGAAGAGGGAGACGGGGGAATGCAGGCGAAGAGGGTGTTGATTGTGTCACCCAGCATGTGTGGAGGACTGGCCTTGGAGTGCAGGTGATAGTGACCGGTGTCCTCTGTGATGCCTTCTGTTTCCTCTGTGAAGCAGGAGGTGGGCCATTCCTCAGAGAGAGGACAAATGAGAAGACAGCGGTAAAGGTGTGGACTGGCTGCCATGGGAACAGGTGCTAAGCCCACTGGAGGTGCCACGTGGACTGCAGCCCAGGGTCACTGAGGTGGCAGGCAGCAACCTCACAGGGCACTTTCCTGTGCAGCCCTCCACCCCACAGGTGGGCTGGGCAAAGGAGACAGCCTCCTAGGGGCACAGGTTGGCCAGCCAAGTGCTTGGAGGAAGAGGAGACAGAGGAGTTGAAGTTAACACATTTTCAAAAGACTGATTGTAGCCATAGGCCATGGAATCTTGGCTAAAGAAATATGCAAGGCCAGGAGGTGGTGAAATCATGTGGGGATGGTTCTCTCTTCCCCTATTTGAGTTTTCCTCTCCCTGTTGCCACTTGTACCCATTTTGGACTCAGGTTTGGCGTTTTAGAAGCTGCTTGGCTAGTTAGAAAGCTGGAGTTGTCTTAGAATCACCTCTGTCCACTTCTGTGGGGACCAGTGAGCTGTGTAAGGTGTTACTCTGTACAAGTAAAAAATTTTTTTCCTTCTGTTTTGTTGAGATTCATCTCTGGGGTGAATGACAGGCTCATATATTCAGTACCATTAGATATTGTAAAAACTGATCTGCAGAGCAGATCAATGCTTGATGTTATCTTCAGAGCAGCTGAAAGTCCTTTCCCTCCAAATCTTTGTTGTTGTTGTTGTTGTTTGTTTTTTAGATGGAGTCTCGCTCTGTTGCCCAGGCTGGAGTTCAGTAGTGCAATCTTGGCTCACTGCAACCTCTGCCTCCCGGGTTCAAGCAATTCTCCTGTCTCAGCCTCCCAAGTAGATGGGATTGCAGGCGCCCACCACCATGCCTGCCTAATTTTTGTATTTTTAGTGGAGATGGGGTTTTGCCATATTGGCCAGGCTGGTCTCGAACTCCTGACCTCAGGTCATCCACCCACCTCGGCCTCCCAAAGTGCTGGGATTACAGGTATGGGCCATGTGCCTGGATATTTTCTCTGGTTTTGATGGGGAAAAAAAAGTCCAGAAGACCCAAAGCAATGTCCATGCCATGCTGGTCCAGGGGGCTCACTGCAAGGGACTTATGAAAACATTGCTGATCAAACCCCCAATCCCCATGGCTCTTATTGCTGTATGTATTCAATTACAGCAAACTCATTACTTGCTCCCCTTTGAAATGTGAGTGAGATGTTTTTTCTACTTTCAGGATGTACACTGTGGACAGGATGGGGGCAGGGAGCAATTTAACAAATATAATTAAAATTGTTCATACTTTCCAACTCAACATTTTCACTTACAAAACATTCCTGCATTGTGCAAAGATGATATATTTTCTAGAAAGTTCTATGGAAGCATTATTGGCTCAGAACTAGGGGCATGGTCAAATCAATTAAACAATGAAAATATAATGGAATACTACATAGCCTTTAAAAACAGACATGTTAGCCGGGCACGGTGGCTCATTCCTGTAATTGTAGCACTTTGGGAGTCTGAGGCAGGTGGATCACGAGGTCAAGAGATCGAGACCATTCTGGCCAACATGGTGAAACCCTGTCTCTACTAAGAATACAAAAATTAGCTGGGCATGATGGCTTGCGCCTGTAGTCCCAGCTACTTGGGAGGCTGAGGCAGAATAGCTTGAACTTGGGAGGCGGAGGTTGCAGTGAGCTGAGATTGTGCCACTGCACTCCAGCCTGGTGACAGTGTGAGACTCTGTCTCAAACAAACAAAAAACAGGCACATTAATCTGTGCTGACAGAGAAAGTTCTTTAATTGAGAAGATGCAAATAGTTTAACATTGATAATAATTATGAGACTGTATAAACATTGGAGAAATGTGTGCAAAACATTAAAGACTGTTACTGGGAATGTAGAATATCATTTTAATTTTCTGTATTATTATTTTTAAAAAGACAGGAGTCTCACTCTGCCACCCAGGCTGGAGTGCAGTGGTGTGATCTCGGCTTACTGCAACCGCCGCCTTCTTGGTTCGGTCGATCCTCCCACCTTAGCCTCTCAAGTAGCGGGGACTACAGGCACACACCACCATTCCCGGCTAATTTTTTGTATTTCTTGTAGAGATGGAGTTTCACCATGTCGCCGAGGCTGGTCTTGAACTCCTAAACTCAGGCGATCCTCCCACCTTGGCCTCCCAAAGGGCTGGGCTTACAGGCATGAGCCACCACACCCGACCCATTTTATGTATTTCTATGTGACTGGAATTCTCTATAGTGAACAAGCATTATTTTTCTCAATAATAGAATTGAGCATAATTTCTCTGCTAAGTATTTAGCATTTTTTCATTTAATATTCACAAAATCACTAGATGGTGGGTATTGCATATTCTACAGGTGATACTTAGAAAAGTTAACCCGCCTAATTTCAGCGAGGTAGAAATATTCTTTATATAAAGAATATTTTCAAACTCTATCTAAGTTTAATGTAATCTCCACAGGCTCATTTTGTCTCTATGAGAAGGTGACTTCTATTTTGGCTATTTCTCCTTCCCATTATGATTTCACTTCCCTCTCAAAACTACTCAAATCCATTTCCTCTGGGAAGTTACCACAGGCTGTAGCCCCTAGTGACTGCATTCACTCTACTCTCTAGCATTTTAATGCACTCCTTTCTCGGTCTTTGCACCTGTCACTATTTGGATTTGTATGCAATGTTTCTATTCTTTTCCTCTCCCTCTTTTGCTTGAACCTTGATCATTTGCCTGGAACTTCCCGTGATCCTTCAGAGCCTGATTCCAAACCTACAGGGTAGGTGTTAGGACTGAATCCTTAAGTGTAGCATTTGATGGGTCCTTAATATTGAGGAATAACAATCTAACCAATCAAGCAACCTTTTCCTTATATTGGAATATATGCTGAATCCACCAAATTATGTAAATGTCTCTGAGTTGAGAAACTTCTGAAATAATAGATAATTCAAGTAATGTCTTTATTTTTGTGGAGGAGAGGTGTGAGTCATAAAGAGTCACAAATTTTTTTTTACAAAATATGCTAATTGTACTAAATACTTTGTCATACACTGGCAACCTCTTTAACATCTAGACACTAGACGTTGCAAAATTAGGACTCATTTGTCCGTTTATACAGAGCAAAACAACATGCACAAAACAGAAAAAATGGTGTCTGAAAATGTCCAAGTATGAACACACTGGCATATTATCTTTTGCAATGTCTGACCTCCCATCTCCTCTAAACCACTGAACAAGTATAGACAGTACTATACTGCTCACAAAGGTGGCTTCACAATTCAATTTCCAAAAAACAGCATTCCCTATGAATTTTAGCAAAAAGATATTTACAAAGTGGTATTTTACTACCTCTGCATTTAACATACATCGGGTACTTCTAAACATCTAGATAGACTAGATGTTTCAAGTAAGGAGTTAATTTGTCCACTATGAACACAGCAGTCTTCAATAAACTGCAAACATGTAACAACAGTTATAATTTGAAAGAGTCTTCCAAATATGAACATTCTGGCCTAGAACCCTTCCCATCTCCATCAACCCAGCGGGCAAGAATGCTCAAATTTTCAGAAGACAATCTTTCCTAGGACTTCTAAAACAAAATGTACAAAATATATTAGTTTACTAACTCTACTTTTACCATGTACTGACAACCTCTTTAATATCTAGAAAGACTAGATGTTGTAAATCAGGACTTGTCTGTCCTTTATGTACACTATACACACAGACAAGTAAAACAAAATGCGCAGAGATAATGATTAATCTTGCCTCACTGTGAGCACAGTGGCATAGAGCTCTCTGCACTTCCCCTTCCTCTCCTGAACAAGTGCACAAACACAATGAGTATACTCAACAGGTGATTGGGCCATTCCCCCACCAGACATTTCATATGAATTGTAACAAAAAGATATTTACAAAAGGTTATTTTTTTCTACATATATCAGGCACTTCAGAATATCTAAAAAGAATAGACATTTCAAAAAAGCTTGGCATTGTCAACCATATATACAGTAGTGAGGAATAAAATGCACACAAAACAATGGAGAGAATATGAAAATGTCTTCTACATATGACCAGTCTGGCACAGAAGCTTCTTCTCTTCCTTCTCAGGTCTTCCAGCTCCATGTCCTCTAAACCACTTAACAAACTTGGACGTCTCGCTTCCAGAGGGCGTCTAACAACTCCATCTCCAAAAGTTGTCTCCAGAAGACATTTATTTTCTATGATTTCTTGTAAACAAATGAGAATTTACAAGATGTGTGATTTTCTAACTTTATCATACATCAGCAACCTCTTTCCATCTAGAAGGGCTAGATGTGGCAAATGTTTTCTATTAAAAGGTTGGGGTAGTGTTGAGAGCAGCTTTTTCATATTATATACACAGGCCTTCCATAAACGGCCAGTAAATCTTCCCAAAGGGTGGTGGGCATTTCCAAGGGGCCAGACGTGGCTTGTCATTCCACCATTTCTCTCTTCCGACAGCAAGCTCTGGTAGAACGAGACCAACAGCCGGAAGGCCGCTAACCTTTCCACCCGTCGTCATTCGGGACTTCGCTCACCTCCCAAGCCCGTTAAGGCCTTTGTCCGTTGTCCTGAGGACTCGGTAGGTCTCGTCCAGTGGGAACAGAGCGGTCACCGGGGCCCGGACCTGCGCGGCTCCGTGGCCTAAAGAGGCGGCCGAGCTTGCCTGCGTCCCGAGACCGCCTTCCTGGGCCCTGCACACCCTAATGGTCTCCGCCGCGCGGTGTTGGGGCGGCCGCCATGCTTCCCGGCCCGCCTCTCCCGCCGCCACCCAGAGGCACTGCGTCCCGGCGGCTCGGCGGGGTTTCGTCGAAGCCGGGCAGGAGACCCGGCGGCGGGGTCTGGGCAGGGAGAGGCCGCCTCCATCAGTCACCGAGGTGGGGTGGGGAAGAGAGGTTCGCCGCGGCTTCGAGGCCTGCGCCCGGCCAGTGGGCAGCCACAGCGGGGCCCCCGTGTCTGCAGGGCAGAGGGCGCAGCCAGTCCGGGGCCCCCTAGCTCATCTCCCCAGCTCAGCCGCCGGCCCGGGCACTGCAGTTCACCCGCCGGCCTGGAGGGCCCTGGGGGAGCGGGCCGCGCTCTGCGCCTCTTCGAGCTCTCTGCCGGGCCGGAACTCAGGAGTCACAAATTGATTTAAATAGGTTTACAGATTTAAAAAAGAAGCTTGACAACCACTTAACCTGTTAAAGGATACTACAGGAGTGGCAGAGAATTCCTCAATTCCTCTGCTTCTGTGCTGCCAGGACTAAAATCTGCTTGCATTGTGAATAACCAGGAAAAAGGACCAGATTTCCAGGTGGTTGATGATGTGTGGTTGAGAAAAGAGCCTCAAGGTAACTACTTAATGTGTTGATTCTAGATTATTTTCCTCGTCCAGTGTAATTACAGAAACAAACACACAACTAGTGAATCAAAGATTTTTATTTTGTTCCACAAATGTGTACCTTTTATATTTCGTTAGTCTGATAGCAAAAATTACATTTTCCACCTCTACAGTCAGTTCTCCAGTTTCACTCCTGTGCTTCAGTGTTTGAATGACAAGCCTCACCAGCATGACAGGCTTGGACACCATTTGGCAAACCAGTGGATTCACAGTGATCACTGCAGAAATCTGAAAGTGACTTAATAATACACAATTTAGGGTGGGGAAAAAGGCATTTTCCCCCTAAATCAAATATTTAAAAGTTAGCAAACTTATTTCAAGCATGTGGGAAAGTATAGAAAATAACAGAGTATTACTATGTACTACTCATCATCACCCAGTGTCAATTAAAAAAAAAATTTTTTTTGAGACAGCGACTCACTCTGTCATGCAGGCTGGAGTGCAGTGGTGTGATGATGGCTCACTGCAGCCTTGACCTCCTGGGCCAAACTGATCCTCCTGCCTCAGCCTCCCAAGTAGCTGGGACTACAGGTTTGTGCCATCATGCGCAGCTCTCACTGTCAAATTTTGTGCTTCTCATATTAAGCTTTTTTTTTTTAAAGTCACATATAAAGCTCCCTGTCTGTGCCCTTCAGATCCCATTCCTTTTTTTCTTTCCCTAGGTAAACACTATTCTGAATTTGGTGCTTGTATTAGTCCATTCTCACCCTGCTAATAAAGACTGGGTAATTTATAAAGAAAAGAAGTTTAAGTGACTCACAGTTTTGCCTGGCTGGGGAGGCCTCAGAAAACTTAACAATCATGGCAGAAGGAGACGCAAACACATCCTTCTTCACATGGCGGCAGCGGAGAGAATAAGAGCCCAGGAAAGGGGGAAGCCCCTAAACCATCAGATCTCATGAGAACTCACTATCACGGGAACAGAATGAGGGAAACCAGCCCCATGATTCAATTATCTCCACGTGGTCCCGCCCTTGACCCGTGGGGATTATTACAATTCAAGATGAGATTTTGGGTGGGGACACAGCCAAATCATATCAGTGCTTATTATCCACATGCTATTATTCCTATGTTTATGTATCCATAAATAGTACTATAGTATTGTTTTGCTCTTTTGTACTTTAAATGGTATATCATACATACTATTCTGTACCTTCCCCTTTTTGGTGGTTGTTTATACAAGTAACTTGAGTCATTATACACTTATATTCCATTATGCCAAAGTTTATCCATTATCCCGTGGATGGACTTCTGGTGCTTTCTGTTTTGCTGTATAAACAATACCGTGTACATTTTTGTACATCTTCTTTATACATGAAATAGTTTCTCACATGTTCATGTGCATACAAATCATTTGGTGGGTCTTGTTAAAATACAGACTGATTCAGTAAGTTTGGGGTGGGACCTGCAAATTGTACTCATATGAGGAAAAATGGGGGAAACATATAAAGGTAATGCTATTGTAGAAAATACAAAAAAAAAGACAAAGTGTCCTCATAATCTAGTATGTAGTATAGCAGAGTGGTTTAAAGCATGGCCCCTTTAAGTTCAGTGTTTGAATTACAACTCAACTATTTGGAAGCTGAGTGACTTCGGATAGGTCATTTAATGTCTCCAAATCTTGCTCTTCTCATTTAGAAAATGAGGATTGTTATAATAGCACCTAGATTATATGGTTGTGATAAGGCAATTTGCTAATATACTAGATACAGAATGGTTAGGACATTGTCTGGCACATAGCAAAAACTCACTAAAATTTGAGCTATTATTGTTAACTTTTAGGCTCCCCCCCATGAATATATTCTTTCCCTCCAAATTGGATCACATTGTACATGCTCTTTTTATAGCAAACTCTTGTCCACTGATAGCAGAATGAAAACATTTCCAAGTTATTCTCTATTAAGTCATTTAGAAAGGCTGTTTAGTATTCCAATGTATGTATCTACCACAATTAAATCATTGTTTGATGCTTCAAGTTGAATTATTTTACTTTTATGAATAATGCTGTGTAGCTGAATCATTTTATACTTTTTAGTTTTAATATCAGCTCACTTTCTCTCCCCTTTTAATCAGCTCTCACCTGTTACCGTTCTCCTAATCTGTGATCGGATAATCAAGCGAGTTAAATCAGTTTATTTGCTATATCTTATCTACAATTCTGTCACTTGCTCTAGGCCTTAGGTGAAAGGGACAGCTATTGCAGCAGCTGTGAAGGGAGGCTGTTTTTGCCTATTTTAGCTTATGCCTCTTAGTTAGTCCAGCTCTCCTAGTGTCACTGGATATGAGATTAGGAGATACCACCCAGATGCTGGCACATCCTCTTGTCGTGGGTGCCTTTTCCCTTCTACTCCCTCCCTCTTGGGGTCTGAACACTTAACCTACCTTTATGCCCAGCTGTTACCACCTCATTATTACCTGTTTCTGATTTTCTGAAGCCCTGATGCCCCTTAGCCTAGGTCTGGGAGTTACCAGTGTTCTTGACTTCTGACACCAGTATGCATGCATGGTGCTAGATTCTACTTTGTGGGCCTCTCTGCTTTAGTTTCTCAAATTTTTTAGTAGTCTGTAGCACTTATTTGTGCTTTTTAAAAAACTATGGATCCTGTTAAATTCCCACATTTTTGTGTATATGGGAGCACAGAAAACAGACTTCAACAATTAAAACTCCCAAATCAGGTATTACTAAGTAGCCTAAATCCAGCTGGATAGGCCTGTTTCCCAAACTTCCCTGAAGGATCACAAGGAATACCTGTTGACATATTCCCAAGCCCATCCCAATGGGCAGCCCCTGTAATTTGGATATATTATCTGGATATATTATTTAACACCCCTGGTGATTCTTATAATCAGGCACAGTTGGAAACAATGGGCTTTTAACTTGGATTCTCTGAGATCTTCCAGGACACTGGGAAGTTCAACTGAGACCTCAGGGAGCTTGTATGCAATTTAAAAGTAGTGTAGGGCTCATCCCGGGGGGGCAAGAAAATTCTAGCATTCAAGTATTAGTTCGAATACTGGAAAGTCTATAGAGCTTGAGACCAAAGAAGGAATTTATGCTCTTTTTGTTTTAATCTTGCTCCTTCTAAAGGAACTTATGCTCTATTTACCATCTCTACACCAGCATGGTTTCAAATATGTATCCCCTGGGTATAGTATAGATTCTGTCCCAAACACTGGGGTTCCAGAACTGTCAGATGAGTCATGCAGCTCTTCAAAAAGCCTAATGGAGTTGGGCGCGGTGGCTCACGCCTGTAATCCCAGAACTTTGGGAGGCCAAGGCAGGCGGATCATGAGGTCAGGAGATCAAGACCATCCTGGCTAACAGGGTAAACCCTGTCTCTACTAAAAATACAAAAAAATTAGCTGGGCGTGGTGGCGGGTGCCTGTGGTCCCAGCTACTTGGGAGGCTGAGGCAGGAGAATGGCGTGAACCCGGGAGGCGGAGCTTGCAGTGAGCTGAGATCGCACCACTGCACTCCAGCCTGGGCGACAGAGCGAGACTCTGTCTCAACAACAACAACAACAAAAGCATAATGGAGAATGCAGGTCTTTTGAGGACTGAATCCTTTGCATACGTTAAAATCATTTGGAGTGCATATCTTTTATTATGTAAGGTTTTATATTCACTTAGAAAAATCAGCTAAATGCCAGACCCGTGTTAGTAACTGCTGTGGCAGTGCTAGCTATGTAATTTTTGAGGCCTGAGAAAGCAGAGAACTCTGATATACCTGCTTCAACTCGTGACAGGCATTTAGTTTCTTGGATCATCCATACGTAAGATACAAATCTTACTCCCTCAACCTGAGGACACAGGGAGATCCAAACATGCACAATAATTCTTTTTTTTGGGGGGGTGGGGTGGAGAGGGGATGGAGTATCGCTCTGTCACCCAGGCTGGAGGGCAGTGGCATGATCTCAGCTCACTGCAACCTCTGCCTCCCGGGTTCAAGCGATTCTCCTGCCTCAGCCACCCGAGTAGCTGCGATTACAGGTGCCTGCTACCACGCCCAGCTTATTTTTTGTATTTTTAGTAGAGATAGGGTTTCACCATATTGGCCAGGCTGGTCTCGAACTCTCCTGACCTCAAGTGATCTGCCCGCTTCAGCCTCCCAAAGTGCTGGGATTACAGGTGTGAGTAAGCTACCGTACCTGGCCATGCCTGAGAAGATCTAGAAACAGAAACTGGTGAATCCTGACCCCACTGCACACATTATTTATTCACATGAGATCACAATTTCTCTTACAACTCATCCATTTGACAGACTAATGTGATGAATATATAGAATTCTATAAAAGTGAGGCCAAAATAAAAAGCAGCCTAAGATTGCTGAAGAAAACGCAAATGGTGGTCCATGAGACCGCCAAAGTTGAGAAGGAACCAAATATATGGGGGGGAAATGCCCCTATGGTTCTAAAAATAAAAGCTTGTCACTCTTTACAAACTGTGATTTATCTCTTTCAGAGAATCCTGAACATGAAGTCATGCTACTAATGTTTATTCTAAAAGTAGGCTAAATATTTGAGCATGTTCCCCTAATAATTCCAGAAATTACCCCCTTCCTAAAAAAAAAGTTTAAAACTTTAAATGGTGAGATAGTAAAGTGGTATGGCATGAGAAAAGTACTTTATTCGTGCACAATTTTTCAGTTCCATCCAAAATTACTGTACAAAAAACTTCCCTTGCTTGCTGAGTTTTTGTTACTTTTTACTTAAATATTTAGACTTAAGAAAAAAATAAAATTTAAAATCACTATTAATGGAAGCTTATATTCCTTATGAATATATACATGTATGCATATATACATCTCTATATGAATCACTCAAAACAATTTTAAACATCATTATTTTTTGGATTTAAAATTGCCCTTTTAAATATTTAGAAGTTCCAGAGGTGGAGGCTTTAATGGAATTTTTCCCAGAGTAAATTTCTTGGATTGAAATTGTTCGAGTTCTTCTACTGTTAGTTTATCTCTGGGTGTGAATAACACATTATCTGTTGCAATGATGCTGCTTGAGGCTGAGAGAGAAGTGGATATGCTGCTATTTCCAAAAGTGTCACTGGATGGCTTAGAAAAAGCAGCGTGAGAATGTGAGCCCAGACTACCAAAACCAGCCACAGAACTGCCACCTCCAAAGGCTGGGGCCACTGGAGCTCTGACAGGACCTGTTGCCAAGGAAGCTGGAAGTCCTGAAAATCCAGGTGATCCAAAACTGGAAGCTGCAGGGCTTTTGAATGAAAATGATGCAGCCGAGGTGACTTCAGGTTTCCCAAATCCAAAAGCTGGAGCAGAAGTAGAGATAGCTGAACTGGTAGAGGCTGCAGCTCCAAATGCTGGGGAACTCCGAAAACCAGCAGGGCTTCCAGAAGAGGCAGCGGCAAATCCAGAGTTTGTTTTAAAACTAAAGTTCTGAGCATTATCACTGCTGCTGTTATTGACTGGAAAGCCTACCAACAAAAAAAACAGCAGCAAAAAAAAACAGAAAAAAAAATCCATTACAGTCAGAAAAATGTCACAATTAGTTCCTCCCCCTGTCTTTTTTTCTTATTTATGTCATGTTTCAGTGTTGAGAAGCTTACTAGAAGGATGAGATGAGAAAAGTAAAAATGAGAGGCTACAACTACCCACTAAAGCCTGCTGCCTGTCTTTTCTGCTAACAATCCCATTTTCACCTTGATCGACCTTCACCCAAGGAGAAACCACAGGGACTACCTCACCAGAGCTGCTACCTGAGGACAATGCTATGCTGTTATACACAGTGACAAGAAAGTTCTCAAACGTGCTGCTATCATAGCTATGTACTTCTACAAAACTCCTGAAAACTCATTCCTAAAATGTACTTCTAAAGCTAAGTGTCTTTCAAAGAACATGCCCAATCTGGCCTCCCTTTCACAAATGTCTAATGAGTCAAATGCTTTGAGGCTCTATGACGGAAGGTTGTAGAATTTACGAAGGTAATTTAAAATGGCGATTCAGGCTTGTAATTTGAAACCTATAAAATCTAATTTTTCTAAATCAGTGAAGTCCTGCATTACTTTATCACTTACCTGGCGACACAAATGTTGCTGCTTGACTACTGCCAAATCCAAATGCAGGTGCTGCTTGATTTACTCCATCCTTTACATCAGAGAGCTGAAAAAAAAAAGTGTGCAAATAATAAAGTGCTTGATGAATAGTGCTCCAGTATCTTTTCTATACACTATGGACAAATTCAATTTTTTAAAATGTGCATTAAAGGCTGGGTGTGGTGGCTCACACCTGTAATCCTAGCACTTTGGGAGGCTGAGGCGGGTGAAGGGCTTGAGCCTATGAGTCTGGGACCAGCCTGAGCAACACAGCGAGACCCCCATCTCTACAAAAAATTAGCCAGTGGTCCCAGCTATTTGGGAGCCTGAGGTGGGAGGATCACTTGAGCCTGGGAAAGCCTGGGTGACAAAGTAAGACTCTGATTCAAAAAAAGAAAAGAGAAGAAAAAAGTGCATTAAAAAAGGCAAAGTTAAATGCTTAACATGGAAAATGCCCATAATATGATGTTGAAAAGGATAAGATATAATACTGTATAAACAGTATAATCACAACTAGTAATATGAATACACATAAAAAAATGTACATTAGTTAACAGTGATTATTTCTGGCTGATAAATTACGGGTGATTTAAATTTTATTTATGCTTTTTAATACTTTCTGAATTTCTACAATGAGCAGATATTATAATCAAAAATATTTTTAAATTTTTTTCAGTGTCTATAAGGGTAGATCTGCATTTATCGAGAAATCTAGATATTAGGTAAAAAGGACCTTTATAGAATACCCAGTCTAATACTCGAAATGAAGTAGATCCACTATTATATAAAAAAGCTTATGACTAAAAATCCATTAAACATTTCCCATTCCCTGAAAGTACTTTATGTTCTTGCTATTCTGTGCTCTAGAAATGTCTTTCATCTCTGCTTACTGAAATCTTAATCCTACTTTTAAGGAACTTTGTACTTGCTCCTTCCTTCCAAGAAGACTTTCTTAATCATCCAAAGCAAACATAAGCGATTTCTTTCATTTGGAAGCCTCAAAAGCATTCTTTGGCCAGTGCGGTGGCTCACGCCTGTAATCCCAGCACTTTGGGAGGCTGAGGCGGGCGGATCATGAGGTCAGAAGATCGAGACCATCCTGGCTAACATGGTGAAACCCCGTCTCTACTAAAAATACAAAAAAGCTGGGCATGGTGGTGGGTGCCTGTAGTCCCAGCTACTCGGGAGACTGAGGCAGAAGAATGGTGTGAACCTGGGAAGCAGAGCTTGCAGTGAGCTGAGATGGCACCACTGCACTCCAGCCTGGGCGACAGAGCAAGACTCTGTCTCCAAAAAAAAAAAAAAAAAAAAAAAAGAGCTTTTGTTTTTGAGACTGCAACCTCCACCTCCTGGGTTCAAGTGATTCTCCTGCTTCAGCCTCCTGAGTAGCTAGGATTACAGGCGTGCGCCACCATGCCTGGCTAATTTTTCTATTTTTAGTAGAGACCGGGTTTCACCATGTTGGTCAGGCTAGTCTTAAACTCCTGACCTCGTGATCCGCCGGCCTCAGCCTCCCAAAGGGCTGGGATTACAGGCGTTAGCCACCGTGCCCAGCCCTCAAAAGCATTCTTACTCCTGGTCCCTGGCAACCACTCTCTCTGCTTTCTATCACTACAAATGAGACTTGTCTTTTCCAGAGTTTCATACAAATGGAATCACATGGTCTACACTATTTTTTTTTTTTTTTTGGTCTGGCTTCTCTCCCTCAGTGTAATATTCATTAACAGGCAGATTATAAGCAAATTATAATATATCCATACAATGGGTTACCATTCAGCAGAAAGCATGAACTCCTGATACATGTTAAGTCAGCTATGGGTGGGTTGTCCCACATCCTAACCTATGGAGGGGCCCTGGGCAGTTAGCAAGGAGCAGGGACCTTCCAGCCCTGAGGGAAGTTCCACAGTTCTTTCGACTCAGTTATCCTTTTTCCGTCAGCTCTCATCCATGGTGATGGTGGGCCACCTCTCACACAAGGACAGACTACTTCCAAGAGGTTCCACTAAATTCAAATAGCATTACAAGAACTAAAAGGTGAAAGAAATTAGCTTGCACAAGAGTCTAGTTATTCAGGAAGCACATATTTAAGAAAGGGGTGGGGTGTTGGGACTGTCAACCATTCACTAAGTGTAGGGAGATAGTACTCTCATATCCTTTATACAGAGTAGAAACCATCTGAGAAATTGGAAATATTAAAATTATAAATGTGAACATCTTATTTTAAAATAAGGAATTCTTAAGAACTTTTTAATGGGTGTAGAAACATCATAACTTTATTTACAAAGATAATGAACTTGCTACAGTCGGGACCATAGATCTTTGGAGACAGGTGGGTATATATCTTCCAAAAGCATTTCTGTTTAAGACAAGGAACATACTGTGTTCTTCAGTCACAAAATGATAACATTACATCCTAAATGTGCATTCACATAATTGTTCAAAGTAATTTCTTTTTACATACAGATAACCTTAAATACTTAAATTTATGTAATAGTTTGCCATTTTCAAAACTAGCACTACCAAAGTTAAAAACTTTACCCTAAAAAGCTTTTAAAAAGCATAACTATTTTTGCTTTTCTGACCAAGGAACACAGAGAAAACTATTTCAAGACCCTGACTCTTAAGTGATGCTATTTTGGGAATGTGTGTATCATAATTCTTGATAGAAAATTTTTGTTTTGCTTTCCAAATCTAAAGTAAAATATCCTCTGCAAAAAAGCAATAGGTAAGACACTTCCCTCAAGAAAACTCTCCCATACTCACCAAAGCTACTTTAGTTGATATATTGAGGCTTTTCAGTTCATTTACCCTGTTCCTCCATTGATTTATTAAACGTTGGACAGAATTTAGCTGAAAAGGGAAGACAGAAAAATAACAGTTCAATATTGTATGTTTAAGTTAGTTTCTTCAATAAAAACTTCACATACTTCTTTGCCAAAATCACAAAAGGTTTATGTAACAGTTTTATGGCCCATGACTTGCAAAATTTGCATTGACTTGGCCTATTTGTCAAAGATATTCCAGCTCCAGTTCCCTCTCCTTGTTCAACTCCTTGTATCATCTGGTTAGTATCACAAGTACCTGGTAGCACGTAGTTAGTTATATTTGGATGGGAGGTGAACACATGTACTAGTTGAAATGCATGATCATGACTGTAGAAACAGAAAAATACAGCATTTAAACTGCTTCCTTCAGGTACTCAACTTATTCTAGTCAAGATTTTTAATTTTTTTGATATTTGATATATGAGGATGTTAATCTGTATTACAGACTGTATCTTATTTAACCTTGTTTTTCTAGCATTCATCACTGGATTGGTACCTAACAGATGTTCAATAAATATCTGTCAAATGATAAAAGGGTTTCATTTCTGGGACTGACTGTTGGGTAATTTATAATAAAAATAGTAATATTCCTAATTATTAAAGTAAAAATATATTATCATTTTAATAACCAACCAAATTCAATGAAAATAATATAGAAAAGAAAAATAGCCTACTCCTGAAAAAAGATCATAGACCTCATTGGTTTTGCCAAAACACAAGCCACGATAAAGAAAGCAGTAATTAACAGCTCATCTGTTATTGCGGTAGATTAATAGGAAACAAACTTACATAACTCTGTAAGTTATTGCTGGTTAAGAAGTTATGGTATTCAAGCCTCAATTCCTCTGGTGAAATGTCTGTAAAACCTGAAGTGAGGAATCAATCGGAATCTTTAAAATAAATGCCAATAATTTTGATAGTAAAGCTAGAGGTGCTAAACAAGAAAATATCTAATGTTGATTAGAAAATTTTCATAATCATAAGGAAGAAACTTAAAACCTACACTCTATTTAATGTTTAACAAAGTGTAAAATTACAGTAAAATATAGTTGGTTATTTTGATCTTTAAATGGGGAAGATTTTCTAAAGATAAGTGGGGTAGAATGAACAACAAACACAAGAGAAAGATTTGACTACATTTATATTCAAACTTTTATTTAAAAAATTCTGCCAGAAACTCTACTAAGCAAAATTACAAGGCAAATGGTACACTAGGAAAATTGCAATTTTAACATATATGACAAGAGAACTAATGCCCTAATGTATAAATAGCTCTTACAAATAAATGAGAAAAGTAAACGAATTTAGGCAAAGGTAATGAACAGGCAATTCACACACACAAAAAATCAAATAGTAAATAAATGAAATAAAGTTAAATGCAACTTAAAATAGAGATAAAATGCTTTACTTATCAGACTGGCAGAAATTTTAAAAGCTGGTATTTACTGTTGTTCCAAATGTGGTGAAATGTATCATTTCCTAAATTACTGTTAAGGGAATTAAAATGGTACAAGTTTTCTGGGAGGGATAATTGTTAATAAGCATCACAAGCCTGAAAAACATTCATATCCTGTGACTTACAATACAATTTATAGGATTTAACCTTGGGAAATAGTTACATATGTAAGCAAAGGTTGCTATGTATAAGGGTGTTCATTCTAATATTTTTAGTACCAGAGACAAACTGAAAGCAAAAATTAGAATATAAAACTAGGGCTGGGTACCATGGCTCACGCCTGTAGTCCCAGCACTTTGGGAGGCTGAGGCGGATGGATCACGAGGTAAGGATTTCGAGACCATCCTGGCTAACTTGGTGAAACCCCGTCTCTACTAAAAATACAAAAAATTAGCTGGGTGTGGTGGCATGCGCCTGTAATCCCAGCAACTCGGGAAGCTGAGGCAGGAGAATTGCTTGAACTTGGGAGGCAGAGGTTGCAGTGAGCCGAGATTGTGCCACTGCACTCCAGCCTGGGCGACAAAGTGAGACTCCGTCTCAAAAAAAAACCAAAAAACAAAAAACAAAAAAACTGGATTACAGCCGGGCGCTGTGGCTCACGCCTGTAGTCCCAGCACTTTGGGAGACCAAGGCCAGTGGGATCACCTGAGGCCAGGAGTTCAAGACCAGCCTGGCCAACATGGCGAAACCCCGTTTCTACTAAAAATACAAAAATTAGCGAGGCGTGGTGGCATATGCCTATAATCCGAGCTACTCGGGAGACTCAGGCTGGAGAATTGCTTGAACCTGGAAGGCCGAGGCTGTAGTGAGCTGAGATGGTGCCACTGCACTCCGGCCTGGGCAACAAGAGTGAAACTCCGTCTCAAAAAAACAAAACAAAACAAAACAAAAAACAAAGAAAAACTAGATTATGATCCTAATTATATATATGTATACGTATATATGTATAGGTGAGAGATGACAGTGTGCTGGCAGCCCTCACAGGCTCTCAGCGCCTCCTCTGCCTGGGCTCCCACTTTGGTGGCACTTGAGGAGCCCTTCAGCCCACCGCTGCACTGTGGGAGCCCCTTTCTGGGCTGGCCAAGGCCGGAGCCAGCTCCCTCAGCTTGCAGGGAGGTGTGGAGGGAGAGGCGCCAGCAGCAACCAGGGCTGCGTGCAGCGCTTGTGGGCCAGCTGGAGTTCCCGGTGGGCGTGGGCTTGGTGGGCCCCGCACTCGGAGCCGCTGGCAGGCCCTGCTGGCCCCGGGCAATGAGGAGCTTAGCACCCGGGCCAGCGGCTACGGAGGGTGTGCTGGGTCCCCCAGCAGGGCCGGCCCACCGGTGCTGCGCTGGATTTCTCACGGGGCTTTGGCTGCCTCCCTGCAAGGCAGGGCTCCGGACCTGCAGCCCCCATGCCTGAGCCTCCCCCACCTCTGTGGGCTCCTGAGCAGCCTGAGCCTCCACAACGAGCACCACCCCCTGCTCCACAGTGCCCAGTCCCATCGACCACCCAAGCGCTGAGGAGTGCGGGCACACAGCGCGGGACTGGCAGGCAGCTCCAACCTGCAGCCCTGGTGCGGGATCCACTGGGTGAAGCCAGCTGGGCTCCTGAGTCTGGTGGGGACTTGGAGAACCTTTATGTCTAGCTAGGGGATTGTAAATACACCCATCAGCACTCTGTGTCTAGCTCAAGGTTTGTAAACACACCAATCAGCACCCTGTGTGTAGCTCAGGGTTTGTAAATACACTAGTCAACACTCTGTATCTAGCTACTCGGGGACTTGGAGAACCTTTGTGTCCACACTCTGTATCTAGCTAATCTAGTGGGGACTTGGAGAACCTTTGTGTCTAGCTCAGGGATTGTAAACGCACCAATCAGCACCCTGTCAAAACAGACCATTCGGCTCTCTGTAAAATGGACCAATAAGCAGGATATGGGTGGGGCCAGATAAGAGAATAAAAGCAGGCTGCCCGCGCCAGCAGTGGCAACCCGCTTGGGTCACCTTCCACACTGTGGAAGCTTTGTTCTTTTGCTCTTTGCAATAAATCTTGCTGCTGCTCACTCTTTGGGTCCACACTGCCTTTACGAGCTATAACACTCACCGCAAAGGTCTTCAGCTTCACTCCTGAAGCCAGCGAGACCACGAACCCACCAGGAGGAATGAACAACTTCAGACGCGCTGCCTTAAGAGCTGTAACACTCACCGCGAAGGTCCGCAGCTTCACTCCTGAGCCAGCAAGACCACGAACCCCACCAGAAGGAAGAAACTCCGAACACATCCGAACATCAGAAGGAACAAACTCCAGACACGCCGCCTTTAAGAACTGTAACACTCACGGCGAGGGTCAGCAGCTTCATTCTTGAAGTCAGTGAGACCAAGAACCCACCAATTCCGGACACATAGGTATACATATATACACACATAGAACAACTTATACATCCCTGTACAAGTGGACCCTTGCAGTTCTGTTCAAGGGTCAACTGTACACACAGCTGTACAGGGCCCGCTTGTACAGGGATTTTCTTCCACCTCTGCCACTCCTGAGACAGCAAGACCACACCCACCTATCCCTCTGCTACTCAACACAAAGACAATAAGGATGAAGACTTTTATGATGATCCACTTCCACTATGTGAATGGTAAATATATTTTCTTATCCTTATGATTTTCTTTTTCTTTTTTTTTTTTTGAGATGAAGTCTCGCTCTGTTGTCCAGGCTGAAGTGCAGTGGCGTGATCTCGGCTTACTGCAACCTCTGCCTCCTGGGTTCAGGCAATTCTCCTGCCTCAGCCTCCCCAGTAGTTGGGATTACAGGCATGCACCACCAAGCCCGGCTAATTTTTTTTGTATTTTTAGCAGAGACGGGGTTTCACCACATTGGCCAGGCTGGTCTCGAACTCCTGACCTTCTGATCCACCCGCCTTGGCGTCCCAAAGTGCTGAGATTACAGGCGTGAGCCACCGTGCCTGACCCCTTATGATTTTCTTAACATTTTCTTTTCTCTTACAGTACATTATTAGTAGTTAAGCTTTTGGGGAGTCAAAGCTTATATGTGGATTTTTGACTGCACAGAGGATCAGTCAATTGTATACATAAACAAGAAATATGTTTGTGTGTATGTTTTGAAAGAAATATACTAAAATGTAGTAGTTATCTCTGTGATATCAGGTTATTTTTATTTTATTTATATATTTCTGTACTTTCCAAGTTTTCTAAAGCAAAAGCTATAACTTGTTTTTTATTTTTGAAACACAGTCTCATTCCTGTCACCCAGGCTGGAGTGCAGTGGCCCACTGCTGCCTTGACTTCCTCGGCTCAAGTGATCCTCCCATCTCACCTCCTGAGTAGCTGGGACTATAGGAATGTGCTACCACACCCTGGTAGAGACAGGGTTTCGCCAAGTTGCCCAGGTTGGTCTCAAATTCTTGGGCTCAAGTGATCCACCTGCCTCAGCCTCCCAAAGTGCTAGGATTACAAGCATTAGCCACCACATCTGGCCCAAAAGCTGTAACTTTTATAATTAGGCAAACTTACTAACAAAGGCAAAAAATGTTCAAGATATTTTCTACAAAGAACTCCTTGTAATCCAGTTATTATTAACTCCAAGGACACCTGCTTCAGAATAAAGGAAAGACTAAATGTTCAAAGCAGAACCCTGGATTCCTTCTAATGACTTGTCTTCCCCATCTTTACTGACCCCTCAGGCCAAAAAACCCTAGGAATCACCTTGGATTTCTCTTTCCCTATATCTAATTAATCAGCATCCTGCCAGTTCAAGCTCCAACAGAGAGCCCAAATATGACCAATTCTGTCTTCACTGCTATGAACTCCAGTCACAAGTGGCAATGTCTTCTAACTTGTCTCCCTATCTCTACTTTTGCCTCTGCTCCCAACAGACCTTTTTCCCCCCTCACACAGCACGCTGAGTTAGCTTTTTCTAATCAGATCACGTCCCTCTTTTGCTTAAAGTTCTTCATGGCTGCCTGCCCAGTGCAATTAGGCCCAACATGATCTGGCCCCTGGCTATCTCTCTGGCCTTACTGTCATATTACTTTCCCTTGTTTACTCTCCTCCAGTAATTCAGGCCCCACTAGTCTGTAAACACTGCCAACCTTGTTCTTACCTCAGGGCCTTTGCAATAGCTAGTCCTACTGCCAGGAATGTTTTCCCCAAATCTTCCCATAACTGATACCCTCTCTTTATTCAGGACTCATTTCCAATACTGCCTCCCAGGAATAGATAACCACTCTATCTAAAGAAATATTGTTCCCCTAATTGCCTCCTATTCCTTCCAGCTGTGCTCAACCAGAATTCCTCATCTGAACCACAGAACACAGAAAACGATTTGAGTGACAATTTTCTCAAGTCTTGCAAAATGGAGCAAAAGTAGTATCATTCTTTTTTTTATTTTTTATTATACTTTAAGTTTTAGGGTACATGTGCACAATGTTCAGGTTTGTTACATATGTATGGGCAAGGACTTCATGTCTAAAACACCAAAAGCAATGGCAACAAAAGCCAAAATTGACAAAAGTAGTATCATTCTATTATAGTTGCATAGAAAAAGTTAATTTATTAACACAATGGATGCCTAAGGACAGAAGTACTCAAACTTTTTGGTCTCAGTAGTCCTTTACATTCTTAAAAATCATTAAGGACCCCAAAGAATGTTTGTTTACATGGGTTACTTACATTGATAATTACCACATTTGAAATGAAAACTGAGAAACTTAGTATTAATTCATTTAAAAGTAAGAAGCCAATTACCTATCCACATAAATGAAAAAGCTATTTTCCAAAACAAAAAATGAAAATTTAGTAAGATGAATAGCCTTGCTTTATGTTTATACATCTCTTAATGTTTGGCTTAATAGAAGACTGCTGGATTCTTATATATGCTTCTGCATTCATTATGTTGCAATATGTTCTGACTGAAGTGTATGAAGAAAATGAGCACTCACACATACATGTATTGGAAAAGGAAGACTTAAATGGCTTTTTCAAATAACTGTGGACATTTTTCTTTGCTACTACACCAAAACTTGACAAGCAGTAGTTTCTTAAAGGTTAACTATAACATAGATTCAAGCCATACTAATGAACTTTTTATGGCATTATATTAACATCCACTGGTTTATCATGCATGTAGAATGGACTTTCAGCCATGCATAATTTTGTAATATCACATATAAGTCATTTGAAAAATGCCAGTTCACTGAGTTATGCAGAACTTCTAAACATTGGCATGTTATTATACAACATCCATTTTTTTTTTTTTTTTTTTTTGAGACAGAGTCTTGCTTTGTCACCCAGGCTGGGGTGCAATGGCACAATCTTGGCTCACCGCAAGCTCCGCCTCCCAGGTTCATGCCATTCTCCTGCCTCAGCCTCCTGAGTAGCTAGGACTACAGGCGCATGCCACCACGTCCGGCTAATTTTTTGTATTTTTTAGTAGAGACGGGGTTTCACTGTGTTAGCCAGGATGGTCTCCATCTCCTGACCTCATGATCCACCCACCTCGGCCTCCCAAAGTGCTGGGATTACAAGTGTGAGCCACCGCGCACGGCCAAAAAATTTTTTTAAACAGACAGGGTCTCGCTCTGTCACCCAGGCTGGAGTGTGGTGGCACCATCAGAGCTCACCATAACTTTGAACTCTTGAACTCAAGTGATCCCCCCACCTCAGCCTCCAGAGTAGCTAAAAGTCTTAGCATATGCCATCATACTCAGGCTAATTTTTGTATTTTTTGTAGAGACAAGGTCTTGCTATATTGTCCAGGGTGGTCTCAAACTCCTGGCTTCAAGCCATCCTCCCACCTCAGCCTCCCAAAGCACTGGGATGACAGGCATGAGCTGCTGCGTGTTGCCCTCACATTTGTGAATGTTGCCATCCATTTAATCAGAAGAGATTTTAAGTATTGAGAAGCCATCATGCTCATGATGACAAAGTTTTCCATAATTCCAATTTTTGCTTGAAAGTTTTAATTTTTTCGTTGGCAATAAACACTATCAACTGTTTTCTTCTAAATAACCATAGTTGTCATTCCTTTCAAATAAATATTGTCTTTGAAAAAAGTGGCTAGCTCAGTCCAACCTGAACAATCACATAAGATAACCATCACACTTGGGCATGGGGCAGACACATTTTGTGTGTGCTTCCCATTTTGTCACACAGAATACTAAAAAGGTGTGTACTCAAGGTCAAGGGTTAACAAAATTAATAATTTTTATCTCTTCATAAAGGAAGTTCTTAAGTTAAAATGGCATTAAACTTTTTTTATTGTGACATCTACTAGTAATTTATTGCCTCTGCCTTGATTCATGCTAAGATACAAGTAGTTTTACTCATCAATGCTTCTGCACCAACAGTGCAAATGTCAACACAGTGAAAAATGGCAATTAATCACTTAGTATTATCAGAAAATATTTTTGATCTTAGGCAACTCCTAAAAGGGCCTCAGGGATAAAGTTGCCAGATTTAGCAAATAAAAATACAGGATGCCCAGTTAAATTTGAATTTCAGATATACAATAAATACTTTTTTTAGTATAAATGTGCCCCAAATATTACATGGCATGTACACATACTAAAAATACTGTTTGTTTATCTGAAATTTAAATTTAACTGGATGTCCCATATTTTATCTGACAACTATATTCAGGAATCCACATTTTAAGAACCACTGCTTTAGGTCAACAGGCATTAGGTTCAATATGGAATGGATTAATACTCAAGTACTAATACTTAAGCTGATTAAGGGCTTAATACTTTGTTGTTTCTTTATAGAAAGTATCATTATCTGAAATTATCTTAGTTTATTTGCATCACTTATTGTCTTCCTCCCTCAAGAATGTAAGATTCATAAGGAACGGATCTTGTCTGTCTTGCTCATCACTATATTCCTAGCACTTAGCACAAAAGAAATTCAGTAAATATTTGTTAAATGGACAAGTGAATAAATAACTAAGAAGCGTTGTAATGCAAATGCTCACAGAAAATGAGCAACTAGAACTGAGACAGAGGAAAGATCCCAAGGTTCTGTGATATTGATTGCAAGGGCTCCCATCTGCAAGGTACCCACTGTTTCCTCAAAAGGATAAAGGCCCAGGAACACTCAGAGCGGGCTTGGGAAAGCCCGGTGGTCTAGGTTTCAGCCCAGAAAGGGCTTAGGGACTATGGACAAAAAAAAAAAGAGAGAGAGAGAAAAGAATATTCTAAAGCAAATGCTATTCCAGGCCAGGTGCGGTGGCTCACACCTATAATTCCAGCACTTTGGGAGGCTGTGGCAGGCGGATCACCTGAGGTCAGGAGTTAGAGACCAGACTGGCCAACATGGCAAAACCCTGTCTCTACTAAAAATACAAAAATTAGCCGGGTGTGGTAGTGGGCAACTGTAATCCCAGCTACTCGGGAGGCTGAGGCAGGAGAATCACTTGAACCTGGGAGGCAGAGGTCGCAGTGAGCCGAGATCGCGTCACTGCACTCCAGCCTGGAGGACAAGAGTGAAACTCCGTCTCAAAAAAAAAAAAAAAAATTGCTATCCCTGTAGCCCAGCTAAGCCTCCTCACATTTAAACATTATCTCCAGAACAGGTCTTAGAAGGTCTCCAGAACAACTATTCTTAGAAGGAAAGACAGGGAAGAAAGAACAGAACCAGGCAGCCAAGGCCTTAATGACAGGCAGGATGTGACTCTTCTATTCACAACAGGAAGCTAAGAGGTTCCAAAGTTGTACATACAGAGAATCAAGAACATAGAGTCTCTTCCTGGGCTTTATTTAAATGTTTTCTCCTAAGAACTATATGTCTTAAAAGACTATATTCTCCAACCTTAATCTCTAAATTATGAAGTTTGGCTAGAATACTCAAATACTTTAAACAATGTCCAAACTCTCCTAGTTGTAGCTAAGTTGGTAGTTGATTTCTTTCTTTGGCATTCTTTTGGTTTTAGAAAATAATAGTTTTAGAACATATTTTAAAAATGCACAATTTTTCAGTTACCTGAAATATTAGGTTTCTTTTTCACTGGTGAATAAACAGAAAACATCCACTGCCCTGATGATTCCCAAACCTCCATATCTTTTACAATTCCTTCCCTGAAAAAAAGAAAAAAAAAAAAAAAAGAGTAAAGGATCTTCTTAGCTGCTTGGTAAAATTTATTGTTAATGATTTTCCACGACTGAAAATTTAAATTCTAGTAAATACATAGTTCAAAATCTTTTACATTATATTTTCTGAAGAGTGTTCTTTAAAGCACAAGTTTATAGAAGTGTGAACTATATATTTCATGGTTACAAATAGTATTATAATGTCAGAGAAGTTAATGAGTTTGGCTTTCCAATACACTGACCCATTAACCAATGTACTTACATAAATACTATCATAGATACCATACTTTTTTTAGGAATTAAAATCTAAAATACTAACTTTAATCTTTCTTTGTTAATTATCACAAACATCGATAATCATTTAACTGGGAAGAACAAAGTACTGCTTACGTGATACAGAATCATAATATTTTAAAAGTGGGTTATAGGACTTCAGAGATCATTTTATCTAATTCTCACATTTTGCAACAAGGGAAACAGACCCACATCCATACAACTAATCTGGTAATGCTGTGGGTAGATTCGGCTCTAAATTAAAGTTTCTCCCTACTCAGACTATGTCAATGAAAGGAGAATTATCACAGAGAAAACGGTATTAAATTTAGGACTGCAACAAATGCAGAAAGGAAGGTTTTGTTTGTTCATTTACTTAAAAAAAAATCGGTTGTATATGGTACATGACTCAAAATGTCTACAACTGGTTCTGATTTAATTAGGATAAGTAAAAGACTAACCAATTACATTTAAATTCCATCCTAGTCACCATGAATCGAGAGAACATTACAGATAGCCAAGCATTGTTTTGACAGCAGCCATAAATTTTACCATAAATATTCTCAAGAAGTGTCATGTATCTACTCCACAATAAATGTAGGAAATCAAATGAGATCAGTTTGAATAGGATAATCCAAGTAAAAGTTTTAGAAAGAAATAAGATATGCGGCTGGGTATGGTGGCTCATGCCTATAATCCCAGCACTTTGGGAGGCTGAGGCAGGCAGATCACTTGAGGTCAAGAGTTCAAGACCAGCCTGGCCAACATGGTGAAACCCCATCCCTACTAAAAACACAAAAAATTAGCTGGCTTGGTGGCAGGCACCTGTAACCCCAGCTACTTGGGAGGCTGAGGCAGAAGAATGGCTTGAGGCCAGAAGGCGGAGGCTGCAGTGAGCCGAGATTGCACCACTGCATTCTAGCCTGGGCAACAGAGCAAGACTCCGTCTCAAAATAAATAAATAAATAAATAAATAAATAAATAAATAAAGAAGAGAGATGGTATAATGACCTCCAAGTTCACAAGTTGTTCTAAATTACATCATACTTTGTAAAGGACTTGTAAGTTAGAATGAACTTAAGCAGGACTAATCTTAGAAAGATATTCACAATATAGTGTTATCAACACAAAGTGGAAAAAGTGTAATTACCCCTAGGAAGGCACTCTACTATTATAGAAAAATGATATATTTTTAAGTGAAATAAAATCTAGGGTAATACATAGCAAAAGAGTGGCTATCTGTGAGTGATAGGATTGTGGGTGATTTTTCTTCTTTTTGCTACTCTGATTTAAAAATAATGCATTATTTCTTTTTTTAAAGAAAATATTGTATTGTGAAAAGATGTTACAAAAAAAGAGAAAACAACAAAGATTGTAGGTGCTTTTGAAAAAACATAAGCAAATGGATAGTAATTTTCCTGAAAGCTTTCACTTACAGAAGTTTCTTTTCATCTTTCTGCTCATCAGGACTAAGTGAAGCAAATGGGTTCTCAGACAATCCAAAGCCTTCCTTCCTGTTAGTTGAAGCTCCAGAATCAAAAGAACCGAAAGATGGCTTTTCTTGATCTCTGCTGCCCCCCCATGGTGTGGATTTGGAGAAACTGGATGACTGGATGACATTGGAATATCTCTGGCTAGTTGTATTCCATCCACGTCTATTATTACCTAAAATAAACAATAAAACAAAATAATTTTACTAGCAACTTTTCTTTCTATTTTATTTTCTTTTTAATTAAGATAGGGTCTCACTCTTTTGCCCAGGGTGGAGTACAGTGGCATGATCTTGGCTCACTGTAACCTCAACCTCCTAGGCTCAATCCATCCTCCCACCTCAGCCTCCTGAGTAGCTGGGACCACAGGCGCAAACCACCATGTCTGGCTAATGTTTGTACTTTTTGTAGAGATAGGGTCTTGCCATATTGCCCAGGCTGGTCTCAAACGCCTGGGCTCAAAAAATCCACCTGCCTCAGCCTCCCAAAGTGCTGGGATTATAGGCATGAGCTACTGTGCCCAGCAACTGTTCTTAAAATCTCAAAAATCTTCATTATCTCTTAGTATGTCTAGACATTATAGAAAGATTCAACAAGCACTACATTTAAACTCATTTTAAATGACAATCTCTTCATTTTTTATTTATATACAGTAGTTAGGTTGTAATAGCAACAAATCACATAGTGGCCAATTGCATTTTTGAGATTGAGAAGAAAATAATATAGAAAAATAGTGATATATTACTAAATTCAGCTGACAAAGCTTATTAAATAAACAACTGCTTGATAGTTAAGTTGGTAGAAGGCATGCATCATAAATCATAAACTCCTTCAGGATAAAAACTTGTGTTTTTATCATTCTTTGCTCCCCCACCAGGCCCTATATTGTAGTAAAGGCTGAAAAATGGACATTGAATTAAAGTTTCTTGAATATGAAAGATTAGATTCTACCCTCTGTTTTTGGACAGATGCTTAAGTCTATTTGATGCAGTCTTTTCTCTGGGCAAACACCTACACACCTATTTTCACAGAGAGATTATACATGGTATTTACATGTGAACAAAATGCATGTAGTTCCTCTATGAGCTTTCCAATATTTCAGAAATATCAAAATGAGCCAAAAAGATTCTCTCCTCTCTTTATATATTGGTTTTGTTTTGCTTTTTAAAATCACTTTAGCAATCTCATTTACTCATCACTTCCTAGTTGGGGCCAAGATTAAGGTAATTCATCTTGTTTCTGACTGAATTAAGAGATAAGCCATTAAATATATTAAAAGTTCGAATGACACACATGCCCAGTTGTGAAAGTTCATCCTGCAACTCTAAACTACCCTAAAAAAAAAAAAAAAAAAAAAAAGTGGAGATTGCTAGACCAGATCACTCAAGTAGGAGTTAATGGTATCTTCTTCTTCTAAAGTTCCAAATTCACTGGAGAAGTGAAGAAACTCACTTCCTTTTTTTTTTTTTTTTTATTGCTTTTGCTCTTCATACTTATAATTCCAGAAACATTCATTTGTTTCTGGGAGCTAAATACACAGTTTGTCTGCCAAACTTTGTTTACACTCACATTCATCAGACCTGAGTCCTAATTTTCGCTCTGAAATATTTCACTAGATTAATTGTGGATGAAATAAAAGGACTGTCTTCCCTGAAGTGGGATCAGACGTGAAACCATCACGCAATACAAGGTTTAAAGGTTAGATGAGGCCTGCCGCGGTCGCTCACACCTGTAATCCCAGCACTTTGAAAGACGGAAGCGGGCGGATCATCTGAGGTCACGAGTTCGAGACCGGTATGGCCAACATGGCAAAACCCTGTCTCTACTAAAAATACAAAAATTATCAAGGGCGTGGTGGCGGGCACCCGTAATCCCAGCTACTCGGGAGGCTGAGGCATAAGAATCGCTTAAGCCTGGGAGGCGGAGGTCGCATGAGCCGCCTGACTGAGAGAGCAAGACTCCGTCTCAAATAAAATAAAAAAATGAAGGCCCTAAAGGAGGGGAAGGAAGGAAGACAGCACCGAATTATTAACCCGATCTTTAAAAATCTTGTGTTCTAAGGTTTCATGTCTAATCTCTCCTTTCCTTTAAGATAAAAAGCTTTGACAATGATCTAGGCCCAGGGATTAGATCAACGTGGCCCCCACATCACCTTTCCTCACCTCCCGGAGAGCCCTTAACTGGGCGTCCCACATTCCCAATTTCACCCCAAATTTATGAGCAGGTGCATTTTTGCGGTATGGCTCTATAGGTTTTATTAGATTTTTTTTCTTTTCTTTTTTTTTTTTGATAGTCTCGCTCTGTTGCCCAGGCTGGAGTGCAGTGGCGCGATCTCGGCTCACTGCCACCTCCACCTCCCGGGTTCAAGCGATTCTCCTGCTTCAGCCTCATGAGTAGCTGGGATTACAGGCGCGCGCCACCACTCCTGGCTTTTTTGTTTTTTTTGGCATTTTTAGTAAAGACGGGGTTTCACTATGTTGGTCAGGCTGGTCTCGAACTCCTGACCTCGTGATCCACCCGCCTAGGCCTCCCAAAGTGCTGGGATTACAGGCGTGAGCCACCGCGCCTGGCCGGTTTTATTAGATTTTTTCAAAGAAGTCCACGACTTCTCCAAAATGAAGTCCTGATTCTGACCCAAGTTGCTAGCCTCACCCTCGAAAAAACAACTTAGTAAAAATTATATTTAATTACGGCATTTACCTACAAGGTAGTTTCGATAGGTACTTCCGATTTAAAAACTCAGTGTCGCACAAGCATCCAGGCCCAAACCGAGGTCCTCAGAAGCTCAATAAAAACGGACCACATGAATAATATGTAGATAAAACCCTCGGTTTAAAAACGTTGTGCAGGGCCCAGTGGGGCCGGCAAGGCCGCGACGCGGGCACATTGGGGTCACCAGCACCGGGACACACGCGGGACGCCCGGTCCCCGCCGGCGGGCCCTTCCCGGCTCAGTTACCGCGGAGGATTCAGAGGAGAGTCACCTGAAGGCTGCTGCTGCGGTTGCTGCCGTCCTCCTCCTGCACCCCTGGCACCGGGATGTTCGTTCCAGCACCGATCTCCAAAGCGGCACCGGCCTTGAAGGAAGAATTGACAAATGGCCATTGCGACGGCGTCGCTGACGGAGGGGGTCTTCGGTCGGCGCCGTGCGAGGCCAGTTACTAGGCAGAGAGCCCCAGGCTACCTCAGCGCCCGGCCGGGCTACTGTGACGTCATCTTCTCGCGCCTGGGGAAGGCCTTTTCCGCCTCTCACCCCAGTGCCATGAGACGCGTGGACTTCAGCCAATAGGACTTGAGAAGAGCGGACCGCTCTGACGCTTTGAGTGTGTCCTGGGAAGGAGGGATGCTTGAAAGGTTATGTGAAGACCGGAGGCGCGTTTGACCCCGTTGCAGGGCCTCGGACTACAGGAAGGCTTGAGGTCCAAAATGAGAGGAAAGCGGAGCAAGCAAACGCAGAACTTCAGCAAGGCCCTCAGAGGAGAATTAGCTATGATTTGAGAGACTGAGTCGTTCTTGCTGAGACAGTAAAACTTAGCTCGGGTTGAGAAAGTAACAAACTGCCCCGCCTTTCATCTGGATGGATAACAGAGTCAAATAAAGCCAGACGTGACGTTAAGAGGAAACAATGTTTCTTTTAGGACATACTGCAATGGAAAAGTATTACCCCTTTGAGTGAGTAGTACATTCTTACTACACACTGAGAAACCTTGTTCTTTTTTTTTTTTTTTTTTTTTTGAGACGGAGTCTCGCTCTGTCGCCCAGGCTGGAGTGCAGTGGCGCGATCTTGGCTGACTGCAAGCTCTGCCTCCCAGGTTCATGACATTCTCCTGCCTCAGTCTCCCGAGTAGCTGGGACTACAGGTGCC
Source organism: Pongo pygmaeus (assembly GCF_028885625.2). Classification (NCBI taxonomy): domain Eukaryota; kingdom Metazoa; phylum Chordata; class Mammalia; order Primates; family Hominidae; genus Pongo; species Pongo pygmaeus. The sequence continues at coordinate 63,562,195 of NC_072379.2, forward strand.
CGCCACCACGCCCGGCTAATTTTTTTGTATTTTTAGCAGACACGGTTTCACCATGTTAGACAGGATGGTCTCGATTTTCTGATCTCGTGATCCGCCCGTGTCGGCCTCCCAAAGTGCTGGGATTACAGGTGTGAGCCACTGCGCCCGGCCGAAACCTTGTTCTTTCAAGTCCACATAAACGGTGCTATTTGAAATTGTATGAGAACGAGTGAAAATCCCATCCTTGCCTGGAGGATCTAAGTCTCTTTGACGCAGAGAAGCAGCCTCAATTTCTACCCAGGTGTAGAGCTTCAGATAAACGGTTCTGAAAACATTCTGTATTTTCTTAACTTGGCAGTTTCCAAGGAAACATGCCCTACATTCAGTTCTCCTCCAGACCTGATGTTTATGCCTTTACACGCAGCTATGCTTTGAGATTTCATTTAAATTTCACCTAAACTTAACTCTCCCCGCCAAAACATACAATAACTACGTTTTATTTTGTACGGTGAGACACCCCACAGCTCCTCTGGTGTGCAGTCTTCTTGATCGCAATAAGTCAATAAATCTGACTTTGTTGGATTACAGGTTTGTGCTGGTGGTTTTAGGATTATTGAGCTGGGAGTGAGCCATCATTCTTGCTCATGTAATTTGTTTGGATTTTGAAGACAGCAGAATCTACAGGACGGGAAATACTTGTCCAAAGTAGTTTTTTATTTTCTTTAATCAATGCAATTCATTTATTTTGAAACAAATTTATGGAAAAGTTACAGATAACAGTACAAAGAACTTTTTTCCTGAACCATTTGAGACTATGTTGCAGACCTAATGCCCCATCATCCAAATACTTATTGTATATTTTCTACAAACAAACCAGGGCATTCTACATAACCACAACACAGTCAACAAAATTAGGACATTGATACTGATGCACTACTACCTTCTAATCCTTAGACTCCATTTATGTTTTGCCAAATGTCCCAATATTGTCCTTTAGAGGAAAAGGGTTCAGTTCGGAATCATTGTTGCTTAGCCATATTTCTTGTGTCTCCTTCAATTTGGAAGATTTTTTGTTTTTCCTTTTCATGACCTTGACACTATGAAAGACTACAGGCTGGTTATACTGTAGAAGTTCCTTAGTGCAGGTCTGTTTGATGTTTTCTCTTGATTAGATTCAGATTATGCATCTTTGGCAGGATTATCACAGAAGTGATGCTGCGGTTTTCACGTTGCAGGTTGTGCACAATTTCAATTTGTCCTGTTACCTGTAATGCTCAATTGATCACTTGCTTAAGATGGTGTCTGCCAAGCTGCTCTACTATAAAGTTATTCTTTTCCTTTTTGTTATTAATAAGAATTTTGTGGGGAGGTACTTTGAAAGTATGTAAAAATCTGATTGTTCATCCAACTCTTAGCTCATTCACTTATTTATTCATATCAGTATGGACTCATGATTTCCAATGTTATTCAATGGGTTATAATCCATTACTATCATTATTTATTTTGATGCTCAAGTCATCTCCAATTTGGCCAATGGGAGCCCCTTTAAGCTCCTTTGAACATTTGAAAAAGGAGAAAAAAAATTCCCCGTGGTTACTTGAGCACTTTTTTACTTTCTGGTCCAGAGATGTTCCAGGCTCATTTTACATTCTCTACTTCAGTCCTGAAATCAGTTATTTCTCCAGGGGTCCTTTCGGTGCTGCTTAGAAACCAAGATCTGACCTTTAATGTGCTTATTGCTACTGGGATGTCTTTGCTCTCATGAACATTGCTGGGAAATACATATGTATAAACACAAACATTTACATCAAACATTTCTATATTTTATATATTAAAACTATTATGCCTTCTATGTAAAAGACTATGAAAAAAAAAAGAAAAAACTTGAGTTCACACTGATAATCTCCAATTTTAATCCAAAATCACATGATTCATTTTATTTTCCTCTATTTTTAACTCCATTGATAACAAGAAACTTGGCTTTCATTAACCTTAGTATATTTATTATCTCCTTGTGTTAACCAGTATTGCTTTGTAGCCACTGACTTCTCATTCCTGCAAATGTCAGCATGTGTAAGGACTTTGCTGGCATCAGATACCTAAAATAATTCCAGTGGTGGCTGAAACTTAAGTGAGGGTAAGCCCAGTGCTTGGTGAAGGTAGAGAGGGGCAAGGCCAGAATGCCGGTTGAGACTGTCTAGGTGGAGTGTGTGTGAGACAATGAGAGCCTAGGGCTTGCAGAACTTAGTAGTGATCGGTTTGGTGACGGGTATAGATGGAAATCAGGAGAGTGGGGTTACAGGAAGGAAAATTCTGATTTCTTCAAGATGGCAGAGTAAAAATACTGCTGCCTCCCCTTCCAATTGGATGAGGCAACTGTCTCAACTTGATAGGAGACAGGATTCCTCCCCAATAAAAGGGAACGAGAGACACTTCAGATTCTAGGACATCAGGTACAGAGTGGGCTTATGCTTATTGAATGGTGAGTCAAACATCCCAGAAAAATACCTGTGGATCTCTTATGCACCAGCAACAAAAATAGTTGGCCGTCTCCTCATCATATAATGAAGTTCACTGATTAAGCTCACCCTTGTACCCCTGAATTATCAATTTCAGATGTCTCATTTTAAATACAAATGCACAGTCAGGGACTAGACATTTGAAGGCAGATGCCAACAGGAAAGAGCAAAGCAAAGAAACAGAAAAAGAACTTAGAGGAAACAAAAACACCAAAATATTTTTAAAAGTTAAAGAAACTAAAATATTGTCAGAGAGGATAACATGAAACAAGAACGGCATACCATATAAAAGAACAATTATAGAAATAAAGTACTCTTGGAAAACATAGATAGTGGGAACAAATTAAAGAGGGTTAGAAGATAAAGTCTGAGGGAATTTCTATAAGATTCAAACTAGATCTTGAACCCCATTTTAAATCTGTTATGAGACAGGACGTAAAGCTCTGGAGAGTAAAAAGATTTCTAGTTAATAAGGGCAACATTTCAAACAATTTCCCAGCACAGACTTTTTTTAAATAAAATTTTTATTTTTTCTAAAGTAGTGTGAATCATCTTGGGAAGGAGGAAGGTTAGGAAGATAAAAGTGGATTCAAGCTTTTTAAAGTCTTTTGAGGCAACTGTAAAGAGGGAGGAGGATATTTAAAGGAAGGATTTATCAAATGCTGAATGATCCCACCTGTAAAATGTCCTTTCATTAAAAGGACAGTCCTTTCATTAAAATGACTCTCACTGAGAGCTGGTTTGGTGCCATGTGGGAGTAAATTGGATTTTCTCAAGTCTTTGGTATAACCTTAGAAAGCAAAATTTCCTCTAAATACCTCCTTTACCCCTGCATATGTAGCAAATCCAAAATTTTTGCTGTTAACAGTATATATGGCAAAAGGAATATAGACTGCTTGGTGGAATAATTGTTTATTAAACGGCTGATTTTGATTTTGTTAGTAATATTGTCATGTCAAAATAATTCATGACTCAAAATTTTCATGGGACAATATGTCAAGTTTTTGCCAGCTAGGCCACAAAGTCACAAGTATATGTTTTTTTTTAAATAGCAACATTTTTTTTAAGATGCTAAACTTTTCTGACCAAATTGTGATTTTTGAAAGCATAAACTTTAATTACTTTGTCATCAAAATAGTATCATTGCAAAGGATATAACATTAACTTATCAAATGTCTACTAAAAAGCAAGCAGAGCACTTTACAGGACAGGAAGTTTTGGGGAACAAAATAGAAAATGTGCTTGTCAGTATGGTGGGTGTACTTTTACCCACTATCCTGATATTGACAATTCTGCAGAAATTTCCAAGGCAGAAAAAGACACTAATTGGGAATTATGATACAGATTACTAAGGAAGAAAACCACTTCATTATAGTTCACATCAAACCTGTGTATTTACTATAGTGTGTTCTAGTCAATTGACACAGCCTAAAAGGAAATGCTAGTGTACTTAAAATATCTCAAACAGGTACTGTATATTCTACATAGGAGATTGTCAAATTATATAGCTATATTGTAATATAACAAATGGATATTTCACCCTCGAAAAAATTAAACTAGTCACATTTTTCAATAGAGTGCAAAATTGACAGCCCTACTAAAAATGTTCAGAATAATCAAATCTAGAGCAGAAAGTAGATTAGTGGTTGCCTAGGGCTATGATGTTTGGGAGGTTTTCTGTGTTGAACAGCATCTCCCCAAATTCATGTCTACCCAGAAGCTCAGAATGTGACCTCGTTTGGAAATGGGGTCTTTACAGGTGTAATTAAAATAAGGTCATACTGGATTGGGGGCCCTATGTTGTCGTTTTTTTGTTTGTATTTTGCTTTTTTTTGAGAAGGAGTCTTGCTCTGTCACCCAGGCTGGAATGAAGTGGCGCAATCTCAGCTCACTGCAACCTCTGCCTCCCAGGTTCAAGCAATTCTCCTGCCTCAGCCTCCTGAGTAGCTGGGACTACAGGTGCACACCACCATACCTGGCTAATTTTTGTATTTTTAGTAGAGACGGGGTTTTGGCATGTTGTCCAGGCTGGCCTCAAACTCCTGACCCCAGGTAATCCACCCGCCTCGGCCTCCCAAAGTGCTGGGATTACAGGCGTGAGCCACAGCGCCTAGCCTTTTTTTTTTTTTAATGAGACAGGGTCTCAGTCTGTCACCCAGGCTGGAGTGCAGTGGCACAATCATAGCTCACTACATCCTTGAACTCCTGGGCTCAAGTGATCCTCCCACCTCAGCCTTCTGAGTAGCTAGAACTGTAGGTATATACCACACCTGCTAACTTTTTATTTTTTTGTAGAGACAGGGTCTTGAACTCCTAGCCTCAAGTGATCCTACTGCCTCCACCTCCCAAAGTGTTGAAATTACTGGCCTGAGCCACTGTGTCTGGCTCCTATGTTGTCCTTATAAGAACACCATGTGAAGATAGAGACACACAGGGAAAAAGCCCATGCAAAGACAGAGACAGAGATTGAAGTGCTGCAGCTACAAGCCAAAGAATGCTGAGGATTGCTGGCAACCACCAGAACCTAGGGGAGAGGCACGTGTGGTTTCTGCTGCAGACCCTCCAGAAGGAACTAACCCTGCTGACACCTTGATTTAAGAGTGCTGGCTTCCTGAATTGTGAGAGAATAAATTTCTGTTCTTTAAAGACACCAAGTTTGCAGTAGTTTGTTATGGTAGCCCTAGGAAATACAGGGGCGTTGGGGGAAATAGGGAACCATTGCTAATCAGTACAAGGTTTTTTGGGGTGATGAAAATGTTCTAAAATTGTGGTGATGGTTGCATAACTCTGTGGATATACTAAAAACCACTGAATAATATATATGTTTTTTCTAGTCTTGCTCTGTCGCCCAGGCTGGGGTACAGTAGCTCAATCTCAGCTCGCTGCAACCTCTGCCTGTCAGGTTCAAGCAATCCTCCTGCCTCAGTCTCCTGAATAGCTGGGATTACAAGTGCACAACACCATGCCTGGCTAATTTTTGTATTTTTAGTAGAGACGGGGTCTCATCATGTTGGCCAGGGTGGTCTTGAACTGCTGACCTCAAATGATCTACCCACCTTCGCCTCCCAAAGTGCTGGGATTACAGGCATGAGCCACTGTGCCTGGCCTGAATAGTATACTTTAAGTGGTGAATTGTATGGTATGTGAATTATATCTCAATAAAGCTGTACATTAAAAAACCCTACACAAATAGAAATGTACCTATCATTGTGTTTTTCCTAATTCCTTTTTGATTTAAACATTTTTAGGGTTTAAGACTATTATAACCTCTATATAAAGAAAACTGAAAATTAAGAGACACTTCTTCACAAATTCTAAAAACAACCATTACCTAACATACTTGAAGAACAAATAAACTGAGTGGCCTATTTTAAGTTAAAAAATATTTAATATTATCAGATAAAAACATTGATGGTGACAGCTTTACATGGTTCATTCCATACATAGTGAAAAAGGCAAAGTATTACTAGGAAGGAAATGAGTAGTTGGGTTTGTAAAAGATTTATTGATCACATAAAAGCAATGAATAGGAGATGACGTATATTTAACTCATGATTACAAAACTTTTAGAGACAACTAGGTTAAATATCTCATGTTTTGGCTAAGGGGAAAGAATTCATGATCTCTTTAAAGAAGTTCAAAGTCAACACTGATATTGTACAACTACCAGTGCTTTTCTAATGATCTAGAAATTTGCTATAAATAGCTTTACCTTTTGCTAGTTAATCACTTACTATGATTGGATTTTATTTAACAGTGAGGACTAAAGAGGCAGAATCCTTTTTTAACCACTGGATAAAACAGAGACATAAATTAATGATGGGTGCTAAGCTTTACATTTTATGTTAAAAAGATGGAATATATTTAAGTGCACCGAATATATTTCATGAGGAGTTGGACACATTAAACCCCAAATCTGTTTAGGAAGTTTTGTGAGAAAGTGTGTATATGCCTTGACTCACTCTGGCTTACTTTTAAAATGGAATACATTTGGCACTACATAAAATAAATAAAGACAAGCAAACTATGTGAGACTAAGCTGCTCCATCTGAGTTGCCCATCTTGACTTACAATTCATACTATTTCTTAGTTCTTGACTGAGCACAAACAGACCTAACCACATAGCACTTCTGTGATGCATGAAAATAGAATCTAGAGCTAAGATACTGCGCTTCACTGATGAGCCAATCTTCCATTCTGCCAAAATCATAGTTACAAATGTGAAATTCATTCAAGAAATTCATATTTTTAACAAATGCTTATACTTTTTCAAGTTTTCTTGCTAGATATGTTCTTGGTTTTGTGGCCAGCTAAAATATGATCTTTGAATTAAGTAAATCTATAGAAAAGAAACATCTATTTTATAGGAACCTCATTTCACTTGAAACTTTCTTTACCAAAACACCACACCAAAACTTTGTCACCAAACTCTTGGAACAAAGCACTGGTGGCTATATTTTAGAGTCTCTGATGAGTCTGAAGTCCACTCATTTTTCATGTTTCAAGGGTCTCTTCATTTGCTCCGCAAGTATCGACAACACAAATTAAACAACTTGTGACTGGAAAAGCACGAACTTTGGAGTTGGCAACCCATTTGTCTGTTTCGGTATTATATTCGAGAATGTGTCCTAATCGACCAACACCCTGAAAACCAGCCAAGACATAAACTATAGAGCCAACTGCTGCACACTTCACTGTTACACCCTTCCATGGCATTGGTGAGACCATCTTCCATTCGTTCAACTTAATATCGTAATATTCCACATTGTCCAGGCCACCTTCAAAAGAATAAAACATGAACAACATGAAAAATTATATGAACAATTCTAAGGTTTCTTAAAGTAAAAACTTTTTGTATTTTTCCAATATTTTATTGTGAAAAATTTCAAACCCACAGAAAAATTGTAATAATTTTACAGTGAATGTCCACATAGCCACCACCTAAATTCTTACTCTTATTTTAACACAATAGAAATTTAATATTTCTTTTTAAATATTGATTTTTTTTCTAGAAAATTAAACATGTTTTATCTATTCTGGAAAAATGCAAAATAAACCGATCAGTGATTCCCCTCTGATTAACTTTGATTATAGTTATTCAAATGTCCTTCTTTTTCCTCCTATCTTTTAGCACTTTATGGAAAATAGCAACAGACAGGGACAGAAGAAGGAAAATAAGTTATCTGTTACACTTAAGTGATGCTGAAATGTACTGACTAAATTGAAGCTTGTGTCTAGATTCAGTTCCGACTCCCTTTCATTTAAGACAATTATTTAAGATTCTTTAGTACATCATTATTTATGAAAACAAAATGCCAAATTTAGTCATTTAAAAATTACAATATTGATATTTCCATGCAATGTTTAAAAATATTTAGGAAACTTTACCATTTAGGACCTGGATACAAGCCCTAAAACTTGTATTTAAAAAGTTTTTAAAGGTTTTTTAAAGTTCAAATATTTCTATTGCTCAATAGTTCTTAAGCTGGTGCGACATCATTCCCCAGAAGGTATCTGGGAATGTATAGGAGTCATCTAAAATTGTCACAATGACTGGTGACCACTGCGACATTTCATAAACAAGAATGTTTAACATCCTGCCATATTTTATCAAGTATGTTAATTCCTAGAAACTATAAAAATAGATATAATAATATACATGGTAAATGCTTCTATCTAGATTTTTAAAAATGCTTCAATAATTTAAGGAAGTATCAGCAAACTCATCAGGAAAGTGGAACAGTGAATTAACATCACATACCTAAACCATTCTGACCACCCACAGCAAATATCTTGTCTTTTACAAATACCAGCCCATGATTCTTCCTGGCTTCAATCATTGGACACAGCTCAGTCCATCTGAAAAAATTGAAGTTTTTAGTGTGCTTGTTTACAGGAAGTAAAAGAACTCATACTAATGAGAAAGGTCTATTATTCTAATTAAGTGCTCATTTACTACTCACATATGTGTACATATACGAACAAAATGTCTAGAAGTGTAGAAAAGAAAAGTTTAACAATGATTATGGGTAATTTATTAATACATGGGGAAAACAGGGACTTTATTCCTTTCAATTCTGATAGGATATAAGAAAATGAGGATATCTATTAAAAAACATGTTTTTAGAGGAAATCCATTTCCTGAGGTTCATAAAAACTTGTAATATGGGAACAAAAAAGAAGAGGAAGATACTTAGAAGATAAAGAAATAATTCTTTTTTCTTTCTTCACACTTCTGCTGGCAGGAAATATGAACTAGTTCTATCACACGTAGCTTTAATTATTATTTATATATGCGTAAGTAAAACACAAACTTATAATGGACCTCAGGCAATCAGGAAATTAACAGTATCTGTTACTATTCACATGTCCATCTTTAAATCTACACTAGGAACTTTATGCTGCTCTGGTAACAAAAAAGTACTATCATTCTGTCAAGTTTAATACCTCATGTTGCTCTGTTCACAGCCACTATTATATAAATAATGAAACTGAGAATATAAATGTGGACCCAAGTGTTAAAGAATATTAATTCACAGGTTGCAGCATTATACATATATACACAGACAATCAAGTTTAGTTATTTTTTTCTGAGATTTAATACCTTCTTCTACATACACTCCCAAGTCTGACATTTGTGATTGTGAAGGTGGTACTGGCACACAGGCTTGTGCTTTTAGCAGCTAACTTAAACCAAGAGACGCCAAACAACAGTAAGGACAACAACAAAAGGGAAACTTGGCATAAGTGTAACTCTCTATAATTATTGTTTATAGCTCTTCTTTAAAACAATTTGATGGCCGGCCGGGCGCGGTGGCTCACGCCTGTAATCCCGCCACGTTGGGAGGCCGAGGCGGGCGGATCATGAGGTAAGGAGATCGAGACCATCCTGGCTAACACGGTGAAACCCCACCTCTACTAAAAATACAAAAAATTAGCCAGGGACTACCCGCCGGTAGTCCCAGCTACTCGGGAGGCTGAGGCAGGAGAATGGCGTGAACCCGGGAGGCGGAGCTTGCAGTGAGCCCAGATCGCGCCACTGCACTGCAGACTAGGCGACAGAGGGAGACTCCGTCTCAAAAAACAAAAAACAAACAAACAAAAAACAATTTGATGAATTTAACTTTATAAAACATAATTAAGGTACAATGATTAACTCTGAAATATTAACAATTCTTTTCTCTTACATTTATGTATTGTTTTAAAAATGGTTTGACAGTCACCACTCTCATTTTCAAAGTACTCTGTTAAGGTGAGGTGGACAGCATGGCTCCTGTTTTTAGGAAAAACACACACGCTCATCCAGGTGAAATAACCGGCATACAGTTCGGAAGTGGGAGAGCAGTAAAAACTAGGTCTTCACTGCCCTGCACGTAGTGAGATTTATAGACTGAGCTATCATCATGCATTAAACATAGTATTTGACTTGGAAAAATTCTATTTACATACCACTTTCTTCTCCAAATATAATGTTAATGATATAAAAAGAGAGCATGTCTTTATGTATATCTAAATCTCCTGAAGGTTTAGAAAAAAATTTTCACAAATTTCCCTTCCTCCTATAATTCACATGCAAAGTACGTACTAGGTCCCTGCTATCTGCAATCTGAAGTTTAATGTTTAGAAGCGTTTTTTCGCCTGTAATCCCAGCACTTTGGGAGGCCGAGGCGGGCAGATCACAAGGTCAAGAGATAGAGACCATCCTGGCCAACATGGTGAAACCCCGTCTCTACTAAAAATACAAAAATTAGCCCGTGTGGTGGCGTGCGCCTGTAATCCCAGCTACTCAAGAGGCTGAGGCAGGAGAATTGCTTGAACCTGGGAGACAGAAGTTGCAGTGAGCTGAGATCGTGCCACTGCATTCCAGCATGGTGACAGAGCGAGACTCCGTCTCAAAAAAAAGGCATTTCTTAAAATTCTGACTGCCCAAACTGCGTCACATTGTTTCCATAGACATAATTTCTTTCTTTCTTCAGTTTGTTACTTTATTATGAGCTTCTGCTCCTCTCCATCTTTTTTAAAACTGATTTTAAAAATGTGATACATAATACATGTACATATTTTTATGGTACCTGTGATATTTTGACACATGTATACAAGGTGTAATGATCAAGTCAGAGTAACTGCGATATCCAGCACCTGAAACATTTATCTTTCCTTTTGTTTCTTTTTGGGCTAGGGAAGGAACCCAGGCCTCCCATGTGGCTGCTGAGGAATATCTTTTGTGTTGGGAACATTTCAATTCTTCTCTAGCTATTTTGAAATATACAATAAATTATTAACTATAGTCTCCATACTGTACTACTGAATATTAGAACTTATCCTATCTAACTGTATTTCTGTACTTGTTAATCAACCTCTAGTAACCAACATTCTACTCTCTACCTCCATGAGATCAACATTTTTAGCTCCCACCTGAGTGACAACATGTGTTATTTGTGTTTCTAACCACAGGCTTAGTTTTTCCACAGGCTTAGTTTTTCAGCTTCCAATTAAACACGTTCTAATTATAAAACACTTAAAATGTCAAAATTGGGAAGAAATTCTTATAAAAAATAACTTGGCTGGCTAGATAACTTTTTTTGTTTTTGTTTTTGTTTTTGAGACAGAGTTTCGCTCTTGTTGTCCTGGCTGCAGTGCAATGGCACGATCTCAGCCCACTACAACCTCCACCTCCTGGGTTCAAACGATTCTCCTGCCTCAGCCTCCTGAATAGCTGGGATTACAGGCACGTGCCACCATGCCCGGCTAATTTTTTTTGGTATTTTTAGACGAGATGCAGTTTCACCATGTTGGTCAGGCTGGTCTCGAACTCCTGACCTTAGATGATCCACCAGCCTCGGCCTCCCAAAGTGCTGGGATTACAGGTGTGAACCACCACACCTGGACTAGGTAACATTTTTAAAAGGAAATAATATAACATTTGTTTTGAGAGTTGGATAGTTATATTCACACTAGCTTTTCATTTGTGAACATTTAAGGGCATTGAAGGGAACATAGAGAATTGAAATTTAAGCTCAATATATATAAAATGAAAGAAATGCTAGGTCTTGTAAGTTTTTAAATATTCCTGAAATTGAATATTCACCTAGTTTTAAAAAATACAGAAGCTGCAGAACTCCTTTATATTTTTACTTTGAACAAAAGTAAGTAAAAAATCAATATTAATTTACATTGATAGCGCCTGAATAAAGATGTAAAAATTTAGAAACCTGGAGTTTTTATGGTTATGGCTTCTCTTTTAAGAGATTTTTTAGAAATAAAAAATAATTAGCAGAATGAATCAGTTTTCCAACTAGTATGCTGTAACACTTTTTGAGCCTAGGGTTTATGGGAAGTAAGGTAGAGGTTCACATAAAAGGGAGCAAAGTTGGTAAACATCTTTAGCAAAAGACAAATTTCAAGACAACTTGCTTTTCTATTATTTGCATCGGAAAGAAGTTATTGATTATGCTTCCTTAAATCTTTTAAAAATAGGTGGGAATCATAGATAAATGCACATAATTAATCATATTTTATAATTAAGCTCTTCTTTCTTAATTTTTTTTTTTTTTTTTTTGAGATGGAGTCTTGCTCTGTCACCCAGGCTGGAGTGCTGTGGCACAATCTTGGCTCACCGCAACCTCTGCCTCCCAGGTTCAAGCAATTTTCCTGCTTCAGCCTCTCCAGTAGTGGATTACAGGCATGTGCCACAACACCCAGCTAGTTTTTGTATTTTTAGTAGAGACGGGGTTTTGCCATGTTGGCCAGGCTGATCTCATACTCCTGACCTCAAGTGATACACCTGCCTCAGCCTCCCAAAGTGCTGGGATTATAGGTGTGAGCCACCATGCCTGGCCTCTTATTTCTTAATTTTAAAAAAAGCAGTAGCTAGAGTTGAAGACTTCCGTGTTTTGTAGTTTGGCAATATTTCCTAAATATAAAACTTCAAGCACGAGAGTTTTGATGCAACTCTGGCATAACATTTTAGTGAATGTATTTACCCAGTAACGTGTTCTAGTAAGGGAAGAACAATGGGCAATCTAGCCATATGATCAAGCGACTTTTCTTATCAAAGCTCTTTGGATGTTTCCATAAAAGGTACGAATAGGGTATCATCTGCTTTATGTCTTCATCAGCTTTAATGTCACTACTCACAACCCGTGCCCTCATCCCCTCTCCATTATTCAATGATTAACACATTTCCTTTGGCTACATTGAATGTGTTCCATCATTAACTATAAGGTCAGAAAAACTGGCTAACCAGTTATTTCCTTAGCATTTTACCTTTTTGACACACTTTGCCTTTTTAAAAGCAGTTGATTTAAGAATAATTTTATTTAATAAACATGAATCTAAACATACTTAGGAAGTTTACACCTAAAAAGAACTAGGGAGGCATGATTTATTAATGCCATGAGCCAATATCTAATATTTCTACTTAAGGACTAATTTATTGCTGATCATAAACTCCCCTCTCCTCCTCTACATTTCCTGACCACTCAAACAAAAACATTTTATGAGTTGATGAATCAGTCAGATGTGTCTCATGAATAGGCATTTATTGCACGCAGAACCAGAAAGAAAGAGGTTCCCATGGGGTATAAGTTCAAGCCATTTCTGGTGTAAGGGAAAGGTCCAGGTTATAAACATGCCACTGACCCTAGCACACTCAAAAGTTTATATACACTCTTCACTCAAGGACAAAATTCTTCTGTTGGGTTCCTCTGGTCTTTTGACATCTCTTACAGAGCTTATAGAATACAATTAACTGTAAAATAAATTTTAAATAGATACATACGTTTCTGTGGCAGGATCATAAACTTCACAGGAATTAAGCACTCTCCCAGAAACATTGTTTCCTAAACTTCCACCACAAACATAGATTAGGCCATTGGCTTCCACCATCCCATGGCTGCAGCGCTGGGTCAGCATGCTGGGCTTTGTGTGCCAGCTTTCAGTTCTCGTATCATAGCACTCAAATAAATACAGAGCTGAGTTTCCTGTAAAAGAAAAAGGCCCCATCATGCTTAACTTTAGTGTGTGTAGGGGTTTGGAGAGAACTGACTGTAGATCTTATTAGTTAAGGAAGGAAGAATTTAGGGTCATACGGCCATCTTCATAATCCAACAACAACGAAGTGTAGGAATAGTTTAAGAAAACGCTAATAATCCTGTTTGTATAGACCGTGGAAAACACCCTTAAAAGGATCTGTTGGAAATACTTATTTATTGGTAATTAAACTTTAGAAAAAGAAATTTGATTTCAAAAGAAAAATTAAATAAGAAGCCTTATATATGTCTTCAAGCCCCCTTATGCATGACGGGAATTATCCATACTTCAAAGGTTTATATAAAGTGGAAAAGCATAATAGTTCCTTACAGATGGTAGACCCATACCTTAAAATATGAAAACTACTATCTGATCATATTCTTATTTAATATTCTGGAATAGCTACAGCACCATTAACAAAACTATATTTCCTAACTATTCTCAGTTAGTGTGGTATATCCTGAAATCACACTGGTCCCTGCTGGAGTATATTCCCAAAATATTGATGTATATTTCTGATGTATTTTGATTACACAATTTAAAGGCAAAATATACATTCATCATGTTTTGAAACTTCTACACACTGTAGGAGTTCAATAAAAAATTTTAGAAATGATACTATTAAAGATTAAGTGCGTTTTTGTTTTTTGTTTTTCCTTCCCAAGGACAAAAATTTTAGAAGTTACCAAACTATTTCTCATCTCCCACCATTCTGGGCTAATATCAAATGATTTAAAAACGACAACACCTTTATAATTCTCCATTGCAACTAAGGTCTGTGAAAAATAAAGATCAGAAAATAACAACTAGAAGAAGCAATGGTCATGACCAGAAATAACTTCTTTTTAACTTTTTAAACATTCCTGATTTGGTAGGTTCAGTGGGTGGACACTATGGGAAAATATATAGTATATAGTAGATTAAAAAAAAAACTACTATTTAAGCTAAAAACACACTTAGCAAAGGCTGAAGAAATGAAGTTATCTGCAGTACCACAGAACAGTTACCGTCTATCATCTTTAGGATTTATTGTATTTGAAATATTCTAAATTATAACAGTCTCTGAAGAAGGCTTTTAAAGAGAGGAAATGGTTACATTTAGGAAATAGTGATTTTTCTTATATTCATTTGACATATAGTTGGGGTAAAAACATAAGTATGCAACATATAGTTGGGGTAAAAACATAAGTATGCAGACCAAAAGTATAACCGATTACACGGTCTTCCTAGTTTTCTTTATTAGCCCATTATTTAAGCTAAAGAAATTACTTGAAAATGAAAGCATACAAAAGCTATTACGTGTCTAGTCTGCACCTAGAATATTCATTTAGAAAAATTATTCATTTAGAAAAAGAGCACTACTGGACACTAACACACATCCCATTCTGCTCAATAAGCATAAATACCACTACAGTCATTAAAAACTTAAAGAATAAAACAAATGAAAAAGAGCATTCTTTTTTCTAATAAAAAGAAAGCAAAAATAATACAAATTTTAAAAGCCTGAATATAGTAATGAGTTCTTAAAGAGTCTATAAGTTGAACTCTGAAATCTTTAAAACAAATAATATTATGTAGCCCAAATAATTTAGAACTATAATTCAGATAATGTCAACCAATGCTTCATTATGATAAAAAAAATGGGCCATTAATCTAGGAAGCTAAAGTTCTGTAATTTAATGGTTTGTAAAGCAATGACATAAACCTTCAGGGAGATGAGCTCTAAAATGTGACAAACACGTATTTAAATTACCAAGAAAGTATCTGGACAAATAATACCAGCTGTTTATTTAAATATGAAAGCCAAGATACTTGGCTTTAAAGCATTTGCCCCAAACCAAAATACTTAAGAATTCCTTACCTACTTCTGAACCTCCAGATGTATAAATTTTGCCTTCTGCAGCACATGCAGCAAGGCTGTCTCGAGGCGTCGGAGGACCCAGTTTTGAATACCAGCTATCCTTCACTACATTATAGCAGTCCATTCGCTTTATTGGGAAAAGCTGAGAGCCTCCCAAAATGTATACTACATTGTCCCAAAACACGCATGCTGCATCTCTTCGTTTTTCAAAGGGGCAGCGGATGTCTGTCCAGCTATAATCCTGTAGCAGAAAAGGACGGGAAGCTTTCAGTAAGGAAAAAAATATAACTGAAAAGGACAATGCAAAGATACAGTCAAAAAACATATAAGAATATGTTAATTTATTAGACTACACATACAAATGTTTGGCTTGAGACCATTACCAATTTAATCTTGTGTGGTTTTTGCAGAATGTTGATTAGATGGGGCGGAGGGCAGAAGGCAGGCACATGACTGCTTTGGGTCCTTACTGGCTCTAAAATAAACTTAAATATATTTGGATATACCATCACCATCCTGTCTTCTATTCCTTCTATTATTGAAGATAATACAAGAAGATTCTAAAATAAGTTGTTTTATTATTTTTAAAAAGCTTATTTTTCAAATGTAAACGTCTCCATCCCTTCCCTGCCAGATATATAGTGTGATATAAGTAATCAATGGATAATATAAAGCTCAAATTGCCATTATCCTACTGAGAGTCTAAAGCCAGAAGGTATTTTGTGGACTTCTTTATTAATTTTCTATATTGAGTTGAGCCAATGTAGTCAGCTGGACTTTAAAACTGTTGACGTTTATAAGGAAATACTTGAGTAATCTCTTCTGAGTACTCTGGATACTCACTTTTCACCCCAACGATTAGAAATATACACCTATCAGTACTTGACAGTAAGGGCTGTTCACAGCATCTGTTTCTTCACTATGTTTGATAGCATAAAAGAATGCTTGTGCCGCCCTTCCATGTATGTGCATGGGGGGATGCCCCTAAAGTTATAGTATATTGGACCCTCCCTTTTTTTGAGATAGGAAGCTACAGCGTTCCTGCTATTTTCTGAAAATAATCAGGGTCAGATAGGAATTCATACCATTTCCAATCTCACCAAGGAAAGCACTATGTGTGATTATTGAGTTTCCTTTGAGAATATCTGACTGATAACCTATGATCGTATCCAGTGTTTCAGGCATTCATTGGATTAAAGTATCACAGCACATCAGGAATGGTCTCTTAGGAAAGGAAGAGTCCCTAATGTAGAATACTTTGACTCCTGACAAAGATGAACATTTTGCTTTTTAGGTGAACAGGAAAATAGAGCCTTAGTAGCTTACGATTTTATTCTCAAATTAGGATCAATATCCCCGTAGATTACTCAGTGGTGGGCACACAAAACAATGTGATAAACATAACATGTTCGTGAAACTTCAAATCCACTAAATAAACACTTGAAAAACTGGGGGGAAATATTTTCACTTGTTCTCTTAGAGAAACTGTATACCACAGAATGAAATAAAGAGATATAATGATCATATTGTACAGGGAACAATCCCTCAAAGATGAACTAAATCATTCTCTTAAATGTTCTTCATATCTACTCATAATTCCTATCTAATCAGGTTTATGTAGCAGAGAAATACAATTTCATTAACTGCATTAACTCAGTGAATCTCAAATCTTGTCACTCTTACCCCTAATTTATTTGACATTTATTATTTGAGAGCTATATGGGAAACTTTTTTTTTTTTTTTTTTTTTTTTTTTTTTTCTGATTATAGTACCTAGATACTGTATGTAGTTGGCGGGGGGTGGGGTGGGGAAGAATAGATGGGAAGTCAGTCTTGTCAGCTCAGTGGGTATGACTGTTGGGCATTACCCTAGTGATGAAACTAGTTCCAACCTGGGCTTGCAGGTGAAGGCAGTGCTATTTATTGCTCCCTGCAATAGGGAAATGTACAGGGAAATCTAGAGGAATATGCAGTTCTCATGTTAGCAAGAAGATGGACAAATAACAGTAGAGTCACAGATGGGAAGGTGTATGTGTTTGGGCAGGGTCAGGGAGCTGTTACCCTAAAAATATGATTTAATTCAGTTAAGTTTTACTGAGTATCTATTCCATGCAAGTTCTTATACTTGGGTGCTGAGATGTGAAATTCGGAAAATTGGAAAGCCTGGAAAAGATATGGGTAGAAGGATTTCTTAAATTTTGATATATCTCTCATTATACACATGTACATATGTAGACACATCCATGTATAAAGTCCTGTCTTCCTTGGTCCTAGTCAGCCTTTCTTGCCTCTGCTGTGATATGCCATGCTATACTTTTTTTCCAAGCTCAAGACTGCTTTCCTTTTTGTAGGTTTTCCTGATTTCTTTCTTCTGAATCCTTACCACTTGAAGTCCAGGCTTGATGACTGAACACTCCATTGTATCTTGCCCTATGTGATTTTCTAGCTGTAATACAATAGTTCTCATTGCTCCTACAAAAGTAAAAGCTTCGGGCTGGATGTGGTGGCTCATGCCTGTAATCTCAGCATTTTGGGAGGCAGAGGCGGGCAGATCACCTGAGGTCAGGAGTTCAAGACCAGCCTGGCCAACATGGTGAAACCCCTGTCTCTACTAAAAATACAAAAAATTAGCCGGGCATGGTGGCAGGCACCTGTAGTCCCTGCTACTCGGGAGGCTGAGGCAGGAGAGTTGCTTGAACCTGGGACGCAGAAGTTGCAGTGAGCCAAGATCATGACATCGCACTCCAGCCTGAGCAACAAGAGCGAAACTCCGTCTCCAAACAAACAAACAAAAAAAGAGTAAAAGCTTCTTGGGAGTGACAAGTTCTAAATATTTTCTCTAAATGCCTCAAGGCAAAAGATCAGCGTGATATTTTCCTTCAAAGTAAGGACTGATTTTATATAATGTATTCTGAAAACACATAGATCCTCAAATAATAGAAATACTGTAGTAAAAAGGCAACCACAATCCAAAACGAAATACTTTTCATTTTTAATACCTGAGAACTTTATTTTGGATCATTTTGAGAGAAAGTCGAGCCAAATTAGGGAAGGCAGGGTCTTAGGGAAAAAAGAAAGCAAAATTATCAAAACTTTAAGATTTCTTAGAGAAACCACAGGGAATCAATCCAACCTGAGTTTAAGATGACTAAATTACAAGTACTTTCTCTTAAGCCATTATTTGATATATCTTAGTTTCTAAGGGCTTTAAAAAAGGTCATACACCTATGGTGACAATCTACATGAAAAGCAGGTTTATGCCAGATGGCAGAACATTCCTAGAAGTAGTTTCATAAGAAACACATAGAAACAGTTTTGGCTTCATTCATCTTACAAGGACACAAAGAATGTAGTTCAAAGGAACTGGGAAACTTGGGTATGAAGCCAGGCTCTGTATGGAGGAGCTATGGATCTCAATTAGGGTCACTTAACTTCTAAGGGACTTTAGTTTATCTGTACAACAAAATGACTGAATAACCAAAGGTCTCTTCCCTTTCAGTCCTAGCATCCACTGATCTTAGAATCCAAATGATTTAGGATGTATCCCTAACCAAATAGCTACTATTAATTTATTAGTTATTAAGTACTTACCTTTCCAGGAACTATGCTGAAATATTTTAAAACATCATATTATTTAATTTCCTTAATAACTCTATAAGGTAATATACTCATTTACAGATAAGAAAACTAAGAGATATTAAGTAACTTATCAAAGGTCACATAATTAGAAAATGGTGAACCCAAGATCTTAATCTAAATCCATCTGACTCCAAAGCTGTGTCTTTAGCCCCTGCGCTGCTTCTCTAAAAGTCTTTCATGGCCTACTAGAAAGAACAAAGCACGGGGAGTAGAGTGATCTGGGTTCCTCTTGTCACTGTTTTGTTTCTAGCAAAGTGATTCTGGGCACTTGAATTGTCATTGTTGGATCTCAACAGCCTCATCTATAAAATCAGGAGATTAGCAGGATGGTTGCTGAGGTCCTGCACAATCTCCATATCTTTTCACTTATAAGCACAATGCTCAACTGCCAAAAGCACAGCTGCTGTGAAAATGAGTTTTTCTCCATGTGTTTGTATAGTATTTGGCCCAGGGCTCAGCATACTGAGGGAATGTTTTCACTGAGTGATAGTTCACATTTGCAGGAAAGTATATATCATCCAGTAGGGCCACCCTCATTTTTGACTTTGCAAATGTCAGAGACTGTAGATGCTGCACTCTGCTTCTGGTTTGTACCAGTTCTTCATTGCAGCACTATCTTTATGTTACACTGGCTCCAGCTGGCATCTTGTCACTATGGCTCCTGGTTCTGTGGTGGCTGCACCACTGAAAACCAGAGGGACCTGTAACCAACCAACCGGCAGTTCCTGGGGCTGAGGGCCAGGCTTTCATCTACTGTTTTTGTAAATCCAAATAGTTTCCACTTTCATCCTTTGCTAGAGCAATTTTTCTCCTAGGAATTTATCCTAAAGAAAAAACTGGACAGTGTACAAAGCTGGCAGATATAAAGGTGATTCACTGCAGGAGTATTTTAACAGGAAAAAACTGTAAATCAACTAAATGTGTTTGATGAAGACAGGTATTAAATTGTGGTGTATCCTTGTGATGGAATACTCTACAGCCCTTCAAAAGGATGACATTCTCACTGATGTGAAAATATCTCCATAATAAAATGGTGAGAGTAAAATACATTTTGTAAAATAGCATGTAGGCATGATCCCGTATTTGTAAAATGTAAGGACTGAAATGATGTTCACTAACTACTGATGACTGTCTTTGGACACTGGGGGCACTTTGGCTTCCTCCTTTATATCTTGCTATATTTGAATTTTCTACAAAGAATATGTATTTTTTTTTAAAGATAACAACAAAAATACAATGAATGGTACCAAAAATATGGTACCAGGAAAACAACTACTTTTCTCAGCAGAAGCCTATACTAGTGCTAAATGTTTTAACAGGAACATTTAATTCAAACTAATTTAAAGGCTTTAAGAATTGAGAAACACAAATAGCTATTATAAGACTAAATTTCAACTACAGGACAGATTAGAGGCAGTCTTTGCTTTCCTTCCAAATAACACATTCTTAAGGGCACTATGGTTTTCCAGAAGCAAACACTTGATCATGTCAAGTAATTCCACAGGATGTATCCATATTTTGAAATATGTTCATTTTCAGTAGAGTCACACAAATATTACTGGAAACACATTAACCTCCTTAAGTCCAGAAAGAAATTTAGTAATTAGCCGTTAGGAAAAATACTCTTGTAACTCAAATTCTTCTACAACAGTAACATTGTAGCTCAGTAGCTTCCACAGTTGGGGAGGAGGAGGGAGATTGTGCTATTGCAGGCTGCTAGATAAAATCAGGCTTAATTAGTAACAAACAATATACAAATGGGCATTTCTTAGCTGTTAATGATTAGCTAAAATTAGCAAACAGTCCAAAGTGAGGCCAGTGGCAAGCTGAAAGGGAATTATTAAGAATCATTGCTGCTTTATAAAGTCACAAAATGTTCTTCCCGTCTCCATTCTCAAATTAAAACCACACCACCAAAACACAAAAATCAAACCTAAGCTACTCAGAAACTCAATCATTAAATAAAACTCAGTCTGAAGGTGAATAAGCATGACATGGATATTATGCTTGATAACAGTACTTGTCCTTAGAGTAGAAATAACATATTAGAGAATTATATAGTATCCCTGTGCTACTACCTTGCCAGTTATCTAAATAGAAGATTGCCTTTAAGTGAACTTTGCCATGCAATTTTTAATCTCGGCGCAGCAAGGTATATTACACTTTAAATTATCTCAAATCCCAGAAAGCAATTGTATACTCATTTATAAAAACGTTCTCACCAATGAAACAAACATCTACTCTTTGTACAGAGTACAGGAGATGTACCAGGTGTCTGGAAGAGTTCAGAAGATGAAGGGAAAAACAAGGTGGGGAAGATGGTAAGCACTTTTATATTTAAATATGGGAAGATTAGAAAACCCAAGGGTGACAGGGAGAATCTGACAGAGGAGTGAAGGAGAGCAAAGAAATGAAAAAAGAGTCAGATGAACATAATTGACATTCACACAAATCCTGAGAAGATTTAAACTTTTTGGCTTTAGACCAGAAAACTGGTTTAGAAAGGCTAACTGATGGTGGGGTATGGTGGGGCAAGGCTGTAATCCTAGCACTTTGGGAGGTTGAGGCAGGCAGATTGCTTGAGCTCAGTAGTTGAGACCAGACTGGGCAACATGGTAAAACCCTGTCTCTACAAAAAATCTAAAAATTAGCAGGTGTAGTGGCATGTGCCTGTAGTTCCAACTACTCAGGAGGCTGAGGTGAGAGGACTGCTTGAGCCTGGGAGGTTGAGGCTGCAGTGAACCGAGATCACGGCACCGTACTCCAGCCTGGGCAACAGAATGAGACCTTGTTTCAAAGAAGAAGAAGAAGAAAATCCTAACTGACTTGCCTAAGGTCATATCTAGAAAAAAGAAAAAAAGGAAAAAGGAAAAAAAGATCTCGGCCAGGCTTGGTGGTTCATGTACTTTTACCCCAGTGCTTTGGGAGGCCAAGGCAGGAGGATGGCTTTAGGCTGGGAGTTCAAGACCAGCCTGGGCAACATAGTGAGACCCTTGTCTCCACAAAAAAAAATTTTTTTTTTTAAATGGCCATGTGTGGTGATGCACGCCTGTAGTTCCTGCTACTTGGGAGGCTGAGGTGGGAGAATCACTTGAGCCCAGGAGGTTGAGGCTGCAGTGATCACCACTGTACTCCACCCTGTGTGACAGAGGAAACCCCTGTTTTAAAAACAAAACAACAAAAAGATCTCACAAAAGACAAAAGACCAATGATCTAGTCCTTCAGCTCTTCCACCTATGTCTAATTTCTTTTTTTTTTAAAGTGCAGTCCAGTTAGATTCCATTCAGTTATACAATACTTTTGGAGGCTTTTATGAAAAATTTTAATAATCATACTTACCAAGTCAAGATGCATTCATACCCAGGATTCAATATACTTTTAAGTCTTTTCTCTTTCTTCCTACCCAAACCCTACGAGTAAGTCTCCCTCAAGAAAACTTCCATGAAGCTTTCACAGAGACTTCCTGGTTGACAAATCCAACCCAGGGAGTTTTCTTCTTTCCATGCCACCAACACAGTCATTGTCTATCACACATCAGGACAATTAACTGTTAAGTTCAGCTGAGGTGTTGACAGCCACCTCTGTGCTAACCGCTGTGTGCTTATGTGTACGCCTCATGCACTGTGTGTGTGAGGACAGGGTCCTGTTGTATGTGTTTTTCATATCCCCTGCTGGTGTCCAACCCACAAATTTAAAATCCTATATGAACCATGAATATATGCTAAAATATTACTTATTTAAACATACTTTCACAACCAGCTAGCCGTACAACACACTCTGTTGTTAGTAACAGGTAAGGATAATTATCTTTTATACCTGGATCACTGAATTTTCAAATAAAATAATCCATACCAAATCTAACTGAGTATGATTCAATACTTCTGAGATGACAGCTCTTAATGCAGCTCTGGGTCAACATATGAACAATTACCAAAGGTAACCAATATTAACAATTGGTGACATGGTCTAGTAAAGAGTGTGAATTCTCTGTTAGTTAACCTCAGCTTGACTTATCCCTGTAGCCCTGTGCTCATGGACCCACTGCTCTCTAGCTACCTCTCAAAGGCTAGAGTCCCTTAAAACCCCACCCCAGGCCGGCTGTGGTGGCTCACACCTATAATCCCAGAACTTTGGGAGGCTGAGGCAGGAGGACTGCTTGAGTCCAGAAGTTCAAGACCAGCCCTGGTAACATAGAGAGACCCCTGTTGCTATAAAAAATGAAAAAAATTAGTGGGGTGTGGTGGCAAGTGCCTGAAGTCCCAACTACTGGAGAGGCTGAGGTGGGGGATCACTTGAGCCTGGGAGGTCAAGGCTGCAGTAAGCCATGGCCGTGCCACTGCACTCCAGTCTGGGTGACAGAGCAAGACCCTGTCTCAAAAACACAACACAACACAACTTCACAGAAATAACATTCCCATTTTCCTCATTTCTTCCCATTTACAGCCTTCAATTGAACATGTGCAGCTCTGTTTCCACTCTCCCTGACCCTTTTTAGAGTGATCTGTTAATTTATGATAATTAAGGCCAGGTGTGGCTATGGAGAATGAGTTTGATGTCATGATTCCCAGCGCCAGTCATATTTTCACTGGGGGTTTCTTGGAGATGCAGTGACATAACACAAAGAGGAACAAATCTTTGAAGGTGGGAACTTCAGGCACTATACCAAGGTGGGGTGGAAGGGGCTGTGAAGTTGATTTTAGAACAAAACTACCAACCAGTGTATTATGGAGGTACTTGAAAAGAAATTGAGACTCTCAATATTTCTATTTTGGAAGATGTTCTAGGAAACCAGAGCATATAACTGAGAACTTACCTCAGGATGTGATCTAATCTCTTCTTTACATGAACATGAAGACCACCTGTCTAACAAACTGCCTTCAAAGAATCAGGGAGAATACCTTTCATGCACAAACTGCAGAGAACACTGTTTACCCCTGGCTGCCCGTGATGCTGACAACTAAGGAAACTTAAGGGATACTCATGATGACCCACACTTGCATCTCAGCAATGTCAGTTGCTGGGGCTTGCAGCTAGAGGTCCACCTCATCTGGGATGATTGCTGCCTATTTTAGATATTTTGTTCTTGTAGGTGCTTCTGATCATTGTAGCAGTGTTCACATTTTTACTTCTGTGTAGTACTTCTAGAGCTCTTTGCTGGTGACAAACGCTACTGATATACTGTTATAAAACTCTCAATTTTTTTTTGATGTAACACCATTTTCCTTTAAGGTTTATACTTCATTTATGCACATGATCTTTTAAAATCGTACACAATTTACAACTGCTGATTTCCGCCATGATCACAGGGTGGAACTGTTTCCTCCTTAGGGAGGACCCGTTTAAGAGGGAAGGTGGCTATGATACAGACACTGCAATACCTTTAATATAAAATATTTCTGACAGGAGAATGTGTCCCAAGTTAAAGATAACTTTCTCTTATTTTCTTTTATTTAGAGCCTTCTATATTTAGGTCCAGTCTTATAAAACCAACTGAGAAAATTATGTAAAGTTATATTGGTTCATTCATCCTTATAAACTTGAGTACTCACCCTGTGCCAGACACTAAGCTCAGTAATGAGTCTACCTTAGAGTTCTGAATATGAAAATGCACCCAGGGTAAACCTTCTGAATCTGGTGGTTCCATGAATAGGGTGCCATATGGTTTTCTGCCTTAGTAATTTACAGGCTCTGGCCCTCGCCCTGCTAGTCTTACTACTAGTTTATTGTTGGCAGGGAATATGCAGAGTCCCCTTTTCTCCAGGGCATAGTCTCCCGTTTCTCCACTGTATGAAGCCAAGATCCTTACAAAGCCCCAGCTCATCATTTCACTGGCAGGAGGAATCCAGATAAAAACTGATCAGTGAAGTCAACTTTTATTTAGGTATCAATATCGTAAGACATTACCATGTTACAGATTGAGAACACCAATACTAGGATAAATAGAACACTGAATACATAACTCTTTTAGAAATCACTAAGCACTTGATGATTTAAAAACAGATACAGGATGGGAAGAGGCAGCTCAACAGGCTTTATAAAAGGATGATAACAAGAAAAATATCATTTCAATTCAATATAGCAACCCAAGACTTCTTTTTCTGTCAATATTCAGAAAAAAGATTTTTCTTTGCTATAACTTTTTAGTCATCAGTAAATACAAATATTTGCCCCTGTCACCAATGAAATACAAGAACTATAATTGACGGAATGAAAATGTTTTTATTGGTAGTTCATTCCTCAATTATTTGAATTTTCCCATAAATTTTCAAAGTGCAATTAGGAATGAGTCATTTATAAGAGCAAGGCAAGACAACAAATGAGAATTCTGAAGTTACAGTCTCACTTCCAGGCTCGTGTAGAAGAATATGCATCTCTTTTCAACTGTCCAATAAAAAAAAAATCAAGGAAAGAATTAGAACTACAGACTAAAAATAAAGTGCTAAGAGTCATCCCACATTTGCCTTATTCTAGGAAAAGTGCTTCCTGCCTCCTAAATGAACTCAGAATTCTTCTTTCCCATCTGCACATCAAAATAGCCATCTACTTTATTTTAAAATAAAATATTTTCAACCAACACTTGGCTTCATTGCTTTTTAACTGCCAAAATCAACACCATAGTTATGGTTTGGGAAACAAACTGGGTGTAATTATTATTAATACCTGAAAGCTATGGTTTTTAGAATTACAATTTTTGTTTTGTTTTGTTTTGGTTGCTATTCTCTTGTTGCCCAGGCTGGAGTGCAGTGGCATGATCTCGGCTCACTGCAACCTCCACCTCTCAGGTTCAAGCGATTCTCCTGCCTCAGCCTCTCCAGTAGCTGGGATTCCAGGCGCCTGCCATGATGCCCGGCTAATTTTTTGTAGTTTTAGTAGAGATGGGGTTTTACCAGGTTGCCCAGGCTGGTCTCAAACTCCTGACCTCAGGTGATCCACCCACCTTGGGCTCCCAAAGTACTGGGATAACAGGTGTGAGCCACCGTGCCTGGCCTAGAATTACAATTTAAACTATCATTTCAGTTTTTGTTTGGGAAAAAAAAGTTTATAATTTTCCTGTTCTTCACTCAAAAGGATCCTCAAAAATTAAAAAACACAATAGTCATTGCCAGTGTCCTCACAGTGAGGACACTGTGCTTACTGGATAGTACACAGGCCATGAATTCTCACGGCACCTGCTAGTCACTCAGTCGTCTATTGAGAAAGCCAGATTTCTGTAGGTAAAAAATCAGCCTATATTCTGGAGATGAAGGAATAGACCAGAAATTGATGTCTGAGCCAAGAGCGGGCCAATAGGGACAGTCCAAATATGATGGTGATTAACCAATCTAACCTGATCCTTCCCTCCTTGGGGAGGTGTTTTTGCTATCTGGCGGCATATTTGCTCTATAGGTTATGGTGTTAAGTGTTATGGTAAGAAAGAGAAGCTGATAGAAGTTTCTTTCTCTACCAAAATATAAGAGGAATTGCTTGCCTTGGAGGAACTGCTGAGACTGGTAACTTTGTTGCAAGAGGGCCAGATGTGGTCTTCTTACTGGATCAGATTAATATAACCAGGAAAACTTGCCATATAGCTAACACTTTGGCTAACGCATATTTCTGTTTCTATCTACCCAGATCATCAGATTGAATTCCTTTTCAGCTGGCAGGGAAAATTTTTAAATGTCATGGTCTGACTTCAAGGATCCCTTGACTCTTTAGCTCTATGCCATAATCTAAGCTGCAGGCATCCTGGACCAACTCACCTTCCCAAGGTCACGTACTGGTCTCCTGTGTTGATGCGCATAATGCTAACTATTCCTGGAGACCAGAAAATGGAGAGGATCCTATATGTCTTGGTAAGAAATGTTGCTTGACAGGACAGAAGCTAAGTTAGCCTAGGATACAGTGCTGATTGCTTCAAAGTCCCTAGATGTTCTTAGGTCTAGAGCAGAGGTTGGCAAACTATGGCCTGAAGGCCAAATCCACCCCCTTAGCTGGTTTTGTAAATAGTCTTTTTTTGTTTGTTTGTTTTGAGACACAGTCTCACTCTGTTGCCCAGGCTGGAGTGTAGTGGTGTGATCTCAGCTCACTGCAACCTTCACCTCCTGGGTTCAAGTGATTCTTCTGCCTCAGCCTCCTGAGTAGCTGAGATTTCAGACATGCACTGCCATGCCCAGCTAATTTTCTGTATTTTTAGTAGAGACGGAGTTTCACCATGTTGGCCAGGCTGGTCTCGAACTCCTGACCTCAGGTGATCCACCCACCTTGGACTCCCAAATTGCAGGGATTACAGGCATGAGCCACTGCACCTGGACTGTAAATAAAGTCTTATTGGAACACAGCCATGATCATTTGCTTATGTATTGTTTATGGCTGCTTTCCTGCTACTGGGTCAGAGAATGGATGGCATGCAAAGCTGAAAACACTTACTCTGGCCCTTTATAGAAAAGTCTGTGAAGCCCTGATCTACAGCATGTTGGAATAACCCCTTGAAAATGAAGGACAGCTTACTGACCCCTAGCACCTCCTACATATTAGAGATGGCATATGGTTATTACACTTCCAGGTAAACTGCAAAGCTATCAGTTACAAGTAAAATCTAGAGTAGGAGAAATCTTTCTAAGTGGGACAGGCTACAGTAGTATGGCTCAACTGACTGTGATCCTGGGGCATCAGGATGCTGCATATAGCTTGAGGCATGTCTCAATATAATCAGAGCATGCCCCAAATTCTGGAGCAAGGCCAGTCTCCTTTATGCAGGTATCATTCTTTCAGTAGACAATTCCCAGCTGGTCATGAGGTTCTGACAGATGGCAAATGTCTGACACCAAGGGAAACCAGGTGACCATGTCATTAACCCATCTTGAACAATTTTACCTGACCTGCCTAGCCACAAATACAGCATGCCTTCAACCAATAATGTAGCATGTAAATGCAAGACTGGGCTTACAGAGGTTCCAAAGGCACAAAATACCCAAATAGACTAATGACAGTCCTTACCCAGTAGCCGTTCACTTAATTCACTATCTTTCTCCCTCATCCAGGACTATGCCTTCATGGAGGGGTGTCACTAATATATCAGCTAACAAATTTGAGAGGCCTGGGCTTGGTTCACTTTTGATAGTAATAGCCAATAATGAGCTGCAAAAGCATTGTGGCCCCCACCTCAGGAATTGTTTTGAAGGACAATATGAAGGAAAGTGTTCTGACTTGACAGAATTCCAAGCAGTTCCTTTTATTGTCCATTATACCTTTTAGGAGAGAAAGCCTAAGGTCAGTTTTTATCAAGTCTTGGGCAGTTGCTAGTGGTTTATCCAGATGGATGTAGGCTTGAAATAATGCTCTGGTCTCATCAGGTATCTATCCAACCAAAAATGGGTTTGCAAAATGATGAAAGAGATCATTATGTGTTTGGATTCAGCACCACTTATGGATATCATCTTGCAAGTTTGGGGTGTTATCCTTTAGGATTGTGGTATTTGCTCTTCCCCAGCAATACATGTAGTACCAGAAAAATATGGTATTCTTTCTCCCACAGCCAAAACACACAGGTCTATGAAACAAGGAGTAGAAATGTGAGTGGATCGTCTTAAGGTTATAAGTAATGATCTATTAAAATTTTTTTTATTCCTATACCTATGATTCAAGCTCTCCCGACCCAGTTGGTCAGCATGATATGTAATGAAAGGTTCACTAAACTTGGTGATCATTTCTAGATGGTTCAAATAAAGGTCATTTAATATTTTTTCTTTGTGGTTTTCTAGGGTTTCCAAATATTTTAGAATGACTATGTATTATTTCATATTAAAATTACTAAGGGGAAACAAACAAACAAATTTGGCCCAGAAGCAGATTTTCATTGAAAATGGGACATAAGGAAGAAATTGTAATGAATGCAAGGAGCTGCTGACATAAAGGGGTGAGGAAGAACCAATTTCCCTTTTTCTTTGACAGTGGTTACCATCCAACATTCCAGAACAATTAAGGAAACATTTGGAATCTAAGCCTGATTTCCTTATCTGTAAAATGATCTATGTATCTCATAACGTATGTGAAAGAACACCATAAACTATCATCTCTAAAGGCATGAGTTATTACTACTTCTGGTTGGTGAGTGTCTTATGTGTTCAGTGATTTCAAAGACAACAACGAAAAACAAGAATAAAAATTAGTTACCTTTGGGTTAAAATATCTACAAGACTGTGGTTGAGAGCCTCCAAATAGGGCTATGCGGTAGTCATGTTTCTTTCTTCTAGGTCTTGTGCCATCTACGAGTTCTTCTCGGTCCTCTGGAGACAGTAGATGGTACCTCATTCCACCTGTAGTAAAATACATGGCAACTCTTCAAGAACTTCAGGCACTAACCAGCGCTTTGAAAAGGAAATACCCAGACATAATAGGGCCTTTATTTCAGTAACTTACTTTTATGATATCTCTATAGCATTTGAGGAAAGTGAGGGGGAAGAGGCAGGAGAAATGCATAAGGATCCGAGTACTAACCAATTCATTATTCTCAGCAATCACCATTATTCTAAGACTGCCCCACCCAGTAAGCAACTACTATGTACGAGTGAATTATCTGGCTCCTCAAGCAACAGCTGCCAAAATAATAATTATTGAAATCCAGATCTCCTAACCCAGTGGTTCTTGATCTTTACATTAGAATCACCTAGAAAATCTCTGAAACTATTGATACCTGGGACCTACCACAGACTAATTAAATAAAAATCTCTAGGTAGTGTCTAGGAATTGGTATTTTAAAGGGCTTCTTAAATCTTGCCACTTAAAATGTGGTTCAAAGACCACCTGCTTCAGCATTTGGGAGTTTGTTAGAAATGCTGAATCCCAGGCCCTATCCCAGACCTACTGAATCAGCATCTGCATATTTAACACCCCATGGTAATTAGGAGGTACATAAAACTTTGAGAAGCACTGTCTTAGATGACTCTAAAATGCAATAAGGTCGGAACTACTGTGATCTATCATGATCCTTTTCCTTCAGCAATTCCTTAATTTTGTCAGTGCCACTTAACAATCAAAAACTGTTAAAGTATCATTTCAAATCAGTGTGGGAAAGGAGGATGGTCTATGTTAGACAACAATATAAAGAAAGAAATTATACCCCTACCTCATATTTCACTCTCAATTTCAAATCAATAAAAATCTGAATATACAAACCCATAAATGCACTAAAAGCTTAAAAAAAAGAAAAGAAAAGAAAAAAAAAAACAAACAGGCCCAGAATGGAGAAGCCTAAGAATGACCAAAAACATAGGAGCAGAAAAAAATGTTCAGACTTAACTATATGAAATTTTAAGTTAAAATAGTGCACAGCAAAAAGAAAAGGCAGAATTAAAAGATGACAAACTAGGAAAATATTTATAAATAATAAAAAATACTATTAAAAGATACTTTATTAATTTATAAGAATTACCAGCAACTTAACCAAAAATTGGTGAAGTATCTGAATATAGTTCACAGAAAAAGAACTATAACTCTTAAACATATGAAAAGATGCTTGAGTGCTCTAGTTAGAAAAATACAAATTAAAATCATACTTTTTTCACTTATCAGATTGGCCAAGATCAAACTGCCTGGATCACAGGGCATAATATGGTTGTATCGGGGAAGGCAGCACTCTCTTCCATTGATGGTGGGGATGTGGATGGGTATAACCATGGGAAGGGTGATATAGCCCAATCTACAAAAATTATAAATGTATACACCCTTTAACCCAGGAATTCCCCTTTCTAGGAGTTTATCAACCTAAAGTTCACTGTTAGGGAAGTGGTTAAAAAATTATGCTATGTCTACACAATAGAACATTATATGTGGCTGTTAAGATGAGAAAGATTAGTATGTACGCATGGAATGATCTCCAATAAATAATATGGAATGAAAAAAAGTAAGATGTAGAACAGTACACAGAGTGCACTACTGTTTGTGTTAAAAATGTATATTTTAATGCAAATATACAAATTTTATACATGTAATTTATATATGGATATATAAGTAAATGACTGTATGCACAATCTCAAGACTACCTCTGGAAGGGTATATACAAGATAATAATGTTAATCTCCAGGGTAAGAGAATGAGAGAGTAGGGAAAAGGGGTATCAGAGAGACTTACTTTTCACTATGTATCCTTTTAATACCTTTTGAATTGTACAATATTATCAATCTAAAAATAAAATAAGGCCATTTTATTTTATTTTTTTCTAGAGCCAGGGTCTTGCTCTGTCACTTGGGCTGGAGTGCAGTGGTACCATAACAACTCACTATAACCTTGAACTCTTAGGCTCAGCAGTCCTCTCACATCAGCCTCCCAAAGCACTGGGATTGCAGGCCTGAACCAGCATGCCTGGCCCAAAAATTCCTGACACATGCAAAACATTTCTATAAATGAGGCTGTATTGGGTCTTTATTAAAAGGATAGAGAAAGAAAACTCATTTGGAGAATAGTTGGTGAATTAATGAACATCTTTATCAATATTTATCATTTCTTCCATTTCAGAGTTTGAGTAGAAGCTCTTTTGCATTCAAACAGCTGGATATTTCAGAGGCCAAGGCATGCTGACGCAAGCTCTAGGTCAGGGGTCTGAAAACTTTTTCTGTAAAGGGACAGATAGACTTTGCAGGCCACATATGGTTTCTGTGGAATATTCTTTATTTTATAATCCTTTACAATTGTAAAAAATCACATTAGCTCAAGTCTGCATTTAGCCTGTGGGTAGTTCTTGAAGTGTGCTTCCATAACCAGCAGCATCAGTATCATCTGGAAGTGTGTTGAAAATCCTAATTACTGAACACTAACCCAGACCTTCTGAATCAGAAATGCTAGGGAGGGGTTTGAGAGCCACTGCTCTAGGATGGTTCCACACAGGCTGAAAGTGGACTGTGTAGTCTATGAACACAATATTCCCAGTAAGAGAAAGGTAGGAGGGAAGGAGAGAGACAAGAGGGAACTGTTTCCACCAATAGGCCATGGGGTAAAAGTGGCTGACTGTGGCCGACTGTGCTGACACACTGGAGGAGGGATGCCTTTGGCTCCTTCACTGATGGGCCTTTTTTTTCCTCCCCAAGAATAGGGCTGGGGGACACTTTGGTATCTTTCTTTGAGGAGCTAGTTGTTGCTTAGGCTTATTCCTTTGGGAGTTATTCTTTCCAGATTTAGGTACAATCATTTGTAAATTTTCAGTAAGAAGTTGGCCTGGCCCTTTGTGGTGGCTTTGACTGTGCACTTCATTTGTATTTTGTAATTCATTTTCTTTTAGATGTAAATTTTTTAGCTTAGTTTTATTCTATTTTTCAACCATCTTTTCTGTTTTTCTTCTACTCTGGAAAGGCAACAAAGTCAGGTGGTAGGAAGACAACTGATGATCTGAAAAAGGGAGGCTGGAAGCCTTTCCCCACTTTAGCTCTGCCCAGGCCCCAAAGCTTGGAAGCTTCTCAGCTGCTTGTGCTTAGTCAAGGAGTAATAGAACAATTCACTATTATTTATTTTAAAAAAGGAAAAGAAAAAATGTAATAAGCCTAGTAAGTTAAACTAAACAACAAAGCATCCTGCTCAAGTGTCTAATCCTCACACTTGGTTGAATTTCTGAAATAATGCCACTATCCTGTTCCTTAATCAGTTCAGAATCCATGTAAGAACTAAACACTAGATTCTGAGACTGGCTAGTTGTTTTCAACAGCCCAGACCATGTATGAAGAAATAGAAATTCTAAGGCCAGAAAAATAACACACAGTTTGGGAATTGGGCATAACAAAAAACCTGATACTAGCATGTACAAAATCTAAGAGACAAAAGTCCTAATGTAAAGGCATCTTCTTGGTCCTGATTTTCTTTCCTCTCTGCATTTAAAGAGACAAGTGGCCATGTATGTTCTATCTTCTAAACACTCTCTTACACCATGGTTTTCCAAGACACTAGACTTTGGTTCAAGTAGCTTTGGGGTTGCTGTTTTTTTTTTTTTTTTTAAATTTTCTTGTACCCCTTAAATATAGGTATTTGTAAGGATGTGTCCTTGACACACACCTCTTCTCCTTTTCCTTTGACAACCTCGACTAGGTTCAAACACACTTAGTCTTTTTCAGTTTTGTTTTCATTTAATTAAAAAAATATGCCTTTGGCACTTATGAAAATTTTCATTATTAGATATTCATGTAAAATATTTTTAGTAACTATAGAACATTGCATTGTATGGATATATTTTTTTCCAATCTAGGGACAACATTGGGTCTACTTACCTAAAACCCCATCATACTAGTAAGCAGTAGCTATGTGATAAGTCTAATGAAAATACTGGAAACCTAGAAATTGTTTTTATTGGCTGTATGAGGCAGAGAAGATAAAGTCTTGGATCTGCTCAAGATAAGGAGTTGGAACTGAGATAAAGCTGATCACTAGGATTGGTGGTTATACTTTTAGTGAAAGGGTAGGCTAAGAAAAATACCTGCCCAATGGCAGAAGCAGCAGCAATAATTTGTCTGTTTCAACTTCAGCTTCAGGTAGAGGTAAAGTCTCCCTCTTTTGAGAATTTATATCGAGAGTCCTACCCTCATGCAGGTTCGAGGTTTGAATTTACCCTACCTGCAAGTCTAGGAAACCATAAGCCAAAGAAAATTCAAAGTAGTCCCGGATTGTTGTGCCCTATAGAACTCGGCAAAAGCAAACACCGTTCTCCTATTGAGGAGAAGAGAGAAGACCTGCCAGAGAACAAAGAAGACGCAACCTAAGCCTCCCAATATTCCTGGTGATTAAGGTCAATCAAATATAAGCATACCATTCAAAATTACAAAACATATAAGGAATTAAGCCACCAGAAATAAGTCAATAGAACCAACAAATAGCAGCACTGTTCCTCAGGGACTTCAGATACTGACATTACCAAACATAAAACATAAAATAACATTTGAAGAGTTCAAGGTAAAGCAAGAACTGAAAACACAAGCAAGCATAAAAGACCATAAAAAATGACCAGGGTAGGCCAGCCTTGGTGGCTCACACCTGTAATCCTAGCACTTTGGGAGGCAGAGGTGGGTGGATCTCTTGAGGCCAGGAGTTTGAGGCTAGCCTGACCAACATGGCGAAAGCCTGTCTCTGCTAAAAATACAAAAATTATCTGGGTGTGGCGGCGCACGCCCATAATCCCAGCTACTTGGGAGGCTGAGGCACGAAAATCACTTGAACCCAGGAGGTGGAGGTTGCAGTAAGCCGAGATAGTGCCACTGCACTCCAGCCTGGAAGCCAGCGAGACTCTGTCTAAAAAAAAAAAAAGAAAAAAAAAGGCCAGGCTAATAAATAATACATAGAAGGAAAAAGATACAATTTACAATGACAACAAAAATATCTGAAATAAATTAAGAATGCAGAACTCATAAGAAAATTACAAATTCTCCAGAGACACATGGCAATTTAAATGAAGTACAACAATAATTAAAAGGTATCAGAATGAAGTAGAAGAGAAACTGACTGTGTGTATGTGTACCTACACTATACTTGATCTTAGCCAAAAGACTGAGAAGTGATGTGTGTACATATAGATACATGGAAATTTAGTTTAATGTGTTTCAAATCAGTGGGAAAAAATGAATTATTCAATAATGGTATTGAGCCATCTTACCAGATATATTAGGAAAAATATTATTTATTTCACACCCAATAGATTTCAGTAAGATATAGGCTTAAAATTTAAAAAAAAAAAAAAAAAAGAAGAAGAAGAACTCTATAAGTGATAAATGCACAAGCGGAAAATTTAATTAATTTTTAAAAATCACCTTGGAACAGGGAAGACCTTTCCAACCGCATCACAAAGGAAAAGACTAGTTCAGACTTAATATAAAAACAACATGAGATCAGACTTGGCCATTTTAAGATCTTTTTTCTCCTCTTCTCTTGAAAGCTATTCCAAACAACAAAGAAACAAGAAACAAACACAAACTCTATCTTTGATAATACTAAGAGACTTGCAACCCCAAAACACAATTAATAAAGACAGCTAGCAGATGGAGTATCTGTTAAACCTAAATGGTTGTGCCAGGAGACACCAATGAAAAGCAAGCTAAATTACCCTGCAGAGCCCTGAAAAGGCTCATAATTGGAGATACTAAGTACCTAGAAGTGCAGGTAGGGATGAAAACAAGATAACTCTAAAATACTGAACTAACGACAACTGAACTTCCAGTTCTCCTTCCCCTGTTGCACAGTAAGGTACCCACTGTACCTGTACCACTGTAGGAGACAGGATTCGTCTTTGGAAATACTGAATGAGAAATGTTCCAGACTCAGGGAACAGCACAGAAAAGGATGGGAGTCTGAAAACATGGATTAAGGCCAGGCACTGTGGTTCACGCCTATAATCCCAGCATCTTGGGAGGCCTCGACAGGAGGGTTGCTTGAGCCCAGAAGTTTGAGACCAGCCTGAACAAGATAGCGAGACATCATCTTGACAAAAAAACACAAAAATTAGCTGGGCATAGTGACGTGCATCTGTAGTCCCAGCTACTTGGGAGGCTGAGGTGAAAGGATCACTTGTGCCGGAGAGGTCAAGGCTGCAGTGAGTTGTGATTTTACCACTGTACTCCAGCCTGGGAGACTCTGTCTCAAAAAAATAAAGTAAAATAAAACAAATAAAAATATAGATTACGTGAAAGTCTGCATAGGAAAATATTACCTCATCCAGTTCCTAAATGCCTACACCCAGCTTATAGTTCCCTGAGACAATATCTACAAATATTGACATCTGGCGGTCCCCAATTTAAAAAATGACCAGCTACTCTGATTATGCCACAGTTTAGCCCAAGAACTGAGATGCCCACTTATACATACAGCCTTATCTATCAGTTTTGTAATAACTCACCCTCATATGATATAAAACCACATATTTAAGAAAAGCTTCCAATAAAAAAAGGAAAAGAAAACTCAAAATAATACAGAAAATACAGACAACATAAGAAAACTTCAAAAGCACTACAAAGACTACTTTAGAGTGTTAAGATATTGCAGCCATGAAATAATAAATTAGAGAATAAAAACTCCAGAAATTAAAAATTATAGCTGAAATAAAAGGTTGAAAAAAATCAAGTTCTCTCTCAGAAAAAGGCCAAGAGACAAAGATGGATAATTAAAAAAAAAAAAAAGAAGAAAGAAAAGGATCAGATTGGCACTAGACTTCTCAAAATAACACTGGAAGCTAGAAGATAAATTCTAACTGAAAATGATTTTCAGCATAATTCTATCTTCAGTTTAACTATCTTTCTTTCTTTTTTTTTTCAAATAGACAAGGTCTTACTCTGTTGCCCAGGCTGGAGTAGTACAGTGGCAGGATCAGAGCTCACTGTAACCTCAAACTCCTGGGCTCAAGCAATCCTCCTGCCTCAGCCACTGGAGTAGTTGGGACCACAGGCACAGGCCTCCACGCCCGGCTAGTTTTTTTTTTTTTTTTTGTAGAGTTGGAATCTTGCTATGTTGCCCAGGTGAATCTCAAACTCCTGACCTCAAGCAATCTTCCTGTGTTGACCTACCAAAATGCTGTTTTTAGAGTTGTGGGCTACTGTGCCCAGCCTCCTTCAATATTTTATGATAAAATAAACATATGAGATTTGTCAAGCCTCCAAATATTTACTGATAATATACTCTATCAGGAACCTTTTAGAGGATATGTTGCATCAAACAAAAAGAATTAACATAGAGGACAGCCAGGATCCAAGAAGACAACCGATCTAACAGGAGAGGAGTGAAATGGCTTCCCAGGATTGTGCAGAAGGAAACCCTAGGACCAGAACTGTGCCTCAGGCCTAGAGAGCAAACAGTTCATATTGGAATGGTTAGAAAGAAGGTTCTACAAGGCATGTTTCCAAGAAAGAAAAGCAACAGATTGTTTAATTGTATAGACAATTTTATTAGGTGGCATTTTACAAAGGTGTTGAGGGGTTGGGACTTAGCCAGCAAGCAAGAAAATGGAAGCAAATGAAAACGATGTGGCAATATTTATCTCTGGGCCAAAAAAGACAAAATACTGTTTAAGAAAGAAAATGTGATCACAGTACACTACTTGGCTGAGTAAAATAAAAAAGGAAACACTAGAAACAAAAGTGCATGAAAGTTATTGTACACAAGAGTAGAAAAAGCATAAGTAATTTGTACCTTCTATCATATATACCCCTATAAAATAAGGGTTGAGGCCAAGTCCCTTCCAGCTGTACAGTTCAGAAACCCAAGGGATTAACTATCTAGAAGAGCAAAATCTTGAATGTTTCTCCCTGGCTACTGAGTCTAATCCATTCTAAAGGGTTTTAAGCCCATGTGAAACTGGCTACATGATCAGGTTATAAATGGATATTAAGGCAACTTACTTATCACCATCTTAAGGCATTCAGGATTGTCTTGAATAAGTGGTTCAGCTTGTACCGTTTTACTTAAGAAATTCTTTGATATAAGAGGAAACCTGACTTTAGCAAGGATATCAACCATAAATGGCTGGCGATTAGGTTCATCGTATTTCAACCACCTGACTGCAGCATCATAAACCTAAGGGGGAAAAACAGCACAGTAAAGTTCTTAGAAGACAGCAACATTTCCAATTACCTATGTTTACTCTCACATTGAAGGGAGGGAACTTCATAAGGAGATAACCACTTATTCCTAGTATTTTTCATCTCTGGACACTTGCTGGTTCTTCAGAACAGCTTACATACTGCTCTAGTGAGTCTTGTAGGTAATATGTTTTTTAGAACTAACTACTATTATGTAATGTAATGACAGGGAGGATGTTGAATTTATGATTAAAAAAAAGATAGCTTCCTTTTCAGACAAAGACATGATATACGTTGCACTGAAAAAAAACTATCAGTCAACAAAAGTTTCAACATATACTCATTTAGTTTAGTACCAGGAAAACAGGTTAATTTCTCAAGAGGCCGTCCATTCCAGGAGATATGAAGGTCATCCATGATTTTATTTCAATATTATATTTCTGCATTATGAATGGATAGACTTATCTGCTTTTTAGAAACTTTAACGTATAAAGAATTCTATACTTAAAAATAAATTACAGGATATTTAAAAGAATTGTCTTCCAAAATAATACTGTTGCTTCATTTAACTGCACTGAACAAGTCCAAGTTTCTCAACATAATTTAACTTACAAATCATTAAACACCCCCCCAAAAATCAATTGCTTCATATACACACACATCTCCCATACCCATTAAATTAATTTTGGGGTGATATTTGTAATAAATTTTCGGGTGATATTAATAAGGCCCAACTTCTGGTCTCTTTCTGAGTTAATTTTTTTTATGGGAATTGGTCTTTTTTTAAACAAATTTTTTCATTTTAGAATGTTTTAGATTTATAGAAAAGTTGCAGAGATAGCACAAAGAGTTCCCATATGCCCTGCCCCGGTTGTTAAGGTGTTGCATTGGGATGGCATATTTGTCACAACTAATGAACCAATATTGACACATTAACTAAATTTCATATTTTTTTGGATTTCTTTAGTTTTTATCTAGTGTTATTTTTCTGTTCCACAATACTATAAAGAACAACACATTACATGTAGTCATTAAACCTTAGAATCTTCTAGACTGTGACAGTTTTTCAGCCTTTCCTTGTTTTTGACAACCTTGACAGTTTTGAGTTCTGGTCAGGTATTTTGTTGAGAATGTCCTTCAATACGGGTTTATCTGACGTGTTACTTATTAGACTGAGGTTTTTTTTAGGAGGACGATCATAGAGCTGAATGGCATTTTCATTACATCAAGTGTGCATACTATCAACATGACATCACTGATGATGCTAATGCTGACCATCTGCAGGTAGTGTTTATCACGTTTCTCCAGCGTAACGTTACTTGTTATTTCTTTTCCATACTGCATATAAGTCAACCAATTTTGATCATGGAAGTAAATTTTTTCTGTTTATCTAGTGAGGTCCTCCAGGTCCAACCTGTCAATTTGCAAATTGATACTCTGGGCCACGAAGAAGTCTGGGCAAAAGAACATTGCTAAATGCAAATTTTTGTTTTTAGAACAAAAGCAACTTAAAACATATGATCTTATAGTACCTATATTAGTTTTCTATTGCTGCTGTAACAAAGTACCACAAACTTAGTGGCTTAAAATACAGAGAAGGATGTGGGGCTGAAAACAGAGATTAAGTGAGTCTGCATATTAAAGTGTTCCCACAGCCAGGCATGGTGGCTCACACCTGTAATCCTAGCACTTTGGGAGGCTGAGGTGGGCAGGTAACCTGTCTGAGACCAGCCTGGCCAACATGGTGAAACTCCATCTCAATTAGCAGGGTTTGGTGGCACATGCCTATAATCCCAGCTACTTGAGAGGCTGAGGCATGAGAATCACTTGAACCCGGGAGGTAGAGGTTGCAGTGAGCTGAGATCGCGCCACTGCACTCCAGCCTGGGCAACAGAGTGAGACTCCATCTCAAAAAAATAAATAAGGCCGGGCACGGTGGCTCACGCCTGTAATCCCAGCACTTTGGGAGGCTGAGGCGGGTGGATCACGAGGTCAGGAGATCGAGACCATCCTTGGCTAACACGGTGAAACCCCATCTCTACTAAAAAATACAAAAAATTAGCCAGGCACGGTGGCGAGCACCAGTAGTCCCAGCTACTGGGGAGGCTGAGGCAGGAGAATGGCGTGAACTCGGGAGAAGGAGCTTGTAGTGAGCAGAGATCACGCCATTGCACTCCAGCCTGGGCGACAGAGCGAGACTCCATCTCAATAAATGAATGAATGAATGAATGAATGAATGAAATAAAGTGTTCCAGCTCCCAAATGACTGCACCCAGCTTACACTTCTGACAGTTTATCTGACAGTTCTATAGGTCAGAGTCCAAAATGGGTCACAGTGGACTAAAACCAGCGTGTCTGCCTGGAGACTCTATAGGAGAAACTATTTCCTTGCCTTTTCCAGCATCTAGCAGCTACCTGCATTCCTTGGCTTATGGTCCTCTTCCACCTTCAAAGACAGCAATGACCAGTCAAGTCTTTCTCACATTGCACTACTTGACGCTGCCTTCTTTTGCTTCCCTCTTCCAAATTTAAGGATCTTTATGTTTACACTGGACCCATTTGGATAATCTCATCTCAAAATCCTTAACTTAGTCACATATGCAAAGTCCTATCTGCCACATAGGTATATTCCAGATGCTGGGGATTGGGAAGTGGACATCTTTGGGGAAGGCATTGTTCTGCCTCCCATGGTACCCAATGGTTTTATCTCTATGAAGTGGCCTATTTCTCAAAGAGCCAGCCTGGCAAGCACCTAAGATTGCAATACTCTGTTTAATGTAAAGAACATATTCTTTCCTAATATGACTCTTTCCCTTGTCATGCGTCCAAACATGAGTTTTAAGAAACCAATAAAGACATTTTTATTAAGAAAAATGTGAGAAGGCAATTTAGTCACCTGATCCTCTGCTCTCACAGTCAGAGTGTCCTGGTTGAGAAGATGTGTTACTCGCTTGACATCAAGTTGAAGAAATTCATCAGTTTTGTAAACTTCAGTAAAATGCTGATGAATAAAGTCATCTGCAGTTGCTTTCAATTCAGGACAATCTAGACACTCCGCTAGCACACTTATACCTAAACATAGAAAGAAAATAAAAGAATAGAAAATCATTTTTAGAAAAACCAAGTATACATTCAAGATGAAGCATGACTTCAGAAAAATTAGTTGAGTAAATTTCATAAATCTGGATCCTTTCAGTTTCATTGATTTGTCTATTCTTGTGCCAATACTATATTGTCTTATAAAAGACTGTTTTGTTTTGTTTTTGGTTTTTTGTTTTTTGAGACGGAGTCTCGCTCCATCGCCCAGGCTGGAGTGCAGTGGCGTGATCTTGGATCATTGCAAGCTCCTCCTCCCAGGTTCACGCCATTCTCCTGCCTCAGCCTCCCGACTAGTTGGGACTACAGGCGCTTACCACTACAGGCGCTGGCTAATTTCTTTTGTATTTTTCAGTAGAGATGGGGTTTCACTGTGTTAGCCAGGATGGTCTCGATCTCCTGACCTCGTGATCCGCCCACCCCGGCCTCCCAAAGTGCTGGGATTACAGGCGTGAGCCGCCTGCCTCAGCCTCCCAAAGTGCTGGGATTACAGGCGTGAGCCACCTGCCTCGGCCTCCCAAAGTGCTGGGATTACAGGCGTGAGCCACCGCGCCCAGCTGGTTTTTATATTCTGTAGGAGAAGCCCCCTTCAATGTGTTTTCAAACTTTTCTTGGCTATTGTTAAACATTTTCTGTTGCAGACAAATTTTAAAATAAGCTTATCACATTCTACTTTACAAAATCTCCATGTGATATTAATCAGAATTGCACTGAATTTTTGGATTACTTTGGGACAACTTCTGCAGCATGGAGGAGCTCCACTTAAAAATATGACATACATCAAATTTATTCAGGTATAAACTTTTATGTCAGGAGTTTGCAAAGTACTGTTTATGGGCAAAATCTAGCCCATAGCCTGTTTTGTAGGGTCAGCAATTAATTTTACATTTTTTTGAAAAGTTAAGGAAAAAAAAAAAAAGAGGAGGAGAAAAGGGAGAAGTGAAGATGGAAAGGAAAGGAGGAGGGATAAGGACCACATGTGGTCCATAAAGCCTACAATATTTACTTTTCTGGTCCTTTACAATATTTACTTTTCTGCTCCCTCTTCTATATAAAACTACAAATTATTTTTGTATGTGATCATGCGGCAAGCATCCTTAATTATGTTGACTTTTTTTTCAATTCATTATCTGTTTTTCCATGTTTCAATTTCACATTGTCTTCATTTAATGAATTTTGATGCTTTCATATTTGTGCCATAAAGGTTCTCAAAGCTGATGCTTGCTAACCAACTTAGATTAGCTGGCATTTTCCACCTCTTTTGTAATATGTACTAACTAATGCCATGACATGTTTGATGCTCATGGTGAAAAGTTGCCTGTATCTGTACACTTCTAATAGTTTCACCCAGTAGTATTCCTATTTTAAGGATTATTATTTTTGCTTATTTAAACATCAGAAATGGCTATTGAAATCACAAAAGATGCCTTCAGCATCTGCTGCTATGAGTTTATGTACCCAGTTTTCTCCTACAGCTTGTTAGCATAGTAAATTATGTTACTAGATTTCTTGACATTGAAATGATTGAACCATTGTGTCATTTTTGAAGTAAATCCTAGCTGATCGCAAAGTATGATTATTTTTAAAATACTTCATTTTTTCAAAGCAGTTTTAGGTTTATAGCAAAACTGAAGAAACATTATAGAGTTCCCATGTCCCCGTTGTCACCACACAGGCATAACCTTTCCGACTATCACCATTCCACACGAGGGGTATTCTTGATGGTTTTTTTTTTTAGCATTAATAAATCTTTTTCAATGAAACTAAAATATTATATGTGTTTGTACACATACATATATATACAAGCACACACTTTCTTCATCCAATGTTGGTATTATGGTAACCCTACCCCAGGAGAATGAGCTGGCAAGTTTTCTCCCCTTTCTAGAGATTTAGAACAATTTAAATAACATAAGAATTAATCTATTCTTTGAAAGGTTGATAGAATTAACCCACAAAGCCTTCAAGCCTGGAGCACTAATTAGAAATACATCTTCCTGATGGCTCATGCCTGTAATCCTAGCACTTTGGGAGGCCTAGGCGGGTGGCTCTCTTGAGGTCAGGAGTTCGAGACCAGCCTGGCCAACACGGTAAAACTCCATCTCTACTAAAAATACAAAAATCAGCTGAGTGTGGTGGCACACATCTATAATCCCGGCTACTCAGGAGGCTGAGGCAGGAGGATCACTTGAACCCGGGAGGCAGAGGCTGCAGTGAGCTGAGACTGGGCCACTGCACTCCAGCTGGGGCAACAAAGTGAGACTGTCTCAAAAAGAAAAAAGAAATACATCTTTACTTTTTTGATTGTTTCTGAGGTTACTGGCTTTGGGTTTTATACCTTTTTTCTTTTTTTTTTTTTTGAGATGGAGTCTTGCTCTATCGCCCAGGCTGGAGTGCAGTGGCCCGATCTCGGCTCACTGCAAACCCCACCTCCTGGGTTTCAAGCAATTCCCTACCTCAGCATCCTGAGTAGCTGGGAGTACAGGCGCATGCCACCATGCTCAGCTAATTTTTGTATTTTTAGTAGAGACGGGGTTTCACCATCTTGGACAGGCTGGTCTTGAACTCCTGACCTCGTGATCCACCCGCCTTGGCCTCCCAAAGTGCTGGGATTACAGGTGTGAACCACCGTGCCTTTTTTTTTTTTTTTCTTTTTTTTTTGAGACGGAGTCTCAGTCTGTTGCCCAGGCTTGAGTACAGTGGCACGAACTCGGCTCACTGCAACTTCCGCCTCCCAGGTTCAAGCTGTCCTCCTGCCTCAGCCTCCTGAGTAGCTGGGATTACAGGCGCCAACCAGCATGCCAGGCTAATTTTTGTATTTTTGGTAGAGACGGGGTTTCACCATGTTGGCCAGGCTGGTCTCGAACTCCCAACCTCAAGTGGTCTGCCCGCTCGGCCTCCCAAAGTGCTGGGATTACAGGCATGAGCCACCATGCCTGGCCAGGTTTTATGCTTTTTAAGACAATTTTGG
Organism: Pongo pygmaeus; assembly: GCF_028885625.2. Classification (NCBI taxonomy): domain Eukaryota; kingdom Metazoa; phylum Chordata; class Mammalia; order Primates; family Hominidae; genus Pongo; species Pongo pygmaeus. The sequence goes on from NC_072379.2 coordinate 63,605,805, forward strand.
GCTGGGCACGGTGGCTTATGCCTGTAATCCCAGCATTTTAGGAGTCACCATGCCCAGCCCAAAATTCTCTTAAAAAGCATAAAACCTAGCCAGGCGTGGTGGCTCATGCCTGTAACCCCAGCATTTTAGGAGGATGAGGCGGGCAGCTCACTTGAGATCGGGATTTCGAGACCAGCCTGGCCAACATGGTGAAACCCCGTCTTTACCAAAAATACAAAAATTAGCCGGGCATGCTGGTGGGCGCCTGTAATCCCAGCTACTCAGGAGGCTGAGGCAGGAGGACCACTTGAACCTGGGAGGTGGAGGTTGCGGTGAGCCGAGATCACACCACTGCACTCCAGCCTGGGAGACAGAGTGAGACTCTGTCAAAAAACAAAAAAAAAAAGACAATTTTGGTCACTGCCTTTTGCTTTCATATCTATAATTCTAATTCTTGATGCTGTTCTTTGATATTTTCTTCTTGATAAGACTTGTTAAGTCTGAGGCTATTTTGTACCAATCTTTGAAATACTTAGCTTTAGTTTTTCTAAGTCTATAGTCTATTAGTTTTATTTCTCTACTTTATTAATTTATATTTTTTCTTTTTTTGAGATGGAGTCTCACTCACTCTGTCACTTAGGCTGGAGTGCAATGGCGCAATCTCAGCTCACTGCAACCTCCGTCTCTGGAGTTCAAGTGATTTCCCCGCCCCAGCCTCCTGCGTAGCTGGGATTACAGGCACACACCACCATGCCTGGCTAATTTTCGTATTTTTAGTAGAGATGCGATTTCCCCATGTTGGCCAGACTGGTCTCGAACTCCTGACCTCAGGTGATCCGCCCACCTCGGCCTCCCAAAGTGCTGGGATTACAGGCATGAGACACTGCGCCTGGCCTAATTTATATATTAAATCATATTTTTTTCTACTTTTATTAGGTGTTTACAAATTATTTTTCTCTCTCTGAGTAGGATACATAAGAAAGAATAAAAATAAATACATTTATTTGGAAAAAAAATTAAGACTACAGATTTTCTTCTAAGAAATACTTTGGTTATATTCCAAATATTTCAGTTTATTGTGTGCTTATTGCCATGTTTCTATATAGCCTGTAAGTTTACCTTTAATATCTCTAAAAAATAATTTTCTAAATAATTCTTTGGTTAAATTTTCAAGTGTTCAGAATGGGGTGGGAGAGAAGAGCTGTCCTTCCATAGTTAATTTTTAGTTTTACTGCACTGTAATCAGGGGACGTGGCCTGTGTCTCCTCTTTGTTAGGTGCTCCAGCTTTTCTGTGGCTGGTAATCAGTACTTGTAAATACTTCAGGGGTATCTGAAAACAATCTGTGTTCTCTGATGACTAGGTAAAACATTCTGTGTTATCTAGCTAAACAAGTCTGTGTTATTCAAATCCTTCTTTTTAAAATCTGACTTGAGATTTCTGGGCAATGCTATGAGTTACTCACTAGCCATTCCATAAATTCTCTTTCTGTGTAAACCAGCAACATTTGGTTTATTTTGCTTGCAAGTAAGAAACCTACCCAGTGCATCCTTATCTTGAGCTCTTTACCTCTCTCACTTAGCTAGCTTCAGTACTTCTAATACTTTTCTCAGAAGGGATACATGTGATTGTTTTCTTGCAATATCCAAATGAATTATGCCTTGAAATGCAATTTTCTCTCCCTCTCATTTGCAACCTTGTGATATTATGTTCTAATTTTGTGTTGCAGATAAAAAATTAATGGCATTCTGATTCTCTTTCTTTTCTAAGTAACTTGTTGTAGACACTAGCTGGGATAGTTCATCTCTGCCCTATGGTCTCTAGCCTTCTTCTCATGGCAGCAGAAGAGTTCCCGGCAACAATGGAGGGCAAATCCCAAAGCACAAGCATTTTTCTATCCTCTGCTAACTTCACATTTGCTAATGTTCCACAGGCTATAGCAAGTCACATGGCCACAGATTACAAGGGAGATGGGAGGAGCTACCAAGTCACATTGCAAAAGGGTGGACATAAATGGATGGAAAGAATTTATGGTTATTTTTTGTAATATACTATACTGCTTCTCTTTGAAAGCCTGTAAATTGTTTTATATTGATATTCTTTCTTTTTTACTGTTTTAAGACCAACTTATTTTTACACATTCATTCATTCAGAAGCCAGTGAGACATCAGGGCAGCAGAAAGGAAGGTGGGACAGAGTAGGCCCCTTGAAGGACCAAAGACAAATAGCCACAGTTATGAAATTTTGTTTTATTCTAATAAAGACTAATGTATGCCTGATAGCCTAGTGATAATACATGTTTAGCAGGTCACAACATTTTTAGAAAGCACGTATCATTCAAATAAGGGCATGATATAGCTAGAGACTTCAACACCCCACTTTCAGCACTGGAGAGATCTTCCAGACAGAAAATCAACAAACATCAGACTTAATCTGCACTATAGACCAAATGGATCTAACAGATATTTATAGAATATTTCATCCAAGAGCTACAGAATACACATCCTTTTCCTCAGCACGTGGATCATTCTCAAGGACAGACCATATGCTAGGTCACAAAACAAGTCTTAAAACATTAAAGAAAACATTAATAGTATCAAGCATCTCCCCTGACCACAATGGAATAAAACTAGATATTAATAACAAGAGGAATTTTGTAAACTATACGAACACATGGAAATTACACAATATGCTCCTGAATGACCAGGGGGATCATTGAAGACATTAAAAAGGAAACTGAAAAATTTCTTGAAACAAGTAACAAATGACGATAATATCCCTAAACCTATGGGACACAGCAAAAGCAGTACTAAGAGGGAATTTATAGCTGTAAGTGTCTACATCAAGAGAGGAAAAATCTTAAATTAAGAATCTAATGATGTATCTAAAAGAACTAGAAAAGCAAGAGCAAACCAAATCCAAAATTAGTAGGAGAAATAATAAAGATCAGAGAAAAAATAAAACTGAAATGAAAAAAATACAAAAGATCAATGAAACAAAAAGTTAGTTTTTTGAAAAGTTAAAACAAAATGGACAAACATTTAGTTAGACTTAGAAAATGAGAGAGAAGATCCAAATAAATAAAATCAGAAATGAAAAAGGAGACACTACAACTGATACTGCAGAAATTCAAAGGATCATTAATGGTTACTATGAGCAACTATTAATATATGCCTATAAATTGGAAAATTTAGAAGAAATGAACAAATTTCTAGATATATACAACCTACCAAGATTGAATCAGGAAGTAATACAAAATGTGAACATATCAATAACAAGTAATGACATTGAAGCTATAATAAAAAGTCGCCCAGTAAAAAAAGCCTGGGACCTGATGGCTTCACTGATGAATTCTACCAAATATTTAAAGAGGAACTAATACCAATCCTACTCAAACTATTCCAAAAAAACAGAAGAGGGGGGAATACTTCCAAACTCATTTGATGAGGCCAGCATTACCCTAATACCAAAACCAGACGAAGACACATAAAAAAAAAGAAAACTACAGGCACCAATATCTCTGATGAACATTGATGTAAAAATCCTCAACAAAATATTAGCAAACCAAATTCAACAACACATTGAAAATATAATTCATCCTGACCAAGTGGGATTTATCCCTGGAATGCAAATGATGGTTCAACATATACGAATCAATCAATGTGACACAGCATATCAACAAAATGAAGGATAAAAACCGTATGAAAATTTCAGTCAATGCTGAAAAAGCATTTGAAAAAATTCAACATCCTTTCATAATAAAAACCCTAAAAAAAACCTGAGGATAGAAGGAACATACCTCAACATAATAAAAGCCACATACAACAGACCCATAGATAGTATCATATTGAATGGGGAAAAACTGAAGGCCTGTCCTCTAAGATCTGGAACACAACCAGGATGCTCACTTTCACCACTGTTACTCAATACAGTACTGGAAGTCCTAGCTAGAGCAATCAGACAAGAGAATGATATGAGTGGCAGCCAAACCGGAAAGGAAGAAATAAAATTATCCCTGTTTGCAGACAATATGATCTTATATTTGGAGAAACTAAAAGACTCCACAAGAAAACTATTAGAATGGATAAATTCCGTAAAGTTGCAGGATACAAAATCAACATACAAAAATTAGTAGCATTACTATACACCAGCAGTGAATAATGTGAAAAAGAAATAAGAGGGCTGGGCGTGGTGGCTCATGCCTGTAATCCCAGCACTTTGGGAGGCTGAGGCGGGTGGATCGCCTGAGGTCAGGAGTTTGAGAACAGGCTGGCCAACATGGCAAAAACCAGTTTTTACTACAAATACAAAAAAATTAGTCAGGTGTGGTGGCATGCACCTGTAGTCCCAGCTACTCGGGAGGCTGAGGTGGGAGAATCGCTTGAACCCAAGAGGTGGAGACTGCAGTAAGCCAAGGTCACACCACTGCATTTCCAGCTTGGGTGACAGAGCGAGACTTTGTCTCAAAAAAATAAAATAAAATAAAATAAAATAAATAAAATAAGTAGCCCCATTTACAATAGCCACACATACAATTAAATAACTAGGAATTAACCAGAGAAGTGAAAGATCTCTATAATGAAAACTATAAAACACTGATAAAAGAAATTGAAGAAGATACCAAAAAGTGGGAAAATATTCCATGTTTATGGATTGAAAGAATCAATATTGCTAAAATGTCCATACTTCCCATAGCAATCTACAGATTCAATGTAATCCCTATCAAAATACCAATGACATTCTTCACATAAGTAGAAAAAACAATCCTAAAATTTATATGGAACCACAAAAGACCCAGAATAGCCAAAGCTACCCTAAGCAAAAAGAATGAAACTGGAGAAATCACATTACCCAACTTCAAATTATACTACAGAGCTATAGTAATCGAAACAGCATGTACTGACATAAAAAGACACATAGACCAATGGAACAGAATAGAGGACCCAGAAACAAATCAACACACCTACAGTGAACTCATTTTCAACAAAGGTGCCAAGAATACACACTGAGGAAAAGACAGTCTCTTCAATAAGTAGTGCTGGGAAAATTGGATATCCATATGCAGAAGAATGAAATTAGACCCCTATCTCTCATCATATGCAAAAATCAAATCAAAATGAATTAAAGACTTAAATCTAAGACCTCAAACTATGAAATAACAAGAAAACACTGGGGAGAAATCCCCAGGACATTGGTCCGGGGAAAGATTTCTTGAGCAATACCCCACAAGCACAGGCAACTAAAACAAAGATGGACAAATGGAGTCACATCAAGTTAAAAAGCTTCTGCACAGTAAAGGATACAATCAACAAAGTGAAGAGACAACCTATAAAATGGGAGAAAATATCTGCAAACTATTCATCTGACAAAGGATTAATAACCAGAATATATAAGGAGCTCTATAGGAAAAAAATCTAATAAAGCCAATGAAAAAATGGGCAAAAGATTTGGATAGATATTTCTCAAAGACACACAAATGGCAAACAGACTTATGAAAAGGTATTCAACATCCTTGAGCATCAGAGAAATGCAAATCAAAACTATAATGAGATATCATCTCACCCCAGTTAAAATGGCTTATATCCAAAAGATAGTTAATGACAAATGCTGGCAAGGATGTGGAGAAAAGGGAACCCTCATACACTGTTGGTGGAAATGTAAATTAGTACAACCACTATGGAGAATAGCTTGGAGGTTTCTCAAAAAGCTAAAAATAGAGCTAACATGTGATCCAGCAATCCCACTTCTGGGTATATACCCAAAAGAAAGGAAATCAGTATATCAAAGAGATATCCGCATCCTTATGTTTGCTGCAGCACTGTCTACAATAGTTAAGATTTGGAAGCAATGTAAGTGTCCATCAGCAGATGAATGGGTAAAGAAACTGTGGTTTATATACACAATGGAGTACTACTCAGCCATAAAAAAGAATGAGATCTAGTCATCTGCAACAGCATGGATGGAACCGGAGATAATTATGTTAAGTGAAATAAGCCAGGCATAGAAAGACAAACATCACATATTCTCATTTATTTGTGGGATCTAAAAATCAAAACGGTTGAACTCATGGACATAGAGAGTAGAAAGATGGTTACCAGAGGCCTGGAATGGTAGTTGGAAGATTGAGGGGAGGATTAATGGGTACCAAAAAAAAAAAAAAGAATAAATAAGACTTATTATTTCATAGCACAACAGAGTGACTATAGTCAATACTTAATTGTACACTTTAAAATAACTTAGAGTGTAATTGGATTGTTTGTTATTCAAAGGATAAATCCTTGAGGGGATGGATACCCCATTCTCCATGATGTGCTTATTTCACATTGCATGCCTGTATCAAAACATTTTATATACCCCATAAATATACCAACTATGTACCCACAAAAATAAAAATGCAAACACAAAAATAAATAGGCATTAAGGAAAGTTTTATAAAGAATGAAATATCTACTATAATCCTCTTTAAAGCTTTGATTCATTTTCAAAGATCAACAATAATTTTTTTTCAATCAAAAGAAAAGGAAAATAAGTTTTTTTCCATCGAAATACACAAGAACCATTTGTTGGCATTTTTATTTCAAGTTCCTGGGAAAAAAGGGCCAAATTTTCAAAGGCAGTTAATAACAGCTGTACAAGGGCTTGTTTCATTTGATTTAGCATCAAGTAAAAGTAAATATGCCATGGAAGACAGTCGAGTTTTATCTCCACCTCTCATATTGGCCCACTTTTCCTACCAAGTCACAGTATGTAAGTATGCATCCTTGTTGTCCCACTAAGGAATCTAAAATGATTCGGATTTTTAAATGGTTGCTCAGATGACACTCACCAGCAGAATTCTTTACCCTTAAGATAGGGTGGCAGCAAATACTACCAGGTATCAATGTCATCAGGAATAAATAACTCTTTCAGGAAAGTCACTTTCCTGATCGCTGTTAACCATTATGTAAATTTTTTTTGTTGCTATACCTGTTTACTAATTGTGTTTGTTATGCAAAGGGAATACTCCCCAAACATGCCTGATCTATTATTTCTATTTCATAACAACAAAGTATGTTCACTTTATATAGTGCCATAGGTTTACTCTTAATCTTTTTTCTTTCTTTCTTTTTCTTGGTACCAGATCATATGTTTGGATCAAAAAGAGAAACTGGCAAGTAGATCTTAAAACATACATTTCTAAACCTGAGTAACAAATGAAAAAATAAGTCTTTAAATTACATTTTCCATTGAAAATTCATTCAACTGTGGTGTGAGAATTTATCCAAGAACTTACAATGTCAATTTCTGACATAAATCATATCCCTCAGCACATATGTATTTTCAAAAGAAAACAAGTCATCTTAAAGTAATATATTCTCATATGCTAATTGATAATTGTATAGCAAATTGAAAATTCTGAGTAAACTTAAGGTATGTTTAACAACAAAATAAATATAGCATATATGGCTAGCTTATAAATTTGTTAGTGTAAAGGCAGCAGTGAATTTGCATCTTGCAACAGATCTGTAAATCCAGTTGCTGTTTTTCTGGAATTTTATAGATATGATGTCTCACAAAACCATGTTCCACGGGGCTAGAAATATCTCTGTGCAAAAACTTATGAGATATTTTCCCCAAATGACATGTAACTTTTAAAAACTTTTCCAGAAAAACATGAAAATTTTATCAACCACTTATTCTTACTGAAGAAAAAAGACCACTAACTGCTCTTTTAATTTTGCTCTAACAGATGTTTTAAAAGTTTAGACACCAATGATGTTTTTGAATTGCACACTGCTAGAAGATAACTGGATAAAACACATTAGATGATTTCAAAAGATGAATCAGTACCTGATTCATTTGGCACATCATTAGTATCCAGAATAAAATCTGCAGAAATAATATAATTTTCAAAGAATTTATGCATGCATACATTCTTATACATGCATACATTCTTATTTATACATGCTCCATTCTTAGGAAAAGGAGCCTCTAAATCCAAGGACAAGGAGGTTCTGCTCATCTTACTAGTTATAATCATTTCTCCTCATGGAGTAACTGGGGCTTTCTGATTTTGTGGAACCTTAGTTTGTAGGAAAGCATAAACATGACATTAAATCTTGTTGGTTTCTGCTCTGGAGAGTGTTTCCAACATCCCTTTTTTTTTCTGGTAAAGTTCTGGGACTGGCTCCATAAGTCTTCACTCTCTTGATAACTGTGTCTCTGGTCTACCATTCTCAGGCCGAATGAGAGCTTCCCAGTCAGATCAGCAATGCCCACAGTTTGGGGAGGGTTGAATTCAATGTAGTTGACTCGGTCACTGGCTAGATGAACAGCAAGCAGTGAAGTGTTGTTTAAATGACCTCCAAGGGCACATACAAGTTAATCATTGTGTCTATCTGATAAGCTCATCTAGGGCTTCTGCCTATGGCAGTGTCCTTGGAAAACCAGCTATATTAGGTGAGATTTTTCAGTTTATGAAGGGCCAGCCGAGTCGTAACATCATTTGGGATGAGTTTCCCTTGGTCAAGAAAAGCCTTGGCTAACATACCAATTTATGTGCCCTGTAGCATGTTGTCCTGGAGCAGTCCCTGCTGGAGAGGTGCCTCAGCTTGAAGTGCTTGGTGATGTACAACAACACAGTGCCCTTGCCTAAGCCCAGGGCTGGGGCCCCCATGATCACTGCATGCAGTAGCTGTGGAGATGCCCCCGCAACCATGGAGAGAGGCCCAGGCCGTGCCAACTGTAGGGCTTTGGTCTGACCTATGCACTCACCTAATCCACAGCCAAGGTCCCAGACGGCAGAAAGCACTTTTATTTTTTTTTGTTCAAGTTAACCAGTGCTTTCCTTTTCCTCTATAAAATGTGCTGGCTTGGAAACAATTCAAACATTCACCCATCAGTAAATGGATATACATTTTGGTATATCCATGCAATGGAATATTATTCAGCCATAAAAAGAAATGAAGTACTGATAAATGCTAAAACATGGATGAACCCTAAAAACACTGTGCTCAAAGAGGCCAGACACAAAGGGTCACCTTTGGTATGATTCAATTTATATGAAACACTCAGAATAGGCAAATTTATAAGGGCAGAAAGCACATTCATGGTTGCCAGGGCTGCCGGAGGAAGAATGGGGAGTGACTGCTAATGGGTGTAGGAGTTTCTTTTGGGACCTGCTAGCTGTAGGGTCACTTTTTTTTTTTATTGTGGTAAAATACACATAAAACTTACCGTGACATTTACTACATTCACAATGTTGTACCACAGTCACCACTATCTAGTTCCAGAATATTTTTATCACCCCAAATGTAAGCTCTCTTTTGATCTTTGAAGGTGAAAAATATCACTAGAATATATCTGAGGGAGGAATATCTTAGTTCATTGATCAGGTTTAATACTCAGTATAACTTAGTCCGAAAGTTTTTTTTTTTTTTTTTTTTTAATCCAAAGAAGTCGTAGTCTTATTTGATTATTGCTTTCTCCATCTGTTCCTTCTGGAACTCCTACCTTACACTGCAGTTTCTGTATCTTCCTTCCCTTTCTTTTATCTTCTCACTAGTGGCTTCCTTTGCATTTTTGTTTTGTATCATGAGGCAACTACCCGTTTGATCTTCTTCGGTTTGATTTTTAAGAGTATCTATTCTATTTTTCAATTCAATTGAATGTCAAAAAACTGCAAAACCATATTTTTACATATCGTATTTTTAAGTTCGCTTTTTTTTTCTTGAGACAGAGTCTCACTCTGTAGTCCAGGCTAGAGTGCAGTGGCGCAATCTCGGCTCGCTCACTGCAACCTCCGCCTCCCGGTTCAAGCGATTTTCCCGCCTCAGCCTCCGGAGTAGCTTGGACTGCAGGGGTGCACAACCATGCCCAGTTAATTTGTTCCCTTCTATTTCTTACATTAAATTTGCCTTACAAGAGCCATTCATTTTGGCTGTTTAGCTTGGTTTTCTTTTCCTCAAACTACTGGATTTCTTTTCTTTTTTTTTTTTTTTTCGAGACAGGGTCTCACTGTCTCATGCAGCTGGAGTGCAACCTCCGCCTCCCGGTTCAAACAATTTTCCGGCCTCAGCCTCCGGAGTAGCTGGGACTACAGGTGTGTGCCACCACGCCTGCGCTCCGCTAATTTCTGTATTTTTTTGGTAGAGATGGGGTTTCATCATGTTGGCCAGGCTGGTACTGGGTTTAATTTTTTACATGATCTTTGCCCGATTCCATCAGCTGCCACCAGTTCCTTCAGCATTTGTGGAAGCCCCATTGTTGGACTCTTTCTGGGCAGCAGAGAATTGACAGGTGGTGAAAACTAAGATAGGAATTCTCCAATCAGCTGACATTGAGAGCCATGCTCAGGGCTAAACAGAAAGCAAGCAGAAGCCGTTTCCCTAGTTATTGGGCTATGGCACTTGGCTCACCTGGCTGGGCCACTGTCTTTGCCACAAGCTTAGCCAGGAATCAGGCTACTTTCTAGGTTGCTGGGCTGTCCTTCCTCCCAGCTTTGTGAACAACAAGGATAGAAGGTATCCAGAGGCAAAACTGCTAAATGGTCTCCTCAGAAGCCCAAAGCCTAAGATGTGCTTAGCACAGACTCACTCCAAGTTCCACACTATGCTTTGCACCACCACATCTACTACCTACCTATATTTCAGCCATTCTTCTTTGTAGTTGAATCACCCCAGGAGGAAATTTAGAGTGCTAGGGAGTTACAGAAACATACATAAGCCATCATCTTCCAAACAATTAAGGTAATTCCCCTTTTATAGTACATTGTCTGAAGATAATTATTTATATAATGGAAGTAAGCTTAAATCTTAGGAATATAAATCTTATTGATGAGTGAAGCCCCAACTACGGCCCAAAGAGATGGAAGGACTCATGCCAGAGAGTCTGGGCTGTATAGGTAGGATTATAGATTGGCCTTTTATTTCCTAACATAGGGATCTTTTCAATATGTAGACCAATGGCTACCTTTTAAAAATTCCATCAGTATATTCACCTGCATAGCTATTTCTCTTCCTGCTCCATCTAGTCCAATTCCTTTTCTGGATATTAGGCTAAGTCTCATTTTTATTCCCTTCACCTGACTTTTACTCTCTCCTGAAATTTATTCTGCTTCTTTCCACCTGCCTTCCAAGATCTCTCTCTGTGTGCTCACAGTGAAGGAGTACTAAAGTATCCGGAAGGAGGAAAGCCTACAAAAAGTAGGGACAGAGGAGGCTTGCCAAAATTCTGAAGCATCCCCAGGAGCCCTTTGCATCAGTCTTTGCGTTCTTGTCATTAGCACCCCTCTTTTCTCCTGGGTCATATATCTTAGCACTGACTGGATTCTTTGACCCCTCTTTATACTTTCCTTCATTCTACTTTTCTTTCCTCCCTGCTTTCCTAGCACTCCTATCCCAGGGCTCTTCCCTTTCTTTAAAGCCTCTGAATCACAACAAGGGTAGGAAAATGGAATTAGAGTAGTCTCCCTTATCCATGGTTTTGCTTTCTGTGGTTCAAAAACATTAAATGGAAAATTCCAGAAATAAACAATTCATATGTTTGAAATTGTGTGCTGTTCTGAGTTGTGTGATGAAATCTCACATCATCCTGCTCCATCCTGCCTGGGACAGAAATCATCCCTTTGACCAGCATATCCATGCTGTATAACCTACCTGGCCTGTCTGTCACTTAAGAAACCATCCTGGTTGTGAAGTGGCCTACCCTAGTATTGCAGTGTTCTGTTCAAGTAACCCTTATTTTACTTAATAATGGCCCCAAAATATAAGAGTAGTGATGCTAGCATATTGTTAAAGTTGTTCTATTTTATTACTGTTGTTGTTAATCTTTTACTGTCTAATTTAGAAATTAAACTTCATCATAGGCATGTATGTATCATAAAAAACACAGTATATATAGGATTCAGTACTATCTGCAGTTTCAGGCATTCACTGGGGGTCTTGGAACGTATCCTGCAGATAAGGGTGGGCTACTGCACAAACATCTGGACGTTCATTCATGTGCCACTAAGGATCATCACACAGTGAAAAGCATACCACACTCTGGAAGGCTCTGATCAACTTTTTCTGCTTCTCCTATCACAAAATAGAAAATACTTTATTAATAGCTTCAAAATGGCTATAGCAGTCCCTCAGTTAGTATCTTAATTTATAGACTAAGGTTATGTTTTCTAGTATAAAACAGCATTTTGACAATGTGGGGAGGCAGCAAGGTGTAGTAGTTAAGAATTATATTACTTGAGTTCCAATCCCAGCTCCTTCATATACTAGCTATGTGACCTCAGCCAAGTCACCTAACTATAAGTTGCTTCATCTGTGATAGACCTTAGCATAAGTGCTTAAATAAAAGGAAACATTCATAATCATGTTACTATCACCACATGCAATCCTTATTCCTTGTCCTAGATCCATGAAAAACCATTATAAATGCCATTTTGTGTTTTAGAAAATGTTGATATAATATTAATAAGCTTGCTGCTGCCCAGATCAGTATGCATCTTTCTAAGCCCCTCTTAAATTTTATTACTAGAAAATGTTCTAGTGGACATTCTCTTTAAGGTTAAATGAGGATACTTAAAATCAGCCTTTTTAAAAAATTAAATTACAAATTGAGGATAAAACAAAATAAACACACAACAGGAATCTGATATTTCTTACCAAGACAATTTGAAGCATCAACTTGTTCTTTCAAAAAATCAACACACATTTTCTTCACAGGTTCAATCTGATATTGGTTTGCTGCATCCAACAAAGACTGAACATTGTTGCTATTCACGGAAATTCTGCAAATAAGTTAGAGGGAATATTAGTTACCCATGATTTTTTATTATTTAAATGTTACTGTGGAATGTATCCTAATAGCCCCTGAAATTAAACACAAAATTAAACTTTCAGTCCTTGAATTAGTATGGCATAGGATATTCAAACTCTTTCATCCTTGTGGTTTTTCATTCTGAAGAATTTGTAGTGCAACCATTTGTTACAACAATGCTTTGCCATGGTAGATACCAACATTACTTCTCTAAAATAAAAATAATCCTTAACTCACCTAGCAGTATAAGCAAATTCCACCAGTTGTTCAATAATATCAGGTTCAGCATCTTTGAGTTCTACTTCAAAGGACTTTGATTCAAGCATGTTAGCTACAATGAAGAGAAGAAACATAAATGGCATCTGTACTACTACAAGTTTGACTGAGGAACCACGGCATTCCAGGCCATGTTCCTCAGTCAAAAATAACAGGACAGTTCTCTCTGGAAGAAAATACCCCAGCAAGCCCAACATTCCTATAGTAAATGCAAATTAATTATCCATACAAGATGTGCCTTAAATTAAGCTAAGAAAAGAGTGAATTAGTGTACTTCTTTTTTTTTTTTTTAAAGACCATATTAACAGAAACATAAAACTAGATTTTGTTTTTTTCCCAAGCTCATAAAATAGTACTTAGTAGAGGAAGTAGGACTTGGACCCAGTTCTGAACACCAAATCCAGGGTTCTTTCTAGCACAATATGCTACAGCTATTTTTTTTTTAAAGTTTAACTTGCCGGCTAAAATATTATGAAATTTATCTGCTTCTTTGTCTTTCCACCTAAGGTTAAAAAGAAAACCCTGGGCTTTTTTTTTTTTTTGAGAAAGAGTCTTGCTCTGATGCCTAGGTTGGAGTGCACTGGCGTGATCTCGGCTCACTGCAACCTCCACCTCAACCCTGGGCTTTTAAGTAGAAGCTGTACCTCCATCAGTAAAGGCATCAGGCCTTTAGGTCTAATGAAAGGACATTTTTTCCTTTGGTTATCAGCTGACTACTTTTTCAATCTCTTCACTGTTCTATGGCCTTAAGTTCTTAACTGCTTTAAAAATTAGAAAAACGACATACTCTCTTTTAGATTTTACTTCTTTCTCATAGAAGAAATAATGGCATGTTTTACCTGAAGATACTTACTTGTGAACATTAAGTTAAAAAAATGACTGGCTGCAGCAAGAACAACACGATGAGCAGGTATCTTTCTTTCCTGGACCATGAGGATCACGTCACACAACGTTTTCTAATCAAAGGAAAAATACATAAAGTAAAAAGAGGCTCACTAGCCTAGCTTGGCAATACATATTAAAAAGGTGCTTGCCAAATGCTTTATCTCTATTTTGTATTTAAAGCCAATCTTTTTCCAGCACAGAATTTCTTTTGAAGACATATTTAGGAAGGACTTACAGAGTTGCTGCCATGTAATATAAAAATTTTGCACTGAGTTTTCCAACAGTCAAGAGGAAAGAAAAAGTTCCTCATAATCAGAAACAAACAAGTCTACTAACCCTTCAGAAGTCTTTTTTTTTTTTTTTTTCCTGACACAGATTCTAAGACATTTCTCATGGTAAGCTTTTCTGGGGGAAATTCAATGACATCATGGCAGTGCCCCTGACATCCTGACAGTTTTTCAAACACAGGAATTAGTTTTTATATGATTTATTTTCCATTATTTATCCTTGATGAAATTGAGAACATACACTGCATTTCCTAAGAAAGTAGCATTCACAGATCTAACTTGAAACAGAAACAGCTCAGAATACAGAGAGGAGATGAACTAAATGTCCTTTCAGCAATCTTTTCTTAAATAACACTTCTCTCAAATGCACTTCTGATAGAAGCTGGATAGCAGCCAGTTTTAAATTCTGATTTCTGACCAAGGTCAAAATAGTATCACCATAAGCTGCTTAAAGAAGGCAGCTCTGAGTAAATAATTAAAATGTGGGGAAAACGGAATAATAAAGAAAAAAATTTAAGGCTTACTAGAACACTTATAAATGAATATCAAGAAAAATAAATGTCCTTTTTGTCAAATAAAATCTTAATTTCTTAACGAAGTTAAAGACAAAATATAGAGGTTAGGCTTACAGAAAACTTGGTGTATACAATGTGTTAAACACTGTCCTAGGCACTGGGAATATGAGGCAAATAGTATATTCAGAGTAAAAAAAATATCGCTTACAAATCTAAGATTGGCTTCATGGCTCAGAGGATTTGCATTTTGCAAATTTTAAGTATTTTACTAAAACTGTTAATACAGTTTCTGATAGACAAATCTCCGTTATTTCTTATTGTATTATTTTGTGAAGATAAATCAAAATAAAATAATAATGTTTAGAATGAGAGAGAAAATAAGCCTCAAATAGCAGGCTAGGAAATGAACAAAATTTCACTTTTACAGCTTATTTGAAGATTTTCAAATAAGGCCTAGTACTGACTATTGCTTAAAACTTATATGCAGGTTTATAACTAAAGCTATTTTTATTCTCATAGTGTCTTGAATTTTTAAATTTTATTTCATCTGGGGAGGGGGTACAGAGGCAGATCTCTCAGGTGATTTTGCTACATACCACACCAAAAAACATCAAGTAGCAGAACCAAGTTAACTATTTGGTTACCACCAAAAAACAAGTGATCAAGTTGCCTTGGAGGTCAAAGGAGGGAGAGAAGGAGAGGGAGAAAGGGGTGGGGAGTGAAGAATAAAGATGATAAAGCATCAAGCAAATCAGATTATATCAGATCATGGGGAGAAATCTATGGCTAGTGATGGAACTTCCATGAAACATAGGGCTAAACCAAAATACAGCAAAAACATCTCCAAGGCATACTCAACAACAGAGTTTATAAGTAGAATGACTATACGCACTGAAGGAGGTTGAAGAAATGTAGATCTTTGTACAGCAACTGAGTTTTAGTCTAAGATTAATGTCCAGCTGGATATTAATGGTTGGAGGGGTGGGGAAAATAAGTTGGAAGAGTCTTTTGTATCCAAATGGTACATTTATTTGCCTATACTACAATAGACTGATAATTTCCAATAAGAGATGGGACTGCCGGGTGTGGCGGCTCACGCCTGTAATCCTAGCACCTTGGGAGGCTGAGGCGGGTGGATCACGAGGTCAGGAGATTGAGACCATCCTGGCTAACACAGTGAAACCCTGCCTCTACTAAAAATACAAAAAATTAGCCAGGCATGGTGGTGGGCACCTGTAGTCCCAGCTACTCAGGAGACTGAGGCAGGAGAATGGCATGAACCCAGGAGGCGGAGCTTGCAGTGAGCTGAGATCGAGCCACTGCACTCCAGCCTGGGCAACAGAGCAAGACTCCATCACACACACACAAAAAAAGATGGGACTGACCTATAGTGAAAGGCCCCTCCTGTTATCAATAAGCTAAAGAAAGGTATATCTACAGACAAGAAATGGGGGCTGGGTGTGGTCGCTCACATCTGCAATCCTAGCATTTTGGGAGGCCAAGGCAGGTGGATTGCTTGAGCCTAGGAATTCGAGACCAGCCTGGGCAACATGATGAAACTCTGTCTCTACAAAAAAATTACAAATATTAGCCAGGCATGGTGGTGTGTGACTGGGGGTGGTGTGTGACTGGGGGTGGGGGTGGTGCTGAGGTAAGAGGATCACTTGAGCCCCAGAGGTGGAGGTTGCAGTGAGTTGTGATTGCATCACTGTACTCCAGTGACATCATCATAACAAAGAGACATCTGCACCCCCATGTTTACTGCAGCACTATGCACAACAGCCAAGATATATCAACCTAGGTATCCAATGATGGATGAATTGATAAAGAAAATGTGGTATATATACACCATGGAATACTATTCAGCCATAGCAAAGAATGAAATCCTGTCTTTCATGGCAATGTGGATGGAACTGGAAGACATTATGTTAGTTGAAATAAGCTAGGAACAGAAAGTTAAATGCTACATGTTCTCACTCATGTGTGTAAGCTAAAAAGGTTGATCTTATCCAAGTAAAAAGCAGAACAGAAGATACTAGAGGCTGGAAAGGGTAGAGGGAAGGGGAGGGGGAAGGAGGGATAGAGAGAGGTTTGTTAAAGGACATAAAATTACAGCTAGATTGGAGGAAAAAGTTCTAGTATTCTATATCACTGTAGGATGACTATAGTTAACAGTAATAGATTCAGGCTGGGAGAAGTGGGTTACACCTGTAATCCCAGCACTTTGGTAGGCTAAGGCAGAATTGCTTGAAGCCAGGAGTTCAAGGCCAGCCAGGTGTGGTGGTACATGCCTGTAGTCCCAGATACTTGGGAGGTTGATATGGGAGGATCACTTGAGCCCAGGAGTTTGAGGTTGCACTGAGCTATGATCATGCCACCGCACTCCAGCCTGGGTGACAGAGCAAGACCCTGTCTCTAATAAAATAATAATAATAAATATTAGATTCTAGAAAGAATCTATATGAACATTCAATATGAATGTTCCCAACAAAAAGAAATAATAAGTGTTTGAGAGAATGGATATGCTAATTAGCCTGATTTGTTCACTACGCATTATATGCATTGAAACATCACTACATTCCCTATAAGTACAACTATTATTTGTCAATTAAAACAAAATTTTTTTTAAGAAATCAACAGCAGTCACCACATGTAATAGTGAAACATCAGATATGTTCTAATTTCAATCTTGAAACAAGGTATATGGGGCTGGGTGGGGTGACTCATGCCTGTAATCCCAAGCACTTTGGGAGGCCGAGGTGGGCAGATGGCTTGATCTTAGGAGTTCAAGGTCAGCCTGGGCAACATGGTAAAACCCATCTCTACCCAAAATACAAAAACATAGCCAGGTGTGGTGGCACGCATTTGTGGTCCCAGCTACTTGGGAGGCTGAGGTGGGAGGATCGCTTGAGCCCAGGGGCGAAAGGTTGCAGTGAGTCCAGATTGTGCCATGGCACTCCAGCCTGGGTGAGAGAGTGAGACACAGTCAAAAATAAAATAAAATAAATAAAACAATAATAAAATAAAACAAACCAGGTATACAAATCCTTGTCATTAGGTTAGTCAACCTTGCTCTGGAAATCTTAGCCAAA